>NC_135907.1:10142440-10450964 GCF_964194155.1 Cetorhinus maximus | reverse complement strand
AGCAAAAGAGAAGGTCAGGGATAGGTGGGGAGCTCAGGAGAAATTCGACAGATGTCATGGACACAAGTCAAAGGGAGTGTTGATGGTAGTGATAAAGACTAAAGAAGGTCCTAATGGTGGCATAAAGGTAAGATAGAACGTGTTAATAGCAGAACTAGGGTCAGCGCTCTGAAAGGAAAACGTAAGAACAAGTGACAGATAGCCCTGTAAAATGGGAGGGAGTTGGGGGGGGGGGGGGGGGGGGGGGGGCTGGTGATGGAAAGAAAATGAATTTTAAAAAGGGTCAAGATGGATGAGAGAGTTAATGATTTGAAGTTGCTGAACTCAATGTTAAGTCCAGAAGGCTGTAAAGTGCCTAATCGGAAGATGAGGTGCTGTTCCCTTAGTTTCCCTAGTTTGCATTGGGCTTCACTAAAGCCAAGGACATGTGGGCATGAGAGCAAGATGTTGAAATGGCAAGCGACAGGAAGGTCTGTGTCATGCTTGCGGACTGAGTGAAGGTGTTCTGCAAAGCAGTCACCCAGCCTGCGTTTAGTCTCCCCAATGTAGAGACCACATTGGGAACAGTGAATATAGTAGACCAAATTGAAGAGGTGCGAGTGAAGTGTTGCTTCACCTGAAAGGAATGTTTGGAGCCTTGGACGGTGAGGAGAGAGGAGGTAAAGGGGCAGATGTTGCACTTTCTGCAATTGCATAGGAAGGTACTGTGGGAAGGGGATGGGCAGTTGATGGAGGAATGAACCTGGGTGTCATGGAGGGAATGGTCTCTACGGAATGATGACCGGTGAGGGTTGGTGGGGTAGGTGAGGAGAAGATGTGTTTGGTAGTGGCATCATGTTGGAGTAGGTGAAAATGGCTGGTCCTTAATGTGGAGACTGGTGGGGTGAAAAGTGAGGACAAGTGGGACCCTATCATGGTTCTGGGAGAGAGGGAAAGGGGTGAGGGCAGAGGTGCGGGAGATGGATTGGAATGGTTGAGGGCCCTGTCAACCACAAGGGGGTGGGTGGGGAAAGCTTTCGGTTCACGAAAAAGACATGTCAGAAGCGCTGTTTTGGAAGTATCATTAGTATAGATGCAATGGAAACAGAGGAACTGGGCAAATGGGATGGAGTTCTTACAGGAAGCAGGGGGTGAGGAGCTGTAGTCGAGGTAGCTGTGGAATTCAGTGGGCTTGTAGTGAATATTGGTAGACAGTCTATCGCCAGAAATGGAGACGGAGAAGTCAAGGAAGGGAAGGGAAGTGTCAGAGATGGACAATGTGAGGGTGAGAGAGGGGTGGAAATTGGAAACAAAAATCGATAAATTTTTCCAGGCCCAGATGTCTTAGGTCCATGACATCTTTGTCAAATCTCTCCTGAGCTCCCACCTGACCTTCTATTTTGCTCCACCCCCTCTTAAACAGTATAAAATCCATCACATTTCTACCTTTCTTCATACGGACTCGAAATGTTAACTTTGTTCTCTCTCCACAGATGTCGCCAGACCTGCTGATTTTTTCCAGTATTTTCTGTTTTTGTATCAATATTTTCAATTTTTAATTACTGTACTGTATTAACACTTTTATTTTTGATGTACAGTAAATAAATAGTGCAGTCCTCACATTCCTTAGGTTGGTGTACTAGGTCCAGCATCTTCAGCTGCTTCATCAATGACCTTCCCTCCATCATGAGGTCAGAAGTAGGGATATTCGCTGACGATTGCACAATGTTCAGCACCATTTGTGACTCCTCAGATAACTGAAGCAGTCTGTGTCCATGTGCAACAAGACCTGGACAACATTCAGGCTTGGGTTGATAAGTGTCAAGTAACATTGCCTGAATGAATGCAGCTCCAACAACACTCAAGAAACTTGACACCAAAGCAGCCCACTTGACTGGCACCCCATCCACCGCCTTCACTACCCCCACCTCTGATGCTCAGTGGCAGCAGTGTCTACTATATACAAGATGCACTGCAGCAACTCACCAAGGTTCCTTCGACAGTATCTTCCAAACCTGCGACCTCTATCATCTAGAAGGACAAGGGCAGCGGATACATGGGAACACCGCCACCTGCAAGTTCCCCTCCAAGCCACTCACCATCCTGACTTGGAATTGTATGGTCATACCTTCACTGTTGAGGAATCAAAATCCTGGAACTCCCTTCCTAACAGCACTGTGGGTGTACCTGTACTGGAAGGACTGCTGCAGTTCAAGAAGGCGGCTCACACCTTCTCCAGGGCAATTAGGGATGAGCAACAAATGTTGCTTATGTCTACTATGATCCTAAATTTCAGCCTGTTGAAAAATAAAGCCTTTCTTATTTGAATCATTGGTTTAAGAAAGTGGCACAGACTGAGAAGCTCTTATGCTGGGACCCATATGTATAACCTTCCACATGAAAAGTTTTATGTTTTTATTCAAATTCTCTATGCTTTTGGATCTCGTAGTCCGATATTTCTCTTATGGTCAGTGTGTTCTATAACTGAGCTCTTGCTCCCTATAAACCAGAAAATGCCTTTATATGTCCAATATATTGTACTATAGCAAGCCAAGGTGTTGAACAAAAAACCTTGTCATTGTATTTAGCTTACTTGTCATGAGCCATTTTGTGGTCTGAATTTAGAAAGCACTGTAGACTGTGGCTTAGACTTTAAACAATGGAACAGATTTATTAAGTGATAGTTAAACTGTGGTAAACATTACACAAAACAGATCTATTTCCTCAGGCATTGAAAATAATAGAGGTGACCGGCTCTAATCCTTTAATAAATTTGCTTGAGGTACCGCATGAGAGAAAACAAATGAAAGATAAAATGATAGTTGGATTAAACAAGGAAATGAGAGGCATGGGCTTTGCTGGACAGCAACAGAATCAGCTTTTAGTTTAATTTCCCTAATACTGGGAGCACCCTTGCTGTACTCCTCTGCCTCAAAAGTCTGTTATTCCACTTATGTTACAGATGTACACTGCATGAGGCACTCTAGGTGCAGCTGCATGACTTCTAGGACCGTAAACTCAACTGATTTGGCAACAGTTCAGCAATTCTGTTCAAAGTGTACTACTGCTTCATATTATTTTGACACAAATGCATTTTTATCCTATGCCCCAGGTATTTTTCGCTCCCCCCTCCCCCCAACACAGGTTCCAGCACACCCATGGAGTAGATATACCTCTGATATTTTACTGCCAATATGCAGTGCTATCCATTTGTGTATTAAAATTTATTCCCACTGACACAGATGTATATCGTTTTGACCTCGTAAATTAATTTCTGCCCTATTGCCCTTGAGCTCATTTAGTTTTAATGCCACTCAAAACGGAGGTTGAATATTCTTTAAAAGTCAGCACATTTGTACATAGACAAGATATCAGGTTTCCTGCTGTAGTACCTCTTTGAAGTGCTGTTTGAATACAAAATTGTTGTGGGTTAACATACACAAGATGACTTCATGTTAACTATTCAAGTCACCCATCAATTGAAGTTGGCAGACTGTACCCCACTAACCTGCTGGATTTTTTTTGTAAATGGTTTAATTGTTATGTAATCCCATCGAGATGAACTGCTGAGGATTATCGGAAAAAAAAAAGACTTGCAGGTAAAAATCTTAGTTATGAATGTCTACAAAAATGTCAACTGCAACTCAGTTCATTTTTCTTGCTGTGACAGACATTAATGAATTAAGTTCTGCATCATGCTTGTATAACTCACACAAGATTATATCCTAAACTTGGCCATCAGCAAAACTACTTTTTCTCTGTAAGAAGTATTTTGTCAAAACAAAAGCAAAAAACTGCAAATGCTGGAAATCTGAAATAACTACAGAGTGCTGCAGTTCGGGTTGCATCTGTGGCAAGAGAAACAGAATTAATGGCCCAAATCTGCCAGTCTCTGGATCGTTGGAGATGGCATTTAAGTTGGGAGATGTGTATCACGGGTCCGCAGCAGTTCTGACGCGCACACAAAGTGAGATTGTCCAGGAAGTTTAAACTTCCAATGGGCTGATTTCCACAAATGTCTCTGACGCTAAGCACAGGGCAGAGACTTGTGGAACTTATCTGCATACTTATCCTGGAAATGTTACGAACATACAAATTAGGAGCAAGAGTAGGCCACTCGGCCCCTCGAGCCTACTCCATGGATGATCTGATTGTAACCTCAATCCCACATTCCTGCCTACCCCCGATAACCTTTCATCCCCTTGTTAATCAAGAATCTATTGAGCTCTGCCTTAAAAATATTCAAAGACTCTGCTTCCACCACCTTTTGAGGAAGAGAGTTCCAAAGACTCACTACCCTCCGAGAAAAGAATTCTCCTCATCTCGGTCTTAAATAAGTGACCCCTTATTTTTAAAGTGACCCCCTAGTTCTAGATCCTCCCACAAGAGGAAACATCCTCTCCACATCCACCCTGTCAGGATCCCTCAGGATCTTAAAGGTTTCAATCAAGACGCCTCTTACTCTTCTAAATTCCAGTGGATACAAGCCTAACCTGCCCATTCCTGGTATGTCTAGTAAACCTTCTCTGAACTGCTTCTAATGCATTTACATCTTTCCTTAATTAAGAAGACCAGTACTGTACACAAGCTAGTTTAATACCTGATTTTACTCGGTGGCTAGCCAGCATAACTCAGCTCACCTCACTCAGCTAACCCCCCCGCCCCACGCATCCACCTCACTCACTCATCCACCTACCCACCTTGCCCATTCACCCACTCACTCACTGAAAGACATGGACCTTTAAAAACTTGCCTGAATATGGCAGTTACTGTTATTCCTTTCCCCGACAATCTTCCCTTGGAGAGGCTGCGCTGACCGGTCGATGCTTCCGCCGAGATCAGAAAATATGGCTGAAAAATCGTAAAAGAATCGGCTCACAAAAGTCTTCACAGGCAGCGTCAACCTGCTCAGCATTGATGCTGATTGGAAGATTTTGGCCAATGTTTTTTTTAACCAGTGACCTTTCCTGAGCTTGAGGAGGGGCTAGACCCCCTGAGGGTATATGGGATGCTGACAGTTTCCTCCAGTGCATGATTCAGGAGGTGGTCACCCTACATCTAGAGTCCAGGAGGATATTATGTGGATGCCGGGTGAGAAGTGGGAGGAATCCTCCAGGAGTGTGCTACTTTGGGTGATTTTCGGTGATGAATGACATATCCGGGAAGTGCAGTCTAGATCATATGGGGCAAATGACTACACAGAAAGATGTAGCAAAGTGAAGAAGTGCCTTGATTATAGAGAATTCAAATTGTCAGGGTTTAGATAATCTTTGCTGCAGCAGCCAATGTGTGTCCTATGGTGTACTGCCTCCTTAGTGCCAACCTACAGGAAGTCACTGAACAAGTACAAAATGTTTTTGGGGAAGTAAAGATGTCATGGTCCATGTTTGAGCCAGTGATGCAGGTAGGAAAAAGATTGAGATCCTACACAGAGTTTCAGGAGCTACAGAGGAAGGTAATTTGGTGGAATGAACTGGAGGTGATGGTTTCTCCAAATCCCACCAACCCTTTACTGATGAGGCAAGACCGTCAAAGTCTCCCCTTGGGACTTTCAGATGGTGGCAGGCTCTCTGTCCAAACAATGTACAGCAGGAAATCTAGCCCATTAAATGTGCACTGCTGCAGTTAGTTTCAGTCTCCAGTGAAACAATCCAAGTTGTATCTGTGTTTTGTGTTTGGGGCTTAATTGGGCCTGCTGTCCACCTACTGAGCATTTCAACAACTTGGGTGACATTAATGTGGAGGACAGACATTCACACCAGCTCCCCCCCCACCCCACCAAAGCGTTTGACAAGTCCACTGCTGATTGTTTGTGTGCTTTTATTTTAATATTTAGAAGTTCATCACAACTTTTAAATGTACTGTAGCTTTATTTTTATGCTGTGCAAATTATAATAAAACATTGGTGTTTTAAGTTGAGAGAGAAGCATACAAAAATAAATTTCAGAATCCTTTTGTGCAGTAGAAAATATTTGCATTTGTATCCGGTAGTTATGTCATGGTAGAACTAATAAAGTATAATACAAGAAACAAAAATAAACATTAAAATGTTCGTCTCATTTTTTATTGCAAACAAAGAGCAGTGACGTTAAGAGATTATCCCTTTTATCCAGAATAAACTTAAAAATTTCAACTGAAATGTCACAAAGCTTATGTTAAATTTAAGTAAAAATATCCTCATATGGTTTTATCAGACATCAAACCATTGTTGAATCACAACCATAGACTGTAATATATCAAATACTGAATGGAATCGCTGTTATAAGAGATGGTGGTGGACATCTGTAATGTTTAGCTCTTACTTTGAGTGGTTTACATTTGGGTTCTGGTTGAAAACTGCCTTGCACAGCATGGATGCCTCTGCTGTAAAAAGATACATATTGCAATGCTTGCTTTGTTAACTGCTAGGAAAAATATCTTTATAGAGCACATCTAAGAAATAAAATACCCTTTTCTACATTTAATGTCCATATATTATTACAGCTGATAGCCCTGTCAATAATAATTATATATTTTAATACAATAATTATATAGAAGTCTTAGCTGTCAACAGCTCAACTTCATTGTGCTGGTTTCTTCTTGAAATTTTTTTTTGGAAAACCTGTCAATTGTGACCAGTCCATTAACTAATAGGTCTTAAAGGTGCTTGTGAGCAGTGCAGTAGCATAGCAGTGCAAATATTGTCTCTTGAGGCTGATACTAGACTCATAGCTAAAGCTGCAAGTCATTAAAAATAAATAACCTGTCACTTGGTGACTAGCACTGTTCTTACTCCACTTGCCTAACTTAACAAGACAAAGACTGACCTACAAGTAATAAATATCCAAAAGGTGAACTGTACTATTAGATTTGATGGGAGAAGGGAATAAGGAACAGAACCAGAAAATTCCACTCTCCAACCTAGCTGGAGGAGAGTCCAGCTCAAGCCCTCAATCTTTTTGTTTTCTTTGTAACTGATTTTGGGGCCAGTTGCAGATTTTCATTTATATTTATAGTTGCATTTTATTTCTTAAAAATTGTGAACTTTTTCAATGCTCATTAGGGATTTGGATGTTAAGTTCTGAGAAATGGAACTCTGTCACATTTCAGACACTGTCAGCATCCATAATTCCCAGGCCAGGTATACATACTGGATAGAGTAAAGTTCCCTCTACACAGCTCCAATGTGCATCCACCCATACTTCAAAAGCATTGGCTACTTCACTGCTTCTGTTTTCCACATCAGCCATTTTGTAACCACTCTTAGTCAGAATGCCAATTAGTGCAGCCTTAAGAATTCCTGAATTGACTTTACATGATTCCAAAGAAACTTTCACCCAATTCATCTCTGCTGATTAAAATCCAACTCCTATGGTGAACGATAGTATCCTAAACTGTTGCACCAACTCCCTGTATATGAATCTATATAGATTTATTTATTTTGTCCAGATTTCTTTTGCAACCTGTGAAAGGTTAATTTTGATTTTAAAAAGACTTGCGTATCACGGAGTGAGTGACTTTGAGAATATGGTGCAGGGAATGAGGGAAGATGGAGCTTTACCTATAAAGCTTGTGGATTGTTTGGCTTTTTAAGTCATTAAAACAGAAATTTAACTTGTCATTTCTCTGCCTGTTCAACATTTGAATCTGTTGCTGGCAGGTCTTGGTCACAGGGAAAGGACTAACAGTTAGCAGAGCAAATACCTCAGAATGAACCAATGTCTCTGAGGATGTTATGGAAAGGTATTGATATGTTGTTGAGCAGTGCTCTACCTCCATTGCTAACCTTTCTACAGAAATTGAAAAGAAAAATGGAGACATATTATGGGACAGAGAGGCAGAGGCCCGGATGAAGAGGTCAAGTAGGATACCTTTTAATTCAGTTACCACTATTGGTTTGAGAATAAATCAGCAACACTGTTTCTATATACTTAATATGAAAACCATTTAATTCAGGTTTATTTGGATAATATAGGCCTGCAGTATGTTAGACTAACACTGGAACTTGATTTAGGATGGGTACTTTATTACAAACAGCAGCTGTGCTTGTATTTCCCCTTCATTCCCCATAGCACCTGCACTCTGTCAGGTGTAGGTTTGGGTGTTACAATTCTGACAAAGTAAGTTTTTCCTTCATATTATACATCTTACAGTGTGGTTTGCAATTATTTTTGCTCACCACACAAACAAAAATTATGTGTGGGCAAATGGAAATTTTGTGTACAAGTATTTTTTTTTGGAATAAACTATTTGCTGGTAGGTAAAAATGAAAAGCATAAAGCTGCAATTAATAAATATCTTTTAAAAGGCAAATAACCTTTACTCTACATTAAAAAAATGAAAACTTAGAAGGATGAGTCCAAGAAAAAAATGAATAAAAGCATGAAAAAAATTAAAATTGCAGCCCTCTTCTGGTGCACAATGTTAGCTAAAAACCATCAAAATAATACTGATTCAGGACAAGTAGCTGCTGTTACTTAGTTAAAACTTATAAATGACCATTTCCAATTTCAGTCTGTACTGTATTTTGCATTGTAACTGGGTCACAATAGCTTTTAAGCGTGAAATTCTTATAGCAGATGCATATTGAGAGTGTGTGGGAGTTATGGTGGCCTTCTACAAGAGCAAAAACTGTGTGGGCTGGGCATCCACTTTCACTTTTAAATATCTTTTAAACACCCATTGTCTTATAATTCTGATTTGTGAAGACACAAATCAATTGTTCACAAAATGAAATTAAACTAGATGCAATTTACTTGTTTTCTGCCCCATTATGCCCATGATTAATCCCTTTCACTGATTGGCTGATAAGCAATATCCACCCTAAGTAACAGTCAGTATCAGATTTAAACTTGTTAAACACGAATATGTTTCACACACCAACATGATTTAACCCAACAGATTTACAATTAAATCTCAAGGTTCTAACGTTATTGGCCAATACCTTGTGATTGAAATTTATAACAACGTGCATTTGTATAGTACCTTTAATGTAGTAAAACATCATGAGGTGATTCACTGGGACCGTTATTAAAAAAAAAGACAGTTTTGATAGTCTAGTCAGAACAGTGCACCTGAAACATGATCATTCTGTCATTCATTACTGTGCTTTCAACAAAAAGACAGTAAGATTCTTCTTGCTAAGCCATTTGAGATGTTAATATAGTGTCGCAAACTGATCAATATTGAAACTGAAAGCAGGTCATGCCAACACTAAGCATATTGGCTGTATTTATAATCATACCAGCAACTTAACCATGGCCACAAGTTTCCTTCAGCAACCTGACTGTACTCATAAAACTGCTATTTCCTTTACCTGGAATTATATTTTTAAGATCAACTCAACTTGATAAAAATGAAAGTTAACAACAAAATGTTACATTTAAAATGCCAAATAATAAATATCAAATATGAATATTTTATGCAACTGCAAGTGAATATTGCACTTCAGGAACAAACACATGGAATACTACACTCTGTACAAACATTTGGAAAATGTCTGGAGAGCAATATTTAGAGAACTGTTTACCACAGTTTATTCCCTTGACCCCTGTTCTACACTTATTAATAGTAAGTAAATGATCCTCCATAATATCCACTAGTGAATCATAGAAGTCAATCCTCCTATATCACATTCTCAACTAAAAAATGGAGCTGTGACCATGATCTTGAGTTCTGCCACACTTCATGTTGGCTAACTTAAGCTGAAGCATCAATATTTTTCCAAAAATTTATTTCTACATTCTTAACACTGTCATGTTAACCATTGCTCAGCCACAAAAAGAAAAGCTTCTACCACAGATAACATTTTTTTTTTGCAACAGTCTAGCAAACTTAACAGTTGAAGACCATTTCTGGTCTATTATGTATAGTAAAGGGCTTTGCTGGTGTTTAACAGCAGATTGGCTATGAAATGGGCTGTGATGATATATTAAAGTGAAAAACTGTAGCATAAATTTCTATGGGACTTGCTCTCATTTCGCTTAAATACATTTCATGTCAAATTTCTGCCAATGTTACAGCAGGAGGAACCCCACCCTATCTGTAGTAATCCAGATCAAAGAAAAACCAACTATATTTTCTAGCTTCCCCAAATGTCAATATCAGTAGACTAGAACTACTTCTATATGGCAGTTATAGCACATTCAAATATTATACTTCAACCAACCAACTGGACATTAACTGCAAGGGAAGTTATCTGGATAGCCCACTGGAATTGAATAGGGAACAATTATACAACGTTTTCATCTTATTCCACTTTCAAAATAACAAAACGTTAAAAAAATTATATCTTGCCCAATTCCTTTTTTTTTTGCGACTAGATATCCACTTTTCTGTTATTTACCTTTATCAATTTGAAACACTGACTGAATAATTGATTTATTTGTTCCTTATGCTAAATAGTGAGTGTGACTGTATTGCCTTAATGTTTTACCCATTGCTCATTTACAGCCAATACAATCATGGCACTCAAGAACATAAGTCAGATAGACTTTTGTGTATCCTTTTCAAAATTCAGTCTTTTTGGTTCTTTTCATCATACTCTTTGTTCTGGGTCTGGAATTTGGGAAACACTAGTCCCAAATTCCTTAAAATTACAAAAAAGATACCGACTGATTATGAAATATTTGGGGGCTCTGCGACACACTGAGCAGCCAAAACGCTACAAATACTAGTTGGCTAAAAATTTCTGTAAACCCACCAAATAGTGCAGCTCAAGACAGTGAAAGTCATATTCCCAAATAACTGCAAGCATGGTGCTATACCTATTGATAACACACCTCACCAACTCTTGACTGAGGTGATGAAAGTTGGCACATAACTGGCACCAAGAATTCTGAAGCAGCATTACCGAACATCACACTGAGCAGAACAACCAACTGGTTAAATCACTGGATTTGCAACCCAAAAGGTCACCATCTCACAATTGGCAAATTGTTGGTAATGTATTAATACCATGAGAAAATGATCATAAAAGCTGATGAACTGTCTAAGAATACAACTAATTCACCAGCGTGGTTCAGAGAAGGACCTGTCACCCGAGCCAGTCTGAGTACGTGTCTCCAGTTCAGATGTGGTCGATTCTTAATGCATTCAACACAACTAGAGATAGGCAATACTTTTTGACTGTGTTTCCCACTTCCCAAGAACAAATATTAAAAACACATCACTTTCAAATGTTAGACCTTGAGTTTTAACAATTTACAATTGAAGCTTGCTCATGAACATCTGACCTAGAAAAGCACACATTATTAAGAATTAGGATTCATATAAAAACATCAGGAATTTTAGAGGGACAGTTGTAATTCTTCCATACGTCGCACTAAGGCAGGAAGGTTCCTTGTGCTATGCTGTTGGGCTTGCACAATATTTCCAGTTAAGGAGCTCTGATGGGTGGAATGATTTTTTTCTTGTTACAATTCAGCTCTCTGCCAATTAATCATCTTAGTCATATTAGTCCTGAGAAAATAGTTGTGCAGTTGGACACTTGACCAGAGCTGTGGTAACTTAGAAGTGTGCTTAGACAGTGGCAACAGTATATTTCTGGCAGACACAATACCTGCACAGGTCCATCCTGATACTGGGACATATGTGGGGTCGGTATCTGAATATCAGGCAGGTGCAAGATAACTGTCTCCATATGAATACAAACATGGTCATTTGCAACCTCTGTACTTTGTGGGAGTTGGTGTTTCACCAAAGCGAAAACCTGGCTGCTTTCATAAAAGGTGAGTTGCCTTGTTTGCCAGTATGTTCTCATATTTTATAGTTGCAGTTGACAGGAACTCAACTTTCAATTGAATGTTATGGAATTATAATTTGCATGTCTAGATCACTTACAAGAACGGAACAAAAGTTTAAAATTTTTCAATATATCCCAGGATCCTTAATGTGGATGGGTGCTCAGACTTTGCCACTAAGATGAACAGGTGGGATATGAAGAGTGTCTTGTGAAAGGGAAGATTTCCCAAACACCTGGCATCCAGCAGATTTCATCCTTCCATTCTTTGCCGATTTATTCGCATCCCAGGTTATAAACTGGAAAGACAATCCTGAAATTGAGACAATGTTTCTTTTCAATATTTTGTAATTCCAAATACCTTTGTTATTCTTTCCAGAAAAAAAGTGCTTTTGTTCCTTATTTGCAACAAAAAACACAGCGGAGCAAAGTTTGAGCGGCAGAACAGTCTCCAGCACTGTAGCTTCAGATGTGGGGAAAAAATAAAGACAAACCAGGTCCATGAAATGCTGCCCAAACATATCCTACAGTGCAGGGTAGCTGTCTCCCAACATTACTTCACTGGCTCTCCATGGACACGGAATCGATAGAGGCAGGTGTACTCGGGATGACCCCAGTTGCTATTCACCCTCAGCTCAATGACTTGAAATGCTCCAAGTTCCTTATTCTGAAAGGTAAAAATAAGCAAAGGGCATTCAGCATAAAGGTCCCACTTTTAGATCAGTTAGCTGGCAACAGGTGGGCAAAGAAGTGAGTGGCCTAGAGACAAAATTTACAATTTACATCAAACTATCATACCTCGTGTGATTCTGCTAATGGAATCAATCAGAGGACATGCTGTTCTATAACAACTTGCATTCAGAAAGTGACTTCAACATAGAAAAAAAGTCCCAAGGTGCTCAAGAGGCATACAGTAAGCAACAAAGGGGACATTAAGCCACGGATGGAAATATTGGGAGCTGTCAAAAGCAATGCTGTTGTTCCATGTAGCATTGAATGAGGGTGATTTGGAACCTTCATCCAACTTTACAGTTGGCTGTGCATCCATGGCTTTTCCCTGATGGACTCAGCATGAGGCCTAAACTTTTCTTAGACAGACTTGCAGTCGACAAGTTGCCCAGCATTCACGGAGTGCTAGCAGGCAGTTAGTTGAACCAGGGTTGGTAGTTTGGGGCTGGTGTGGGGAGTGTGGATGGAACCTGACAGGTCCAAGCGTATGAGAGAATAAAAATTTTTGAAATCATTTTCATCACTAAATGACAAATTTCACAGCTAGGTTTAGGGGCTTTCTTCATAATAATGAGAAACTTTCCCTAATTCTAATTGAATGAATTAAGCATTGCTAAATTAACCATGAATATTTTTGTCAGTCAAGCTGACATATACAACAAAAACAAAAATTGTTGGAAAATCTCAGGTCTGACAGCATCTTTCACCTTGACATATACTTTCCATGCACAGCATACATGTGCTAGATTCACCATTTTTAATATTCATTTAACCTTCACATAAAGCACGTGCAACTTTATTGAAAATAAAACTCCAACAGCTATTCCTTTAACACTGGACTACACTAACGCTGGACACTAATGTGAACATTCAATAAAGAACAAAAAACACAACATTGTTTCTTCAACAATAAAGGAAATGCTCCTAACTCCCCTATAACCATCAATCTGTGCCAACCATGAGGCGTGCCAGTACATTTAGCTCTCCCACTAAGTTAGTCTCAACAAATAACAATGATGCTCATGCGAATGAAGTGGAACCAATGTAATGTGAAATATTTACGCGTGAAATTTCATTTTTAATAACACCCATTCCACCTTTGTGTTCTGAAGTCTTATGTTAATCGCAATGCACTTGGCAGGATAATTGTGGCCATGACATACAGCGTCCCTTTTTGACCAGGAGGCACTTTAATAGGCTGCCTATAGATGCAGCATTGTCAGCTGACAGTAGGTTTTACCAATAAAAAGCTTCACCCACCGCTAAATCAAATGTGTTTTGTACGCATGCTGCTGGCACATGGAATTTTAATTATAATTGCATGGGAAAGGGAAAAAAAGAGAGAAAGTGGAAGTGGTGTACTGTTTCGATTACAATGTCGAGAATGGCACGCTTATTGACAAAATTCCGGCCTTTGTGTCAGATGACAAAGACAATGAAATGCTTCGATTGTTATCTTTGTACAATTAATTCATTCAATGAACCATGCCACATTAATTTAATATGAATTACCAGTATTATGTTTTATTTCACATTTCAAAATAGCGACCATCCACACCAGTTCACATCATTAACATCTGGATACCCTAACTCAAGAAGCACATTACCATCCATTCTTTACAGTCGACCAAACAGCAGTAAGAATGTTAACATGAACCGACCTAGTACAAACACAATAGCTTGACCAATCAGAAAATTGATCCCACGCATTTTCGCAAACATAACTACGTCTTTCATCTTTTCCAACTATTCCTCTAGGTGACCGGTAGAGTGTTCCTCTTCGCAGATGCTGCCAGACCTGCTGAGTTTTTCCAGGTATTTTTATTTTTGACCGGTAGAGTATGTTGCCCAAAATGTTGAGCCTACCAGCTCTTTTGAAGCGACAACTGCTGTTTTCAGAGCAAATTTTACATGGTGTAACTGTAAAAATCGCCCTACCCAATGTTCTCTGCTATTCTGTTCTTGAACACCAAAATGAATCATTCTCACAGTTTCGACCTCTTGAAACTGTTTTACAGGAGCAAAAATCCAAATCGCATGAAAGCCACTGTGAAGCGAACACCTCAACACAAAACTTGGAATCACGTCAATCATCAATGTGATGCAAACATCCAAATGCCAATAGTAAGACATTTATAACATGCTAAATTTCAGTTTTAAAATATCAGTTATTACATTGAGAAGCCAAATTTTAGGAGAAAGATGGGTAGATATTTGAAGCAGAGGAATGTACAGGACTCTGGAGAGAGAGCAGGGTTCTGGCAAAGAGCTGGCACTAATACAATGGGCTGATTGGCTGTAAACATCTAGGTTTCTATTACCTGGACCTGAAACGTCTGTATTGAGTCTCCATCCTGGTCATATGTGTAATGTCCTAATAGGAGACCTTCTTCCCGAATCTCTTCATCTAGGCCCTGTGGAGAAGCAGAAATGAGCACAGAAGTTAGTTAACATCCAAATCCTCTACCATTCTATACAAGCAATTTCCCACATAATGAAAATCCTGTTCCATCCATATCCAGATATAGACTACATGGTGCAATTGTTCAACTACTTTGGGGTTGAAATTCCTCTCACTAATAATTTCAAGATTAAGCATTCCATTTGATACTCTTTATCCCTAAAAGTGGCACCAGGAGGAACTTCATTTTATGTTCGGGCAGAAACCAAATACATGTGCATACAAACTTATTGGAACATACTGTGTCCTGCACATGCATTGGATTCATGAGCAAATGCTCCGATTTATTTGTGGGCTGTATTTTAAGCCCTGGACAAAACCTATAGCTTATTCACTTTAGTACAGATAGGCATGTATGTGTACCAGATGCCTGTGCTGTTGAGTCAATGAACAGAAAAAAAATAATCTATACAAGGTAACACATTACTACTTGTATTTCCTGAGGAAAAGTAGTACTTTTCTGGGAGCTAGAAAATAGCTGGAAATAAAAGCAAGCAAATTAAGCTTACATCAGCTGCAATATTATATGGTATTTTTTGATGTTGACCCTGTTATTTTTCTTTTAGTTGTTTGGTAGTACAGAACTTGACTATTGCTGAAAAAAAGAGACATGTCAAAGCTGTTCACCTTGCACTCATCAGGACACTTCACAAGAATATCAATATAAGAGGAAAACAACAATTACGACATGTCTCTTTTTCCAGCAATATTTTTCTTAGTGGTAATTGTTCTCTAAAGTTTCATTTCCATTCCATGAATGCTCTGCCCGAAGGCAGATCCTTGGCTCATTATCTGCTGATCTATTTCACAGAATCGCAGAAGGAGCCCATTTGGCTCATGATGTCTGCACTAGCTCTCCGAAGGAGCAATTCACTTAGTGCCATTCTCCCGCCTCCCTGTAACCCTGTGCATTCTTCCTTTTCAGATAACAGTTTAATTGTCTTTTGAGTGCTTCAATTGAACCTGCCTTCACCACACACTCAGGCAGTGCATTTCAGAACTTAAACACTCGCTGCGTGAAAAAGTTCTTCCTCATGTCACTTTTGCTTATTTTTCCAATTACTTTAAAATCTGTGCCCTCTCATTCTCAATCCTTTCATGAGTGGGAACAGTTTCTCCCTATCTATTCTGTCCAGACCCCTCACGATTTTAAATACCTCTATCAAGTCACCTTGTGGCCTTCTTTTCTCCAAGGAAAACAAATCCATTTTCTCTAATCTGTCTTCATAACTGAAGTTCCTTATTCCTGGAGCCATCCTCGTGCATATTTTTCACACTCTCTCTAGTGCATTCATATCCTCCCTGAAGTGCGGTACCCAGAAGCGGACACAATACTCCAACTGAGGCCAAACTAGTGTCTTATTCAAGTTCAACATAACCTCCTTGCTCTTGTACTCTGTGCCCCTATTAATGAAGCCCAGGATACCATATGTTTTATTAACACTCTCTTCATCTTGAGCCATTTTTATTAGCAGTTTTTATCAGTGGTGGTTTGCCATTGCCTTCCACTCTCAGGGTAGGGCGAGGAGGTAATTCACAAGTCTACCTCAACAGGAATCAAACCCATACTGTTGGCATTATTCTGAACCACATGCTAACCATCCAGCTAATAGAGCTAACCAGCTCCCTCTGTGAAATAGCTCATGGTAAACAGGAGGGTGAAGTGGAGAACAGGGGTGGGTTAGTAAAGGTATGTTAGTTATATTTTTAAGATACACAGGTGAAGGGCATTGTTCGGTTAGGTACCTACAGCATGTATAAAGAGAGACTGCTGGGACACAGGAGTAGTAGGTAGGAAGTAGACATATGTAACACTGCATTCTATAAATAAAGCCATTTACAAGAAAAATATTAGTGTCAGTTTCACACTTCAACTAGCTTGGGATAGAATTAACCATTCTCCTTCATTGTTTTTATTCATTCATGGGATGTAGGCGTTACTGGCTAAGCCAGCATTTATTGCCCATCCCTAATTGCCCTCGAGAAGGTGATTGTCAGTTGCCTTCTTGAACCGCTGCAGTCCATGTGATGTAGGTACACCTACAGTGCTGTTAGGGAGGGAGTTCCAGGATTTTGACCCAGCGACTGTGAAGGAACGATGATATATTTCCAAGTCAGGATGATGAGTGGCTTGGAGGGGAACTTCCAGGTCGTGGTGTTCCCATGTGTCTGCTGCCCTTGCCCTTCTAGATGGTAGTGGTCCTGGGTTTGGAAGGTGCTGCCTAAGGAGGCTTGGTGAGTTCCACCAGTGCATTTTCTAGATGGTACACACTGCTGCCACCGTGCGTCGGTAGTGAAGGAAGTGAATGTTTGTGGATGAGATGCCAATCAAGTGGGCTGCTTTGTCCTAGATGGTGTCAAGCTTCTTGAGTGTTGTTGGAGCTGCATTCATTCAGGCAAGTGGAGAGTATTCCATCACACTCCTAACTCGTGCCTTGCACATTGGTGGACAGGCTTTGGGGAGTAAGGAGGTGAGTTACTCACCGTAGGATTCCTAGCCTCTGACCTGCTCTTGTAACCACAGTATTTATATGGTTAGTCCAGTTCAGTTCCTGGTCAATGGTAATGCCCAGGATGTTGATAGTGGGGGATTCAGCGATGGTAATGCCATTGAATGTCAGGGGGCGATGGTTAAATTTCTCTCTTGTTGGAGATGGTCATTGCCTAGCAGTTGAGTGGCACAAATGTTACTTGCCACTTGTCAGCCCAAGATTGGATATTGTCCAGGTCTTGCTGCATTTGCACCCCTTAGTATCTGAGGAGTCAAGAATGTTCTGAACCTTGTGCAATCATCAGCGAGCATCTCCACTTCTGACCTTATGATAGATTGAAGGTCATTGATGAAGCAGCTAAGTTGGTTGGGCCTAGGACACCACCATGAGGAACTCCTGCAGTGATGTCCTGGAACTGTGATGATTGACCTCCAACAACCACAACCATCTTCCTTTGTGCTAGGTATGACTCCAACCAGCGGAGAGTTTTCCTCCTGATTCCCATTGACTCCAGTTTTGCTGGAGCTCCTTGATGCCACCCTCGGTCAAATGCTGCCTTGATGTCAAGAGCAGTCACCTCACCTCATCTCTTTGGTCCTTGTTTGAACCAAGGCTGTAATGAGGTCAGGAGCTGAGTAGCCCTGGCAGAACCCAAACTGAGCGTCTGTGAGCAGGTTATTGCTAAGCAAGTGCCACTTGAAAGCATTGTTGATGACCCCTTCCATTACTTTACTGATGATGGAGAGGACACTGATGGGGTGGTAATTAGCCAGGTTGGAATAGTCCTGCTTTCTGTGCACAGGACATACCTGGTTAATCTTCCACCTTACCAGTGTTGTAACTGTACTGCAACACTTTGACTAGGGGTGCGGCAAGTTCTGGAGCACAAGTGTCTAGATATCATGTGGAGTGAATCAAATTGGCTGAAGACTGATATCTGTGATGCTGGGGTCCTCCGAAAGAGGCCGAGACGGATCACCCACTCGGCACTGCTGGCTGAAGATGGTTGCAAATGCTTCAGCCTTATCTTTTGCACTGATGTGCTGGGCTGCCCCATCATTGAGGATGGGGATATTTGTGGAGCCTCTCCAGTGAGTTGTTTAATTGTCCACCACCATTCACAACTGTATGTGGCAGGACTGCAAAATTTAGATCGGATCCGTTGGTTGTGGAATCGCTTAGCTCTGTCTATCACTTGCTGCTTATGCTGTTTGGCATGCAAGTAGTCCTGTGCTGTAGCTTCACCAGGTTGACACCTCATTTCTAGGCGTGCATGGTGCTGCTCCTGGCATGCCCTCCTGCACTCTTCATTGAACCAGGGTTGATCCCCTGGCTTGGTGGTAATGGTACAATGGGGGATATGCTGGGCCATTAGGCTACAGCTTGTGGTTGAGTACAATTCTGCTGCTGCTGCCCCACAGCACTTCATGGATGCCCAGTCTTGAGTTGTTAGATCTGTTCAAAATCTATTCCATTTAGCACGATGTTAGTGCTATCCTCAATGTAAAGACAGGGCTTTGTCTCCACAACGACCGTGCGGTGGTCACTCCTACCGATACTGTCATGGACAGATGCATATATGCCAGGCAGGTTGGTGACAGTGAAGTCAAGTATGTTTTTCCCTCTTGTTGGTTCACTCACCATTTGCCACATACCCAGTCTAGCATCTATGTCCTTTAGGACTCAGCCAGCTCCATCAGTAGTGGCGCTACTGAGCCACTCTTGGTGATGGATATTGAAGTCCCCCACCCAGAGTACATTCTGTGCCCTTGTCACCCTCAGTACTTCCTCCAAGTGGTATTCAATATGGAGGAGTACTGCTTCATCAGCTGAGGGAGGGCGGTACGTGATAATCAGTAGGAGGTTTCCTTGCCCATGTTTGACCTGATGCCATGAGACTTCATGGGATCTGTAGTCAATGTTGAGGACTCCTTGGGCAGCTCTCTCGAGACTGTCTACCATTATGCTGCTGCCTCTGTTGGGTTTGTCCTTCTGGTGGGACAGGACATACCCAGGGATGGTGGTTACGGTGTCTGGGACATTGTCTGTAAGATATGATTCATGAGTATGACTATGTCAGGCTGTTGCTTGATTAGTCTGTGAGATAGCTCTCCCAATTTTGGCACTAGCCTCCAGATGTTAGTAAGGAGCACTTTGCAAGGTTGACAGGGCTGAATTTCCAGCTGTCGTTTTCAGTGCCTAGGTCAAGACTTTTTAGTGGATTGCTACAACTGAGTGACTTACGAGGCCATTTCAGAGGGTAGTTAAGAGTCAACCACATTTGATACTGACACTTATCCGCAATGATGTCTCTTTGATTCCGCTGCATCCATTATTTGCCTACCCTCTCATATTCCCTTTACTTCACTCCTTATGTCTTTCCAACCCTTTAGCATCTTACCAGCGTTTTATGTTCTCTATTGTCCACTTGTCTTCCTCCTATTTCAACTGTTCTTACTATCATCCCTCCCAACAGCTTCCCTTATCTCCTTCACCTGAATACCCCCATCTCTTCACCCCACTTGTATCTCATTCTCCCAATCCTTTCCTCTGACGACGAACTCCATTCCTCTACTCTGCTAAAACCACCCCCACTTCACCATCTATGCTTCTCTTGTCATGCCATATTGCCTTTTACACCCCAATTGTGTCTCCCTTCTTTTTACCTCCTTGCAACTCTATGATTCCCATCCTCTTTCTCCCCTCCATCTTTACTCCCTAGCAGGGCTGGGAATGAGTAACATTAACATAAACCGAATGCCAGCTAGTGATATGCCAAGGTGTGGAATGCTCTCCTTTCAGAGCGTATGTTCAAGACACTAGTCTGCACAGCAAAAGTATTATCTACTTTGGGAATTAGACTAGAGTTTAGTGATTAATAACCCATAGTATAATATGCTGAAGTTATTAACAATGAAAAATGTGATCTTGTATGACTTTAAATGGCATCACCTGAATATTTAAACTAACATCTAAGAATCCATTGTCCAGTTGCTCTGTGCACTCCAGCCAAACTGCATTTTTCTGGATGCAGTTAATCATGAATAATGGCTTAAATTCTACTCTGGTTTCACTTACATAAACAAAGAAGTCTCGTGGTGCACTGCTGATTGATCCATGGAGAGCAACTGACTTTGGAATGTGCTCTAGAGTAAAGGAGGTGGGTCTGATCTGGGCAGCAAGCTGGATGACGACAAATCCTTGGGAGCCTTTAAATGCCCAGCAGTTCCCTGGATGAACATCAGGCTGTAGGACAGAATAAGACAAAGATAATTAGTAAAGCATTGCCACTTGCAGCAATTTTTCATTGACGGTTAGTTTTACTTTTCTCTCTAAGACACTTTGCTCCTACCCTGGCTTTAGGGGAAATCAATCAGGGAGCTAGGTGGATTTGCTCATGTCTCTATGACAAACAATTACTTGTGCCAATATAGTAACTGCAACATAAAATGTCCCAAGGTGCTTCACAGGAATGCTATAAAGCAAAATTTGTCACCAAGCTACATAGGAAGGTATTAGGGGAAATGATTAAAAGTTTGATCTAAAAAGGTAGATTTTAAGGAGTGCCTTAAAGGAGGCAGAGAGGTTTAGGGAGGAAATTCCAGGACTTAGGGTATGGGCAGCTGAAGGCATGCTGCCAATAGTGAAAAGATTAAAATCGGGGATGTTCAAGGGTCCAGAATTAGAGTGCAGATACCTCAGAGGGCTGTGCAGCTGCAGAATATTATAGAACTAGAGTAGCAAAGCTATGGGGGGATTGGAAAATAAGGATGAGTATTTTAAAATTGAGACATTTCTTAACCAGAAGCCAATGTAGATTAGCAAGCACAGAGGTGACAGGTGAAAGGACTTGGTGCAAGTTTGGTTACAGGCAGCAAAGCTTTGGTAACCTCAACTTTTCATAGGGTAGAACATGAGAGACTGGCCAGGAGTGCACTGGAATAGTCAAGACTAGAGGTAACAAAGGCATGATTGAGTGTTTCAGAGCAGGTGGGTTGAGGCAGAGGTGGAGTTGGGCAATGTAATGGAGGTGGATGTAGGTAGTCAAAGGCTGCAGAGGTGTCGAGAAGGAATAGTTTACTTCTGTCACAGTCATATAGAATGTTAATTGTGAATTTGATAGGAGCTGTTTTGGTACTGTAGCAAGGGCGGAAACCTGAATGGACGATTCAAACATGAAGTTCAGGGAAAGATGGGTATGGATTTGGAAGGCCAAAACACGTTCAAGGATTGTAGAGGAATGGGAGATTGGAGATGGAGTGGTCAAGGGTCAGTTTTTTTTAACGAGAGGGATAACAATGGCAGATTTGAAGGAGAAGAGGACAGTACCTGAAGAGAGAGAGGGAACATTTAACAAGGGAGCCAGGTTGGGAAGTTAAATTGTCAGCAGTTTGGTGGGAATAGGATGATCCTGGAATAGTGAGCAGTTTTGGCAGTCAAGAGCAGAGTCAGATAGTGCTTTATGTTGTCTAGAAAGCTCTGACAGTAAATGGCTAAACCAGTTGTCTGCCATATCTGCTTAAGTCTGCCACAATGAGCTCAGGAAATTCTCTACCAATTCATCTCCTCCTCATCATGCAAGGTAAAAGTGCCTCAGTTTCCAGTGTGAGACCTGTTTAAGCAAGTCCATCTCCTGGTCCTGGTTCCTCTCAAGACTGTTACTCTTCTTCAGAGTCATATGGACTCGAAACATTAACTCTGTTTTTCTCTCCACAGATGCTGTTAGAGCTGTTGAGTTTTTCCAGCACTCTGTTTTTGTTTCAGGCTACTCCACTATCTGACACACCCCCTCTATACTGCCTCACACACTCCCATGGCAGCTACGTCCCAGGTTAAATGGAGAGTAATGCTCCCTCTACACTGTCCCATCAAACACTCCCAGCACAAGTGAGATACAGAATAAAACTCCCTCTATCCCTTCATTGTACCTGAATCCAGGCTCAAAGGAGTATGCTTATTGCAAGGAATCAGCTAGTGACTGCAGAGTCAGGAATATAGTCCAGGTGGGATCAGCCCAGGGAACTCTATCAGTAGATAATGTTTCATTATTTGAAAGGTGACCTTGCTCGCAATAGTAACTTAATGAAAGGCCTGCATTTCATTTTGTGACACATAATATATACCTCAGCTTAGTTGTGAAAACAAAGCTTAAAAGGAGTGTCAACACAGGCAGCTCACCTGTTTCTCAGGCAGTCATACATGTCTAGATACAATCTACTTGCACTTAAATTCCTTGATGAAGACAACCAGCTTCTGGAGGACAGAGAAATTGAAATATTTACAGTGCATTAGTGCACTATCCTGTCTACTCTGACACCTAGGTTCAAACCAAACCTGTCTCTTTGTTTGCTGTAAGGTTCGCAGGTGAAATGTGTTTGGGAAGTATTAACTCAAACACAATATTTGCCAAATACTGGGAGCCTCACTCAGGGTGATTTTTTATTCTTTCATGGGATGTGGGTGTCACTGGCAAGGCCAGCATTTGTTGCCCATCCCTAATTGCCCTTGAACTGAGTGGCTTGCTAGGCCATTTCAGAGGGCAATTCAGAGTCAACCACATTGCTGTGGATCTGGAGTCACATGTAGGCCAGACCAGGTAAGGACTGCAGATTTCCTTTCCTAAAAGAAATTAGTGAATCAAATGGGATATATGACAATCAATAATAGTTTCATGGTCACCATTATTGAGACTGGCTTTCAATTCCAGATTTTTTTTTTAAAAAAATTAATTGAATGCAAATTCCACCAGCTGCCATGGTGGGATTTGAATAGGTGTCCCCAAAGCATTAGCTTGGGCCTCTGGATTGCTAATCTAATGACATTGCCACTACTCCACCATCTGCTCTAATAGTGTGGGGAATAGACAAAGATAACCTCATGAGTGCTACTGGGGTAAAGTCATGTTGTTGACAACATGATTATAGAGAAGCTTTATTTTGCACCTAAAGTGGTACTGTACCTGACCTGGCCTGCATGATGAGGCAGTGTGAAAAAAAATTGATACAGCATCTTATCACACGGTACAATACTCTTTTGAATGATAGTCATTGCTATGCAGGCAATGGCTCATTTCAGACTATAAATGAGCACTGACTTTAATCAGTGCTGAGCTGCAAATCTTGGCTCTGTCAGCAGTTGGGGACTAAACCTATATAGCTGGGCATAGAAGGGGGGAAAAAAAATCAGCCAGGATTTCTGCTCCTTGTCATTATCCGAGGCATCACTGGAATGTGCGTGTGTCCAGGGACATTTACTCTAGCAGGAGTCAATGCTTTCAAGACAGAAAAAGGGGCAGCAGTTTGAAGAACAAATACCTGAATGACAGCTCTCGGAGACTGAGAATGGTACCACAGTGGAACTCCAAACAGGCTAAGTAGAGCGGTCTTGGTCTCAAATGTCTCTGAGCAGCGGGTGCTGATTACACTGGCACCTAACAAAAGAAACAAAAATACAAAGTACAAAAATGCAACGTTACAAAGTTGACCAATCATTCCTCAAGAAACAATTACAGAGCAAAACTCTGATACAGGAACTATTCTATTACAGCTGGATGCAAAGAAATAATTTACATACAGACTTATCATGTCCTTGGCACTAGTCACTTTTTATAATGCAGTCATTGTTGTTTGGTATACATCAAATAGTAAACGTGAAAGCTAATTTGTACACAGCAAAGTTCCGGAATGATTAATTACATAGTCACAGAACCCTGATAAAGTCTTAAAAGATGGTGTAAATGTGTTTGTCCTTAATGAATAACCAGTGTTTCAGATGGCGTTGGTTGAGGAAGCAATGTTGGCCAAGAAATTAGAAGAACTTCCTACCCTTTTAGAACTGCCACATGATCTACATCCACTTGAGCAGATAGAGAATGACCTGTTTGAATATCTCATCTAAAAGAGATTACCTGGTATTTTTGTCTAGTTTTGGCTTGGTGGTTGTCACTTTAAATCCAATTATAATACTTAAGTGGCAGTAATTTGACAGGAATTCTCCCAATCACACTCCATAACTTTGGCAGATCGGCAAAAACCTGGAAGAAATTGAGTAGGCAGCCCATTGTAAACACACTAGTGTCAGTAAAAGTTGCACTATCATGCTCCTTGAATGGGAATGCTAAATATTTGTAAATTTTAAACTAAATTACCATTCTTTGGAATCAATTATTTATTACTCCCTCCACCACCAACGCACAGTGACTGCAGTGTACACAATTTACAAGGTGCACTGCAGGAACTCGCCAAACCTCCTTGGACAGCACCTTCCAAACCCATGACTGCTGCCATCTAGAAGGGCAAGATCAGCAGACACATGGGAATGCCACCACCTGGAAGTTCCCTTCCAAGCCAATCACCATCCTGACTTGGAAATATATTGTGGTCCTTCACTGTCGCTGGGTCAAAATCCTGGAACTCCCTCCCTAACAGCACTGTGGGTGTACCTACACCACAGGGACTGCAGCGGTTCAAGAAGGCAGCTCACCACCACCTCCTCAAAGGCAGTTAGGGATGGGCAAGAAATGCTGGCCTAGCCAGTGACACCCACATCCCATGAATGAATAAAAATAAAACTTGTTTATTTATTGCACAATACATTAACTCAATAGTCATAGTTTGAAATGAGCTCCAATATTATGAAGCTTTGATGCTCTCAGTGGAGGTGGGACAAGATCCTGTGGTGACATCACATAGGGCTGAATTTTCCCCCCCGTTGAGGGGGGGGGGGGAGGAGTTAGGCAATTTAGGCCCGCCCAGCGTGATGCCTGCAGGGAAGCGCTATGCATTCCCTGTAAGGGGGGGAATCCCAAAACCGAGAGTGCACTCTTTCGCGCATGCACACGAAAAGAGCGCACTTATCTCCCTGAGGCTAAGTGCAGCCTCAGGGAGATCGGCTCAACATGTAAAAAATAGAAAAATAAAATGTCTCTTACATGTCCCCTCATGTGACAGCTGATTTTGCTGCGCTCCTGCCTTCCTGAAAATTTAAATTGGGCGTGGTGATGTCGGGAGTTCCCCCCAACATCAGTGTGTCATTTTACACGTCAGCGAGCGGGCCCCGTTCCCGCTCGCCGACTCATAAAATTCTGCCTATAATTTCCCTTGCTTAACATGGTTACATCCATGGTCCCAGAGAACTGGCCCCCAAGTACAACATTATTAAGATCATAAGACATAGGAGCAGGAGTAGGCCATTTGGCCCCTCGAGCCTGCTCCACCATGGCTGATCTGATTGTGGCCTTAACTCCACTTTCCTGCCGGTCCCCCATAACCCTTGACTCTCTAATAGATCAAAAACCTGTCTAACTCAGCCTTGAATATATTCAGTCACCCAGCTTCTACTGCTCTCTAAGAGAATTCCAGAGATTAATGATCCCTTGAGAGAAGAAATTCCTCATCTCCATCTTAGATGGGAAATCCCTTATTTTTAAAATGTGCCCTCTAGTTCTAGATTTCCCCACGAGAGGAAACATCTTCCCAGCATCTACCCTGTCAAGCCCTCTCAGAATCATATATATTTCAATAAGATCACCTCTCATTCTTCTAAATGCCAATGAGTATAGGCCCAACCTGCTCAACCTTTCCTTATATGACAATTCATTCATCCCAGGGATCAGCCTAGTGAACCTTCTCTGATCAAAACAAAAAGCTACTGCGGATGCTGGAAATCCAAAACAAAAACAGAATTACCTGGAAAAACTCAGCAGGTCTGGCAGCATCAGCGGAGAAGAAATCAGTTAACGTTTCGAGCCTTCATGGCCCTTCGACAGAACTGAAGCATAGTTAGAAGAAGGGAGAAATATAAATTGGTTTAAGGTGGGTGGGGGGGGGGGAAGAGACACATTGAGGGTGTGGTGATTGTGGAGATGAGCAGATAATCAAAAGATGTCACAGACAAAAGGGTCAAAGAGGTGTCGAAGGTGGTGACATTTGTCTGAGAAAAGTGCTAATTAAGAATGGAAGACAGGATATTCAAAGTACAGCTCTAGTGGGAGTGGGGTGGAAAGACTAACAAGGTTTTAGTTTAGATTTAAAAATAATGGAAATAGGTGGGGAAAGAAGAATCTATATAAATTATTGAAAAAAAAAGGGGGGGGGGGGGAGGAGTTTAAGTCATTTGGCAGAATGCCTCATCGCCAGAACTTTCCAACAAGCACCAAGACGTGGCTTGGCTGGTGGTGAGAAAGGCCCTCCCCGTCAGATCCTTCCTACACGCCAGGAGTCTCACCCCCTCTGCACGTTGCCCTTGAGGTGGCTGTGGTGGGGAAGAGACCGTTGTTCACCTCCTTGTGGATTGTGCCTTTGCAAAGAAAGTCTGGAGAGAGATGCAGTGGTTGCTGTCGAGGTTCATCCCGAGCAGTTCTGTGACACAGGACTCTGTGCTCCACGGGCTGTTCCCAGGGACACACACCGAGACAAACATCAACTGCAGCTGGAGGATCATCAACTCGGTGAAAGACGCGCTTTGGTCTGCCCGAAACTTGTTGGTCTTCCAGCACAAAGATTTGTCCCCGACCGATTGTTGCGGACTGGCACAATCCAAAGTCCAGGACTACGTGCTGAGGGACGCACTAAAGCTTGGGGCAGCTGCCGCAAAGGCGCAATGGGGAAGGGTCGCTGTCTAAGACCTTTCTGCCACAGCGCACCGAGGGACTGGGAACTGTTTAGAGCCCCCCGGGCTGTACAGCTCAAAATGAAAGGCTGTAAATGATTGTAATATTGTTTGTACTGATGCACCTGGTGATACATTTTGTAAAAGTTTAACCGGATTGTACCCTTGTAATGGTGTTTTTGGAATGGTTTGGAATGTGGTTGAAGATATTTTATGAATAAAGTATATTTTTCAATAATTTATATAGATTCTTCTTTCCCCACCTATTTCCATTATTTTTAAATCTAAACTAAAACCTTGTTAGTCTTTCCACCCCACCCCCACTAGAGCTGTACTTTGAATATCCTGTCTTCCATTCTTAATTAGCACTTTTCTCAGACAAATGCCACCACCTTCGACACCTCTTTGACCCTTTTGTCTGTGACATCTTTTGATTATCTGCTCATCTCCACAATCACCACACCCTCAATGTGTCTCTTCCACCCCCCCCCACCCACCTTAAACCAATTTATATTTCTCCCTTCTTCTAACTATGCTTCAGTTCTGCCGAAGGGCCATGAAGGCTCGAAACGTTAACTGATTTCTTCTCCGCCGATGCTGCCAGACCTGCTGAACCTTCTCTGAACTGCTTCCAATGCAAGTATATCCCTCCTTAAGTAAGGAGACCAAAACTGTACACTGTACTCTAGGTGTGGTCTCATCAATGCTCTATATGGCTGTAGCAAGACTTCCCTAATTTTATATTCCATCCCCCTTGCAAAAAAGGCCAACATTCCATTTGCCTCCCTAATTACTTGCTATATCTGCATTCTAACATTTTGTCATTCATGTACAAATCCTCTGTACTGCAGCATTCTGCAGTCTCTCTATATTTAAATAATATTCTGCTTTTCTATTCTTCCTGCAACATAGGATAAGCTCACATTTTCCCACATTATACTCCATCTGCTAAATTTTTGCCCACATTATACTCCATCTGCTAAATTTTTGCCCACTTACTTTAATTATCTATAGCTCTTTGCAGACTCCTTGCATCTTCCTTACTTGTTTTTCTTTTTATCATCAATAAATTTGGCTACAATACAGTCTGTCCCTTCATCCAAGTCATTAATGTAGATCATGCTTGATGGCTCACCCTGATCCCTGCAGCACTCCACTAGTTACAGTTTGCCAACCTGAAAATGACCCATTTATCCAGACTCTCTGTTTCCTATTAGGTAGCCAATCCTCTATCTATGCTAACATATCACCCCCAACACCATGAGCTCTTATCTTGTGCAGTAGCACCTTATTGAATGCCTTTTGGAAATCCAAATACATTACATCTATTAGTTCCTTTTATGCACCCTGCTTGTTACATCCTCAAAGTGCTCTAATAAATTTGTTAAATATGATTTCTCTTTCACAAAATCATGTTAACTCTGCTTGATTGTATTATGATTTTCTCAATTTGCTGCGACTATTTTCTTAATATTGGAATCTTGAATTTTCTAATGACAGATGTTCGACCAACTGGTCTATAGTTTCTTGCTTTCTCTCACCCTCCTTTCTTGAATAGTGGTGTTACATTTGTAGTTTGTCAATCTGCTGGGAACTTTCCAGAATTTAGGGAATTTGGGAAAATTACAACCAGTGCATTCACTATCTCTGCAGCCACTTCCTTTAAGACCGTAAGATGTAGGTCATTAAGTCCAGGAGACTTGTCAGCTTTTAGTCCATTAGTTCTCCCAGTACTTTTTCTCTAGCAATTATGAATGTTTTAATTTCCTCCCTCCTTCTTGCCCCTTTTTCCACTATTCTTGGGATTCTTTATGTTTTTTTCTACTGTGAGGACAGATACAAAATATATGTTCATTTCCCTTTCTTCCCCCATTGTTAATTCCCCAGTCTCACCATTTAAGGGATCAACTCTCATTTTAGTTACTGGTTTTCTTTTTACTGTGTTTTTATATTACTTGCTAGTTTTCTCTCATACTCCAATTTCTCCTTTATTATTATTTTAGTCCTCCTTTGCTGATTTCTAAAATTTTACCAATCTTCTGGGCTACCACTAATCTTCACAGTATTGTACGCTTTTATTCCCCCAATTGGATACCGTCCTTAACTTCCTTAGTTAGCCACGGATGGTGCATCTCTCTTTCTCAATAGAATTATGAAATATCTCCTTAAGTGTCTGCCACTGCTTCTCTACCATCTTAGCTTTGAACTTATTTTCCCAGTCCACTTTAACCAACTCTTAGCTTCATTACCCTTGTAATTGCCTTTATTTAAGTTTAAGACATTAGTTTCGGACCCAAATTTCTCACCCTCAAACCAAATGTGAAATTCTATCATGTTATAATCACTCTTACCTTGAGGATCCTTTACTCTGAGGTCATTAATTAATCCTGTCTCATTACCAGGTCTAAAATAGACTCTTCCCTGGCTGGTTCCAGAATGCTTTGTTCTGAGAAACTGTCCCGAATAAACTCTATGAACCCGTCCTCCAGGCTACCTTTGTCAATCTGATTTGTCCAATGTATATGGACATTAAAATCTCCCACGATTATTTCAGTACCTTTCTTACAAGCTCCCATTATTTCTTCACTTATACGCTGTCATACAGTGTAGCTACTGTCAGGGGGCTTATAAACCATTCCTACCAGTGACTTCTTTCCTTGGCTTTTTTTTTTATCTCCACCCAAGCTGATTCTACATTTTGATCCTCTGAACCAAAATCATTTCTTAGTACTTTACTGATCTCATCCTTTATTAACAGAACCACCCTACCTCCTCTTCCTTTCAAATATCCTTGAATATTCAGATCCCAGCCATGGTCACTTTGCAGTCATATCGCTGTAATAGATACTCATTTATTTCTATTTGTGCTGTCAATTCATCAGTCTTGTTATGAATGCTGTGTGCATTCACATAAAGAGCCTTTATTTCTGTCTTCTTACCATTTTGACTACGCTGACCTTTTATTTGCTTGTACACTCTTATGTTGGTATGTTCTGTTTCTTCCTGGCACACACTAGTTGTCATCATCTGTATTGCTATCCTGCACTATTACTTTGTCCATTCTCTTTAACTTTCCAAATGTCACCTCATGTGAACCCTATCTCCCTCCACCTCCCTCACCCCCACAATTTAGTTTAAAGTCCTCTTAACAGCCAGTAAACTGATCCCAGTGCAATTCAGGTGAAGGCCATCCCAATAGTATAGCTTCCTCTTCTGTAGGATCATAAGATGGGCCTCCATCTGCTGGATCAAGTTTGGATACAGTAGTTGTCTGGGACAGCTCTCAAATATTTGAGTGGGACAGTTCAGTGGCTTGGGCTTCTGAGAAAAACATCCCTCATCTGTACCTACTCCTTTCCTGTCCTTGTGATATACTTGGGTGGTGTTAGTGCTATTCAGTTCATTTCCCCAGCCTGCAAAATCCAGACATGACAGACTCAGATCAGCCCCAGGTCTAACATCATTATGTTCCAAGAGAACCTACAACTGCACTTCTATTGAAGGGGATTCTGATGCCAATGGACTGTGGTTCTGTGAAATAGTTGGACACCACTGCACACGTAATGGTTGCTGGATTCCTCTATCTAACCTGAATCAGCTTGCAGGCTACTTTGTGTACTCTCAAATGGTGATGCTCAGACAGCAACTTTTCACTGTATGCAGGCCCTGGATAGCATCAATCCAAGATCTCTGCAGTTGAGGGTAGCCTTGAACCAGCTCTCCACCCAACTCCTGCTGTTTTAATCACCATCTGCATTTGCTCCTCCAATCATGCTGTTAGTTTCAACCGCATGTTCCCTCTTCCAAGTTTAAAAATGAATCTCTTTGGAGTGAATGGCACTATGCACTGTGATGTGACAAAAACAGTGATACCCAGTAAAATACAAGGGGAACAAGCATCATGATAGACTTGCCAATACAAGATATGTTATGATATTGTGGTGCATACTAAGTTTGTGATTGACAGAATACCAGACTGAGTGAAAGATTAAAGCAACAATGAAGTGCAATTTGCTATCCAATGAGCTGTAGTAATTCCTGCGCAATGATCTGAAGCATCAAGGGATGATTCCGCCCCTGTCAGTGAAAATGAGATTTGTGGGAGAACCTCAGTCATTTGCTTACTTTTATGATCCTGTTGAAGGTAGCTCTTCACTGCAAGCACTCACAGATTGATGAAATGCTCTGACATTGCCACGTCAATGGACACCCTGCCTCCCTAAACATGAGTCAGTAAGCCTACACTAGGCATGGGACTGGTGGAAACATCATTAGGCAGTGAGCCACATTCCTAGAATGTTTCCTTGGAAGATGGAAATTTTGCTATCCATGAATATGGGCTGCTTTGCAATTGTGCAAGAAAGATTCCTAAATGTTAATCAAGCATAAACATTGCTGGTTGAGGCAAGAGTATGTATTCAGCTATTCCTTAGCAGTACACTTTGAGCCGTGTACACTTATCACATTCTGCGCTGATAACCTTCTAACATTCAACATGACAGTCACCTGCTCTGTAACTTTATTCTAGATATACAACAGACATCAAAGGATGTATTAATCTGACTTGAAGATAGAGGCTCCCTCAACATTATCTGCAGAATTCTCTGGGTAAGGGGAGCAAGTCATCTCATCCTCCTCCAGGGCTCTGGCAACCCGTGCAAGGTAGTGAATTGCAATATCAGCAGCTAGTAACTTGCACTGTTATACTGCTTAATGGCAGTTCAAGGCACAGCAATAGTTCCTTAAATCTGCTGCTAGTATATGGCTCAAGAGGGGTAAATTATTTAAATGCGTGTACTTGGGCAACTCTCATGGGAACTGCATCATGTATATTTGATACAAGATGTGCTTTTGCATTTTCAGATACATTGCCACACACCCTGATTGGGGGGGGGGAAAAAATCAGCCCTTTGTTCCATTCTAAAATGTAGTCAAAGAGAAAATACCCATATGCTGGTGCATTACAGCAACAACTATACTCAGAACTCAGTTTAACTTGCAGGCTCTGAATTTCCAGAATTTGGCTACTGATTATGTCTGATATTTACCAGCAGACTCCAGTGCATAATCCACCATTCCTATCTGATCGGCACTGTACAGCTTCAGGGCTCGTTGCACAATATTCTCAACTTCCTGTAAGCACAAAGGGGAAATGTAGCATTACTGTGGTACAGCGAGAAATTGGTGTAACGCGCAGCCCTCACACATACACAGGCAGGGAACAAGTTGTTAGCAAGCAACACTTCCTCTTTTGATCCTCCAGCCTCACTACCTATGATCAGTCTGATAAAAAAAAGGACAGGAATTGTGGGGAGCTGCCAAATACTTCTCACTAGAGCAAGACAGAATTTTAAAAATCCAGAAAAAATGCTTAAAATACACTTGGTTGAAGTTATCTCATTTATTACTTAGATACATTACAGCAGGCAGTTCCTACTGTATAAATCTCACCACCCCAATGCACAAGAGTTCTATGTTGTTGTTAGTGCTCTGCCCAAGATTCATAAACGTAGTTCACTTGCCTAGAAATGTTTTCTGATTTACCTCTGTAATTCCTGCTCCAGCTAACATGGCTCTGACAGTGGCTGAGTTCTGCTCTGCTGTTTGGCCGTGATTCTGTGAAAGACTGGCAAGGATCTTCTTCTCCAATTCATGAAGGAGGGCTTCCAGGTCCTTACGGTTTACAAACTGTGATATCAGTGCTTGCTCTGAAGATACAGCTGTGCTGTCCTGTGATGAACCAAAGAGCAGTCTGTGGACCAACTTGAGCACTTCTGCCTCCACCTAAATTTAAAACAGACAAGTACTGAAAGGACCAATGTTTTTCTTTGTAAGTGAAGCTAACTCTACAGACACAGACTATGGAACCTGAAAAGTAAACACTTTCGCATTTTAAACCATATTTTTTTTTATGGTTCCTTTATGCAGCATACCTGGCCAGACACTCTGAGGGACACAAAAGAAACTGGGGTTTGGATGAAACAGTGGCTGGACCATTATCCCAACCCAAGTTTCAACTGGAATGTCAGATGAGATCAGGAATGTGGAATCTCAGTTTTATACAGTGAAGTTGTTAGCCAAGTTGGAACTACTGATTATCCCAACTCTCCCCATTCTCTTTTAAACTCTTCCATTTCATTAATAATCATCAACGTTTCCTTTACTGTAATCAGACAATCATCTACAATCGTTCCTCTTCCCAGTCCTGCACCATTACCTCTGGTATCCTCCAAGGATCTTATCCTTGGCTCGGTCCCATTTCTCATCTACATACTGTCAACGTTTAAAACACAGCATCATTTTCCACTTAAAATGACAGCGTCCAGCACTACCTACACACCAACTCTCTGCCCCTCCACTGTCTCTGATTGGCGTTAGGAAATAGAGATAAGTTGCACTGGTATTTGAGAGTGTTAGGAATGAATTGTAGCTTTTAAGTTTGAGTTGTATTTCTGTATCTGTGTATTAAGGTCAAATGGAGCTTTAGTTTCACTTTAAAAAGGTGCTTGCATTTCTAATGAGAGTTTTACAACTTAAGCTAAGGTAAACAAAAAAGGTTAGAAGAATTGGATTGTTGCCTGGCAACAGGGGACCAGAGAGGTAGGTCCCTCCCACAGACACACAGAAGACGACAGACAGCAGTTTGATTTGGAAGCATGGAGTTCAGCTGGTTTGGAAGACAGCTGCCAAACAGAAGCCACCTGGAAGGGGCAGATAGCCAGTCCCAAGCTAAAGAAAAACCCCAAAAATCCAGGGGAGTGGAAGAGGGGAAAGTCCAAGCAGACCTTCCAGTCAAAGGAAGGACAGGAATCTGTAAAAAGTCCTGATAAGAGTGAGGAGCAGAGAAAGGCTCCAAGTATCAATTTTAAAGCTTCAAGCTGCAGAAGGCAGACTTAAAGCGGGAAGAGCTTGCAAGAGGAAAGAAGGTCCAAAGAGACAACTGAAGGTCTGTAACTCTTTGCTATGGCATGTGAAGCAGTGCATACTGTTGATGACTGAGTCAGTGAGAGAGAGTACGTGGAAGACAGCTTGAATCCATGTGGTGACCCAGGGAAGAGGAATATCAGGAGGAGAGTTTGAAACTCTTAAGGTGAACCCTTGCGGAAGGCATTTGAGAGAAAGCGTTGGTTTGGGAGAAGATTCCAAAGCGAGTTCTTGGAGAGTGGAGATTGGAAACCCTCATGTGAAAGACGGAGTTCAGCGAGGCTGGTTGGCTCACGGTGTGACAAGCGTCTGGGGGGGCGCGGGTGCAGAGTTGAGGAGAAATCCATAGCATCTGGTTGAGGCGACATCTGTCACTTGATTCAGAGTGTTGTGTGTCTGACCACAGGGTGCCTATTGATACATGGACTGTGTACTTGTTGTGGACGTTAGATTATAAGATAGCTTTTGTAACTTGTGTTATCCTTACAAATCTGTATATATCTGTAAAGGTATAGTTGTGGGTGAAGGAGTATTGTAATACAGTTCATCTTTTCTTGTTGAATAAATGTTTTATGTTTTTGTCAAAAGCTCATCAGCTGACTCCTGTGACTCTGTTCAGTAGCTACTCTCCACGTGTCTGAACGAACAAATGAAAGATAGATCTGATCAAGCTGGATTCCACTCCGGGATCAGGCTTGTCCAGGAGTAATCTCAGCTGGGGATTGTAACAATGGTCATACTGCTTATCCAACATCCAGTACTGGATGAGCAGAAATTTCCTCCTCTAAATATTGGGAAGACTGAAACCATTATCTTCAGTCCCTACCACAAACTTAGTTTCCTAGCCATTGACTCCATTCCCCTCCCTAACAACTATCTGAGACCAAACTAGACTCTTCACAACCTTGTATTTGACCCACATACCTGTGCCACCAGCAAGTCTCTAACCTCCCTACCACTGCACCCCTGTGACTCTGCTCCTGTTTTAGTTCATCTGCTGTTGGAACATTCATCTTATGCCTTTGTTACTTTAGACTATTCGAACACACTGACCTACACCAGCTCCTAGTTAAGCAATGCCTTGATTTAAAATTGTCATCCTTGTTTTCAAATCCCTCCATGGCCTTGCCCCTCCCTCTCTCGGTAACCTCCTCCAAGATATTTGTGCTGCTGCAATTTTGGCATCTTGCATATACCAAGTTTAATCATTCCAACATTGGCAGCTGTGCATTCAAATGCCAAGGCCCTAAGCTGTGGAATTTCCTTCCCAAACCCCTCTGCCTCTCTCTTCTCCTTTAAGATGCTCCTTAAAACATACTTACTTGTTTGACTAAGCTTTTGGTCATCTGCCCTAATATCCCAAGTCGACTGGTGTTAAATTTTGTTTGATAAAGCACCTTGGGATGTTTTACTACATTAACTATGCTATATAAATGTAATTTGTTATTGTAACTGATGTTTTCAGGTTTCAGCCACAGTTCTAAGCTCTCTCTTTTATTTTAGTTAGACTCTGTTTAGCACATAGTTCTTCCCACTTTTATACTGATGGGATTTCTTTACCACACAAAAACACTCCACAATTTAACCATTTTGATTAAGCTGCTGTCTCCAATCTAGAATGGGCCTCTAAACATGGTTTTGATTTGATTTTAATACAAGCAGTAGGTCTCCGCATGACTCACATTGTCCTTCACGCTTTCAACCCTGCTGCTCAGTGTTTCCATGCTTGATGCCATGTTCCTTTGTGTAGTATGCACATCCATCAACTCAAGCTGGGTTTGGCCAAGCTGCTCTTCTAGTTGGTTCAGTGCAGACAGGAGTGTTTTCTGCTCATCAGTCACACTACTGAGAACAAAGAGAAGAAACCATCAGCGAAGTGGTAGTATTTTTAATTTTTTAAAAATGGATTCTTCTCACATATCAAAATTAAAACTGCACTGCTCGATGGATTGTCGCCAGCTGGTGTAACCCAGAACCATCCAGGACCAGAGGATCTGGGTGCAATTCCAGTTCTCTACTTTGCTAGCTGATCCCATTAGGGGCAGTGGTGGGGTGCTGCCATTTTCATCAGTGTGCTCAAGGTAGAGAAGGGGAAAAAATAGCCAACAATTCCTACTGGATATTAGACGACAGGCTCATACATTAAAACTCTAACTGTTGATGCCTGTGAAACTGTAACTTAGCACGGCTCAATGCCCTCAGGAGATGAGGAGGAAAGGAAACAACATGTATTCATGTGGGTTGACTCCAATTCTGCAAGGCTGAAAGAAGGCAACAAGTGACTTATTCAGTGCTTATTTAAGTGACATTATTGCTTCATGTACCAGCCACTAAAGAACTCACATATGGAGCTGCACTCACAAGCACTTTTCTATTGGCATTGCTCCAATTATAGAAAGGATACTCAGCACAATTGGCTGGAAATACAAATGACCAGCTGGATGGTACCAAGTTGTGCTATTCCAAAACAGGGTCAGCTGGAGAAGGACTTACTCATCCTGTTACACTGTAGGTAGCATTTTTAAGTCAGCTTCTAACATTGCAGCCAACAGCACAATACCTAACTCTAAATTAGAAAGACTTATCAGTGTGGCTATTTCTGACTGGAAACATTTCTGTTGGACAGATATATGGTAGAGAAATTATGCCATACCTTACAAAAGCAGATTTCACCTCCTTTATTTCTCTGGACATCTCCTGGAAAAAGAGGGGGAAAAAAGCAGAAAATGGCATTCAATTTTATTTGTTTGTGCTTTATGAGATTTGTATTGATCCCAGTTGCAGCTGCCCAGGCTGCACAGATCCTGTTGGTTTGCCATCTGTATAATTTTAGAGCAGACAGTCTTATTTTCAAGTAGACTGTACAGAAACTTTAAAAGAAACACCATGGGCAGAATTTTGCCCTTGGTGGGCGTGCAGGCCCCACCGGCTCGGCAGCGGGCGGACGACTGAAACGGGGCCCGCCGCCATTTTGAGTGGGCGGGCCAATTAATGGGATCAGAGGGTAAATGACTCCTGTTATTTTAACTGTCTCCCACTCAATTTTAACCAGATGAGGGCAATTAATGTCAATTAATTCTGAATATAATCCCCTTCAAGTGCAAGCCATGTTCTATGATTTTAATGCTATCTGGTCCTTTTAGAATCCTAAAAACATATTACAACTCAATGATCACTGACCGACCACCCAATAAATTTCAGAGTTACTGACAGACCCCCCCCATAAAGGTTTACAAAACCCACCTCTGTTTGGCCGTTAACCTTTTGCAGCAGCTGCTCCATTCGGGCATCTTGCTGTTGCCGGATAGTGGCTATATCACTCTAGGGGAAGATAAAGTCAAAACAATACTTAGAATCTTCATTCTTGTACAAGTGAGGGTATTTCCAGAACATTTGCGAATGGAGTCTACCAGACACCATGCACAATGAACTAACTAAAAATTCAATTTACTCCCATGATTTGAACATGACCAAATATGCGCACATATTATTAAATACCCACACCGCTTTGCTATGAACTGATTGTATGATAAAGCTCACTAAATTTACACATCAGTGATATTTTTAATGTGTGATGAGCAGAGATAAAGTGCAGTGAGAAGTACTTGCTGAGCCAGCGAATACTATATCATGTTAGCATTATAAGTCATGCTACCAAAGATGTGTTGAAGAAGCCAAGAATTAAAACTCACCTGAATTCTCAAGATTGAATCATTCGGCAGTTCATCTCGACCCATCTCATGCTGTTGATGGGCAAACTCTTGGAGCAGTTTGGTCACATCCTCTCGTGTAAGTGGAGGTACGACGGGGATATTCTCCCTTTCCGCTGCCAGCTGGATTCGCTGACTGGATTCAGTATCTTGCTGTAACTGGGTACGAAAGTCAGAAGCCAGCTGTGCCAACTGGTGCTCCATTCTCTGTACACGGGACTGCAAATCAAACTAATATTTTTTAGAAAAAGCGTTTCATGCTGGATGTTAGCCTGATTTAATGGCTTAATTACATATTATTTTTAAATTAACATTTCCTCTTTCTTCAATCCATGTAACTGTTACGAATGCAAGACTTTATAAGACCGTTATATCTTTTTTATAGGGTGAACAGATTTCCGAAAGTCAAAAACCAGGACACTTGGAAAGTGTTATGATCCCAGTTATGAGAATACTGACCAAGCTGAATACTTATTAGGATCTGGCTTGATCATAATCATTTAAAGACCATAATCATTTAAAGAATATAATTCAAGGTAGAACCAAGGGTAAGGAAATAAGCAGCAGGACTTCAAGATTAAATTGAAACACTAAAATAATCTTTACAAACTTGAACAAAACAAACACAAGCAATAATGACTAAATAGGTACACTGAACAAATAAGATAATGATTCTAAATAATATGAGCCTCTAACTTAAACTCAATCCAACAGACTTAATCCAGTTTAATCTTTTTCACTGTGGCTTTCACTCTGGCAGGATTTTAAACACACTCTTTTCTGGAATTAGATGGCAAAGGAAGTACTAGGAGGACTTGAAATGCCCAGAGACCAAACTTGATCTGCTTTGATGAACAAGTTCAACTGTGCTCATTACTTCTGGTGATTGACAGGTCGCAGGGCCACACAAAACATGCCGGACTCCAAATGACTAATCAAAACCGAGTATTCACCTTGTGCTTGGATTCTGGTTGTCAGGCATAGTTTTTGGGTGGAGAGAAAAAGCAATTTGACAAATTGTTTTTTTTCTTGTGGGGCAAGATATGAGGTGGGGTGTAAATAATATTAATGCAGATGAAGACAGTGCAGAAAATGGACAGAAGAACACAAATTAGAGCTGTCGCGTTGAGGACCATTTTGGGGGAAAAAAATAATCACTCCCAGCTCTGGATGCCGTTGAGAAATATTTCCATGCATGCAGGAGCGTCTAGGCACAGCCGCTTAATAGGCAGCCAGTGGGCGGCATTCTGATTCCCAGGGTGGGGTTTTTTAGGTTTGCTGACAGTAAATGGAGTGCAAGGTAAATGGGAGGGAGAGGAAGAGAAGAGATGCTGTTACTACGCAAAAAGGTGATGGAAATCTTTGATATGGTTCATGTAAGAAAGAAACGCTGCAAACCAGGGCATTTGAGCTATTTTAATCAAATTGTTGGGACACCGGGATGCTTAATGAAAAACCAGGATGTCTGGTCACCATATTCTTTTAATTCAAGGTAAAACAGAATGACCTGGAATGAGGGATGGAGAAATCATTTTAAACTCTGCCTGGATCATGCAGGGGTCTGATGCATGCTGGACAGATCATTGACTTGTTCAATCATCCACCAAACACCAAGTAGAATAATGCCTTAATACACTTTTTAAACTTGCCATTTTTTTTTCTTGGTTATGCTTGGAATGATGATTCATCTTTGTTCTCCTCCTGAGGGCCCCACTATCACAGATGCCAGTCATTAGCCAATTTGATTAATTCCATGAGATATCAAGAAATGGCTGAATGAGCTGGATGCAGCGAAGGATATGAGGCCTCATAACATTCCTGCTGTAGTACTGAAGATAGTATTTCAGAGCTAGCCGTGCTAATAGCCAAGCTACTACAAAGCAGCTACTATACTGGCATCTACCTGATGAAGTGAAAAATTGACCAGGTATATCCTGTCCACAAAAGACAGGACAAATCTAATCCATCCTATTACTGGCCCATCAGCCTATTCTCAACCAGCAAAGTAGTGGAAGGTGTCATCAACAGTGCTATCAAACAACATTTATGCAGCAATACTGCTCACCAATGCCCAGTTTGGGTTCCGCCAGGATAACTCAGCTCCAGATTATTGACAAAAGAGCCGAATTCCACAGGTTAAATGAAAGTGACTGGCCTTGGCATCATGGCAGCCCTAGCAAAATTGAAGTCAACAGGAATCAGGGGGAAAACTCTTCACTGGCTGAAGTCAAACCTAACACAAAGGAAGATGACTGTAGTTATTGGAGGCCAATCATCTCAGCCCTAAGTCATCGCTGCAGGAGTTCCTCAGGGTAGCGTCCTCAGCCCAACCATCTTCAGCTGCTTTATCAATGACCTTACCTCTTAAGGTTAAAGGTGGAGATATTCACTGATGGATTGTACAGTGTTCAATATAATTCACAATTCCTTCGAAAATGAAGCTGTCCATGTTTGCATGGAGCAAGATCTGAAGGATAGGCATAATAGGAGGCCCTGGTCTCCATTCTTAGACAAGGAAACAAGCCAGTTCCAAGCCATAGTTCCCTGTCATTGAGCTGCCCGATAATAGTGCCTGAGGCGAGTCTTCCTTCTGCTTGGCGACAGTTGGGCAGATTCAGATGCCTCGGTCCTGGAATAGCTGCACTGGATTTTAACCAATAGCATCTTAAACAGGTAGTGGTGATGAGTGAGTACATTCATTTTTATTCTGCTCAAGATGAGTATGGGTGGGTCACTCCATCTATCCCCCCAGGTCAGTGTATATGCTGACCAGAAGCAAGAACGAGAAGTTTGTTAGACAGGTCAATGATTTGGGTATCAGTATTTCTCCTAGTTATTTGAAGCTCCGCCATTCAATAAGATCACGACTGATCTGTTTGTGTTTCAAATACCACATTCCCATCTACCCCCAATAATCTTTGATTCCCTTGCCTAACAATCAGCTATTTACCTCTGCCTTAAAAATATTCAATGACCCCACCTCCACTCCCTTCTGAAGCAGAGAGTTCCAAAGTTGCACAAACACCTGAGAGAAAAAAAATTTCCCCGTAAGGACAGCCCCTAATTTTAAAACAGTGTCCCCTAGTTCTGGACTCACCCACAAGAGGAAACATCCTTCCCACATCCACCTTGTTGAGACCGTTCAGGATCTTATATACTTCAATCAAGTCACCTCTCACTCTTCTAAACTCCAGTGAAAACAAACCCAGATGCATTTAAGGGGAAGCTAGATAAGCACATCAGGGACAAAGGAAGGAAATGCTGATTGGATTAGATGAAGACAGGGAGGCCTCTGTGCAACATAAACATCAGAATAGACCAGTTGGGCCGAATGGTCTGCCTCTGTGCTACAGACTCAACGTAAGTAGATGTAATATTTGTCTTGTGTACAAAGAGGAAGAATGCCACTTCATCCAATCAAATGCCTTCTCCACTTTCAGGGTAGTATTAGAGCAGTGAGGATCTTGCTGCTACATTTGTGCACAACATTCAACAGACATTTCATGTTGCACCAAATGATGGTCCTGCATAAAGTTTAGTTGAACCAGGGAGCAACTATATCCATGTTAGTGGTCAGGATCTTGGACAATCTTGAGTAGGAATATAAGTCTGTAGGAGGGACATGGTGGGTGACAGTGTGAAGTGGGAGGGAGTGGTCTTTGCTGTTTTTGTATATTTGGGTGATTGAGGCTGCCTTCATTGCCCTACTCATCTTCTTATGGTTGTGCATGAGTTTCTTAAGTGAGGATCTTTGCTGGGTAGTCATTGATTCTAAGGCTTTCCCAGATTGCAAGCTGTTGAGATCTCCCAGTGCCTGTGTACCCGTGTTGGGATTAGTCTACCTTATGCTTAAGGGATGAATAGACTCTGGGTTGAAGCATTTGAACTTAAAGCCAAAACTGTTACACCAATATCAGCTACAGGACCTCCAAGAAAGGATGCACTGGTTAGGGGAGGCAGACAGACAGACAGAGAGAGAGAGAGAGAGAGATGGACAGAGAAGAGTAATAGCTTCAGCCAGATGAAATGGGAGATGCCCAGCGAATGTACATGCTCACCCTCACCTGTAGAGAGAGGTCCAAGGCAGGCGCTGCCAACTTCTCTGGCCAAGCTGACCATTTTGCAGCTTCTCTTTCTATTTTTGCTGGCATCTCAGCTCGAGATCGTGCAGTTCTGTGCGATATTAAGAGCCAAACGCCTGCAGAAGGATGAAGATTCTGACTTCATGACCAAAGCAGATAAGATTGCTATCATCACTGCCTTGAATATTCAGTATCAGGCTCTTCACCCTGAGCTCTACAGTGTCAGACTCTTCACCCAGTGCCCCATTCCTTACCCTCTACATACATACCCCAGTGCCCCAACCACTAGCCTCTATGTACCTCAGTGTCCCCTTCCTCTATTGTCCATGTACTTACCCCAGTGCCCACATTCTACCCTTTACATAGCCCAGTGCCTCATTCCCTACTTTCTATGTAACCCATTTCCAGCTTTACCCTCTATGTAGCCAGTGCCACACCCCATACCATATACATAGACCAGTGCCCATCCCCAGCCTTTTCATCCCAGTCCTCAACCACTAGCATCTTATCCTAGTACCCTGTCCACCAGCCTCTTTTTATTCTAGCGCCCATCCTCTAGTCTCTTTGTACCCCAGTGCCCCACTTCCCAACCATCTACATACATAACCCAATGTATGCCCCAGTTTCTACACACTCCAGTGTTGCACCCTACCCTCTATATTCCCTAGCGCCAAGCTATGCTCTACTGCCTACCTTCTACCCTCTTCATAGCCCAGTTCCCCAGTCCTTAGACTCAATGTACCCAAGTGCCAACTTTCCTATCATCTATAAAGAATTACATAGTACATACAGCACAGAAACAGGCTATTTGGTCAAATGGGTTCATGTCAGTGTTTATTGTCCACACAAGCCTTCTCCCACTCACCTTCACCTAACCTGATCAGCATGTCATTCTATTATTTCACCCTCATGCATTCATCTATCTTCCCCTAAAATCCACCCAAGCTATTCACCTCACTACTCCATGTGTTAGCAAGTTATAAAAATTAACCACTTCTGAATAAAGAAGTTTCTCCAAAATTCCATTTGGATCCGCTGTCCCACATTTAAGGCTCTTAGTTTTATCTACCCACAAGTGGAAACATCTTCTCTACATTCACCTTCCAAACATTCCACATTCAAAACCTTTCGTAATCTTAAAGGCCACTATCAGGTCATCCCTCGACGTTCTCTTTTCCAGAGAGAAGAGTCCCATTTTCCTATGTCATAACCACTATATAGCCCATTGCCTCATCTTCTTGCCTCTATATAGCCCAGTATCCACCTACTCACTGTATAACCCAGTACCCCATCCCCTACCTGCTATATGCCAGGATCATGTCAGCTTTTTGTGAAATTTTCACAGAATTCAGTTCTATCGAGATTTTTTGGATATAATAAAGGTGGCAATATTCTGGTCAGTGCCTGAGGTGACTTCAAATGGAGCAAGTACTTACCCAATAAACCAAGCAGAACCAGCAGACCCAACAGTGACCACCTCTTCATACTGGGGACACACCTGGAAGGGGAATGAAGCAAACATGTTGATCAGTTCTTGCACACAGAATCTCCTTCCACTTTCACATACAGCACTCTGACTAGTTTCCATCAATAACAAACCAACAAAACATCACTAATTATAGAGACTCACATATACTAAATTTAACATTCAAACATTTTACTTTCCAATCCTCATCTCCCACCGCACTGTCCACAGATACCTGTCCATTGTCCTAACAGGCCATTCTACCAGAGATACCTGGAGGGTCAATAGAGCAGGGTACAGGGGTGAACAAAAACCTCCCCAGCAAACAAACAGCACCCATCAAAACTGTTATCAGGGGGTTTTGAAGGGTAGATCATCCAAACCATAACGAATGGGGTACAGCAGTGTTCATATCACCGTCAGGATCAACACAATGGGTTTGTAAAATCTGCAGTACCTTGAGCAGTTTTACAGTCACCTACAAAATCCTCAACATGGAAGCACCAGCAAAGCCATTGCACTGGGAGTGCAAACCAATGGAAAACTGGACTTTGTATTAGGCAGAGTGCTGTGTATAGTGTTGGGGTTGGAGCGGAGAATGTCCTGTCTTGGGTATAATGTGTGGAGTATTCCAGGCGGGTATGTCCTGTGTTAGCTAGAGTGAGTGTGGGATATTGTGTGTCTTTGAGAGAGGAGAATTGTCCTATATTAGGTACAATGATTACGGGGTATTCTGGGAGGGAGATGTCCTGTATCAGTAGTGAATGCATGTGTGTGTGTGTGTGTGTGTGTGTGTGTTGGGAGGGGACTGTATTAAATACAGTGTATGTTGGTATTCTGGAGGAGGTGGTGGGTTGTATCCTATATTAGGTAGAGTGAACGTTGGGTGCTCTCAGCAAGGATGTCCTCTATTAGGGGAAAGTGTCTGTTTTGGTAACTAAATGTAGACAGTGTATCAAAGATCTTGCTCCCATCAGCACTCACCTAGACAGTGTGTAGACATCAAGCAGGGAAGCTGCAGTTGTTAGCTGGTACCAAGCTGTCCCGAGCCACCAGTACACCATGGACAGAGCTCTCCCTGAAAAAAAAAAGAAAGCAAATAGTCAGGAGAAAATACAATGGCCAGAACATACCTCCCAGAAGCTAACAGTGCCCAAACTGTTCTACAATGGAACAACTGATATTGTACACCATCTCTGGCTAATTAACTAATTATTACCCTCAACGTCCCCTCCCAAGTGGCCATTGCACACATCTGGGCACAAGGAGAATTGCAGATCCTGTTCTCCCCTCCCACACGCAACATTTTCCTGCAGGAGCAATTGAAAAGCAACATTGAGGATAAACCTGGACTTACTGTTGACCTCTTTAGCCCAGAACACTCGAGCCAATTGTAGTAGCCCTACTGTTACTTAAGTTCGGATCGGGTAACACTGCACAGACTGGATTAAACGTGTCACTTTCTGGTCTGCACACTCAGGCTCATTATGGAGAAAAACCTTTCACTAAATGACATCTTTGGGCACTAACAGAAGGAAGTAGAGATCTAAATATCGTGAGGCTGGAGCACAACAGTGACTAAGCTCCTTTGCCGACACTAAGAGTTATCATAATCAATCCTATACAGTATTAATAACTATTCATGGTTTACTGCACAGAATATTAGGAACCATGGTTTCTATAAATCGCTGACTTTGAATTCAAGGAAGGAGCAGTGTGTTCCAGTGTTCCACCACATTGGGACCCACTTCATTGGGACGTTTGACTTGAAATATGTTAAGATGACAGGAAGGAATGATGCCAACACCTGGAGACAGCACAGAGATCCAGTTCCATATCTTGGCAAAAGGAGAGGCCGGTGAATACGCAGAACCTGGAAAGTGAGAAAAAAGGAACACATCACTAAAGCAAACTTCTCTCATGAAATTATTGAAGTTTACAGAAGGAGGCCATTTGCCCCAATGTACCTGTGCCACTTTGCTAAAGTAATCTATAACTAATCACAGAACTCTGCATCTCCCTTTGTTTCAAATAGCTATATCCCTTATAAGATGCAACACTATCTGTGCCAACCACTCCATGTGGTAATACATTCCCTGCTTCAATAACTTTGTATAAAAAAATCTCCTAACCTCTCTCCTCACTCTCAATGACATTTTGCCCATGCCACTAGCTCTAAAACCAGAGCAAATAGTCTTTTGCTATTCACCATTTCAAAACCCTTCAGAATTTTAAAAACAACTATTAAATCCCCTCTTAGCCTTCTGCCCACCAGCAGTAGTCCCAGCATCACAGCTAATGAAACAATCTATGCCCACATATAACAAGACTTGGGCTGATAAGGGGCAAGTAACATTCATGCAGGACCAATGTCAGGCAATGACTATCTACAACAAGAGAGAATTTAACCACTCCTGGACATCCAAAGGCATTACCATCAACATGTTACCCACCATCAACACGTTACCCGCCATCAACATCCTCAGAGTTGTCATTGTCCAGAAACCCAACTAGACCAGTCATGTAAATGCTGTTAATATTAAATCTGGTTAGAGGTTGGGTATTCTGTGGCAAATGGCTCACCCTCCTGATTCTCCAAAGCCTCTCCACCACCTACACAACACAAGACAGGAGTTTTATGAAATACGCTGCACTTGCCTGGATGAATGAAGGTCCAAAAACACCATCCATAACAAAGCAGTCCACTTGATCAACACCACCTTAAACACTACACCCTCCACCGCTGGCACAACTATGGCTGCAGCATGTACAATCGAATAAATGCACTGCAGCAACTTCCCAAGGCTACAGGGATAGAGCAAAGGAATGGGACCGACTGGATTGTTCTACAGAGAGCAGACATGGACTCAATGGGCCAAATGGCCTTCCATGCCGTAATAACTAATTTACTCTATGGCAGTACTTCCAAAACCTGCAAATTCTGCCAACTGGAAGGACAAGGGCAGCAGGCACATGGGAACACCACCTCTAGTTTCCTCTTGAGGTCACACACCACCTGACATGGACATTGCTGTTGGGTCAAAAACCTGGATTTCCCTACCTAATAGGATTGTGGGAGTACCTTGGACATCACATGGACTGTAGCAGTTCATGAATAAGGCCCACCACCACCACCATCACATTCTCCAGGGCAACAAGGAATGGGCAATAAACACCAACTATGCCAACATGCCAAAAATGAAAACATGAAAAACACTGAATATCCCTTATAAGTATAGATATCATCTCTCTATGACTTTTTAGTCCTTACTATAACTGGATGCATTAACTGTGGCTTAACCGATATATTGTACAAATTTACTACTATTCCTTTTCTCTTGTACTCATTTTTAAAATTCCATAGGACATTTACGCTTACCTTCCTGCACTGACACTTTCAGGATATTATGTATCTGATTTCTAAGAATCTCTTTATCCATACTTACAAATTAAGTATTGGCTCACTGACAGAAAACCGAGAATAGGAATAACTGCAATTGTGTAACCAATTGTGCCACAGGTTTCAGTACTCAGGCCTCCCTATTTACGATCTAGATTGACAGCAACAATGAAGTAGCAAAGTTGTTTAAATGAGACGCTTTAATTTTTTATGTAGATTGGGAAGAGCAAATAGCTTAATCGCAAAGATAGTGAATCTCGAGTTCATTTAAAATAGATTTTTGCAGCAATATAATCTAGAAGCAAGGGGGGAGGCTGTACCAGATTTAGTAGTGAGTAATCTAACAGAAAGGGAATATTTATATAACAGTGATCATAATATGATTAAATTCAATACTAGGTTTGAAAAGGGAAAACTTAACACAGTTACTAAGATTCTAGATTTTGGTAGGACTAACTTTAATGGGATGAGACAGGAACTGAACTGGTGGCTGCAAACTGATCAAGCCTTTTATTGCATAAAACTGCAGATAAACAGTGCAATGTGCTCTAAAATAATTTAGCTCAATACAGAATCAGTATATATTCCCAAGAGGAAAGATCTCTATCTACCAAATAAAACAGACATGGTCGACAAAAAGGGTGAGAGATAACAAAACTAATGGAAAGTGCATTTCAAAGTGTGAAGAATGGTGAACATCCAGGGAACAAGGGGAGATAAAAAGTAAACAGCAAGTAAAGACAAAAGGTAATAGTGTAAAATGGAAATTTAAAAGAAACTTGAGGGATATCAAGATTAGCAAGCTTTTACAATTATATTAGAAGAAAAGGGTAGTCAGGGCAATGTATGCACTTTCAAAACAGATGACAGTTATATTGCAAATGAAAATAAGGAAATGGCAGACTTGTTAGAATCATAGAATGGTTACAGAACAGAGGAGGCCATGCAGCTTGTGGTGTCTGTGCCAGCTCTCCATAAGAGCAACTCAGCTAGTCCCACAATCCCACCATTTCCCTATACCTCTGCAAATATTTTCTCTACAGATAATAATCCCATTCTTTTTTGAATGATTGAATCTGCCTCCACCACACTCTCAGGCAGGGCATACCAGATCCTAGCCACTCACTGCATAAAAAAGTTTTTCCTCATTTCATCTCTGGTTGTTTTGTCAATCATCTTAAATCTGTGCCCTCAACCATTCCACCAATGGGAACAGTTTCTCCCTATCTACCCTGTCCAGACTCATGATTCTGAACATCCCCATCAAATCTCTTCTCAACCTTCTTTTCTCCAAAGAGAACAACCTAGTTTCTCCAATCTATCCACATAACTGAAGTCTCTCACCCCTGGAACTATTCTCATAAATCTTTCCTACACCTTCACCAATGCCTTCACTCCAGCTGAGGTCAAACCAGTTAGGTGTAAAGATTATTTAAATTACAGAAAGCAATGGGATTATCTTTCTGTGAGCTCACAGCCAGCAGTGCTGTGTTTAGTAACAGGGTCACAGCGGATTAGCTGTCTGAAATAACACAGCTACTCCTTACTATCTATAATCCAGCATCAAGGGCATGCTTACTCATATCCCCAATCTTCCACGTAATACATTCACAGCATCTCCCCCTAGTTCCTTCACAGATCCCTACCCCCACAAGTCTCTCCTGTACCGGCACACAGAGTCCCTTCACAGCCACCCGTCATCCCACTCTGTATCCACACAAGTCCATTTACTGCAACTCCCCCATCTCACCCTGTACTAGCAGAGTCCATCACAGCTCCCTCTACCCTACTTTGTATCCACACCGAGTCCCTTCACAGCACCACGACCCCCCCTCCCCCCCATCTTGCCCTGTATCAATACTATCCATTCAAACCCTCCCAACGCTGCTCTGTATCCACACCGTCTATTTACAACCCCCCACCCACTCTGGTTTGACTCCATGCAGTGCGGCCCTGAAGTTCAATGGAATGTACAGTGAGTGAATTTTTTTGTGAGGGTCAAAATATGGGGTTGGAAAAGAAAAGTTGCTGAACACTCCATTTACCCAGCTGCTCATCTTCGGAGGAGTATCCAGAAGTGGAAGATGTGTAGATATCGGAGGAATTTGGAGCTGCTGACAGAATACTGCTCTTGTAGCCATTTGCTCTCCTTACCATTCCAGACAGCCTCCCATAATTGTCCTCGAGGCCAGGTGGGTCACCACCTGTTAGACATATTATAACATATAACTGATCAAAAATCATTCTATTAAACAGTAAGAGGGGAATCATTACAGCAGAGATCATAATCTCTCCCATCTTCCCATCATTGGAAGTCAGACCCCAATCCACCTATTTTCCGCACGGTGGGTTAGGTAAAAATTGACCTCAAGATCTAAAATTGTACTGCTGGCTTTTTCTACACATTCACAGCTTGGGTATTACTTTTCAGTGGCACCACACTGCCTTCCACCCACCTCTTTCCCATACACCACTCGGGAGTGCTCCATAAAAAATATACATCATGGGGCAAATGTGGTCTTAAATGGTAACCACACATGATCTTGGAAGAACATGAAGAACTTCAAAGTCAGAATTAGAAACCAAAGAAGGGCAAACGCCAATTGCGGCTCCTTAGAACACAGAATGTTAAAGGGAGATTTAATAGAATGATAATGAACTTAAAGATGTAGATTGGGAGAAAATTTGCAGGACTGTGGACAAAGAACAGGCGAGTGGGATTAATTAAGCAAAGAGCCAGCATGGCAAGATGGGATGAATAGCTTCCTGCTGCACTGTATCAATGGGCCTATGAGTCAAACTTTATAGAATTATAGGCCAAAAACTATAGCTGCAGTTAGATCCTGGTGTTAAAGCTGCTGTAAGTTCCCCATGGTATTAAAATGATTACATAATATAGACAGGAGCAAATTAATAACCTCTGCTCTCAGTTATTAGTCCCTGGAACAAGGATTACTAAAGAACCAACATCCCCCTGTGGGATACGTACCGATAGGCTCGGACTCCGGTTCGGGTTCAGGTTCCTGCCAGTAGGGATCGTTGGTCATCTGTTGACCCAGTGAGGAGGCCAGCATGGAGGCACTGCTGATGTGGCTGGCGAGGCTGCATTGACTATTCACTGAGCTGTTGGATACTGAACGTTTCATGCTGGGCACGGGTGTACTGCGTGGCGTGAGCCCTGAACGTTTAGCATTCGGTTTTTTCTTGAATACCCTAAACAGTAAATAAAGGTTCATTAACTCATGATGAGGTCAGCGTTTGAACTTTTGAAAAAAAAACTTGCCAATACATAATGCCTGGAAATTTCCCTTAGAAACATACACATGATTTTAAAGTGCACTGTGTTTGTTATGAAGGTAAATGTAGCACCCATTTTCTATGTACAGCAAGATCCCATATACAACTCTAAAAATGAATGGCCTTTTGGTGGTGCTAGTTGGAGGAGGAATGTTGGCCCAGCAACCCACACAGCTTCCTGCTCTTTGAATGGTACAACACTTAAAACAGCCTTTTAAATTATTCAATCTAAGTAGGGCCAAGGCTGACAATGAAGGTGCTGACAAGATTGATTACTGAGAGCAACTGAGAAGTGGTTTTGTGCTACCAAGTTTTAATGTTTGAAGGGGGAAGATAGACTGAGGGAGATAGTAAGTTCCAGGTTTGAGCTCCTGGGACAGAAGAATTTGGAGTTGGTGTAGGTCTTGACTTCAACACTGAAGATGTACAAGGGTCTCTGCAACCAGACACAATACCTCCAATAGACCCCACACCACAGCAGCAGTGCATACACGATGCATCATAGAACGGTCACATAACAGCACCTTGCTCCCTGTGCACACTATCACCAAGAAGTGTTTGAAAAATTGAGGAAAAAAATGTCATCACAGGAAGGCCAAGAGTTGGTTGGCTGGTGAGACTTCCAGCTTTGTTACCCCCCTCTCCAGACTTGGGGATTTCATCTAAATTACCTTTCGGTGAAGTAAGCATATACCAAAATAAATAGCTTGAGGATTATCAAGTAGATTGAAGACTATGGCTGAGATTTTCCATCACAGGCAGGACCAGAAAATTTAGAGAGCATTCTAATGTTTGTGGACTTTGGACAGGACCAGAAAATTCCGCCCTATAATTAGACAACTGAGCCACCCACCTGTACATGAGGAACACAGGAAGTAATTGTAATGAGTATTTTGATTATATCTGAAAAGTGAGTTAATCAAATAAATAGAGGTATGGCAGTGCACCTAGGCTCATGGAATGCACAACCTGTGCAATGTGGGAAGTCTAAGATGCTTCCCTTGCCCCAGGCACCCACAGGTGCAGGAAGTGTCATCAGCTAGAGCAGCGCGAACTCCAGATTTTGGAGCTTGACCAATAGTTTATGTCAATGCAGTCCATCCACGAGGATGTGTTTCATGGACAGCACATTTCAGGAGGTGGTCACCCTGCCACTTAAGAATGCAGACAAAGTGGGACTGGTTGACTGCCAGACAGACAAAAAAAAAAGAGGAACAGGCAGGTAGCTCAGGAGACCCCCTCTTCCCACCTCCCCCTGCCTCCCCAACCTTCCTGAGCTTCTTGCTCTCTTTGCTCTCTAACCAGTATTCGGTAATGAATACCAGAGGGTTCCTTTGGGGAGCATAGGTAGAGCCAAGACCATAGCACCATGGATGGCTTAGCTTAGTACAGGGAGGAAAAAGGTCAAGAGAGTGTTAGTTATAGAGGATTCCATAGTTAGGCGAGCATGTAGGTGTTTCTGTGGTAGCAGATGTGATTCCAGGCTGTTATGTTATCTTCTGGTGCTAGGGTCAAGGATATCATTGCAACTCCTCAGATACTGAAACAGTCCATGTCCAAATGCAGCAAGACCTGGACAATATCCAGGCTTGGGCTGACAAGTGTCAAGTAACATTCGCGCCACACAAGTGCCGGGCAATGACCATCTCCAACAAAACAGAATCTAACCATCGCCCTTGATATTCAATGGATCCCCAACTATCAATATCTTGGGGTGGGGGGGGTGGGGGGGGTTACCGTTGACCAGAAACTGAACTTGTCTAGCCATATAAATACTGTGGCTACAAGAACTTGACAGAGGCTAGGAATCCTGCGACGAGTATCTCAGCTCCTGACTCCCCAAAGCCTGTCCACCATCCACAAGGCACAAGTCAGGAGTGTGATGGAATACTCCTCACTTGCCTGGATGAGTGCAGCTCCAATAACACTCAAGAAGCTGGACACCATCCAGGACAAAGCAGCCCACTTGACTGGCACCATATCCACAACCGATGCACAGTAGCAGCAGTGTGTACCATCTACAAAATGCACTGCAGGAATTCACCAAGGTTCCTTAGCCAGCACCTTCCAAACCCACGACCACTACCATCTAGAAGGACAAGGGCAGCAAATAGATGGGAACACCACCATCTGGAAGTTTCCCTACAAGTCACTCACCATCCTGACTTGGAAATATATCGCCGTTCCTTCACTGTTGCTGGGTCAAATTCCTAGAATTCCCTTCCTAACAGCACTGTGGGTGTACCTACACCACATGGACTTCAGCGGTTTAAGAAGGCAGCTCACCACCACCTTCTTGAGGGCAGTTAGGGATGGGCAATAAATGCTAGCCTAGCCAACGAAGCCCACACCCCCTGAATGAAAAAAAAAAGCTGCAGAACACCCTGAAGGACGGTGAACAGCTAGAGATCATGGTCCTCTTGGTATCGATGACATAGGTAAAAAGGGTTGAGGTCCTGCAGGCAGATTTTAAGTAGTTAGGAAAGAGATTAGGAAATTGGATATCAAAGGTTGTAATCTCAGGATTACTTCTGGTGCCATGCACTAGTGAGTACAGAAATAGGAGGATAAAGCAGAAGAATGCGTAACTGGAGAGATGGTGTAAGAGAGATTCTTGGGGCATTGGGACCGTTTTTGGGCAAGGTAAGATCTGTACAGGCTGGACAGGTTGTACTTCAACAGGGCCAGGATTAATATACCCACAGGCAATTTTGCTGGCACTGTTGGGGAGGGTTTAAACTAGCTAGACAGTGGGGATGGGAAGCTGAGCATAGATTCAGAAAGCAGCAAAACAGAGTTGGAAATGGAGGGCAGAAAATTAGCAAGAGAGTTTGGAAGGCAGATACCCAAGGTTGGAAACTAGAGCAAAAAGAAGTCCCATGGTCCTTATTGGTATATACCCAAACACAAGGAATATCTTGAATAACGCAGATGAGCTGATGCAACACATTGACATGCGTAAAAATGTTTTTTCAAGCTATTACTGAAACATGACTTAGAGAGGGGCAGGGATGGCAGCTTAATGTTTCTGGTTACAGGATTTTCAGATGAGGTAAAGAGGGGATTAAAGAGGAGGTAGGAAGGAGAGACTATCAAATGAGGCTACGTGGGCTGAACTAAGGAACCAAACAAAAAAAAAGGGAGAATCAGACTGCCGGAAGTGTACCAAAGACCTCCAAATAATAAAAGGGAGATAGAAGAGCAAACTTGTAGCCAAATTTCTGCCAAATGCAAAAACAATGGCCGGAATTTTCCAGCCCCCTTGGCGTCAGGCATCGCGGGGGGGGGGGGTTTAACAATATGGCAAGATGGTCAAAACTAGTTTGTGATTGTCTGCTCCACCCATCAAGGGTGGGCCGCGTTTCCCACCGCCGCACGTTGGGAACCTAATTTCAATACTTTAGCATCTAAACATAAGCCATGCTCTCCAGAATCATCCAGGCACAAATTTCACAACTACAAAAGAGACATGCACCTGGCGACCTGCACTTTGCTCAGGACTTCGAGGTCTGTTTGCCTACCTTGCTTCGGGCAGCACTTGCAGTCATCAGCGCTAAGCTTCACAGGCAGCAGCACATCACTTTTAGGGAGGCCCAATGGCAGGTCTCTACCTAACAGACCAGGTGGGGGGTGGCTTTTCAATGGCTGCAGGGCTTGGGCTTGCTTAGGGAAGGGGGAGAAGTGGCCTCAGGCAAGTGAAGAGGCTGCAGGGTGAGGGCTGGAGAAAGGGGATATCCCAGGGTATGTGGCAGCACATGTTGATCTGTGCAAATTTGTCTTGGAAGGTGATGGCTGAGGAGGCAGTCTCCAGAGGAGATGAGGCCAAATGGAGATGAGGGTGCATGTCAGTGGTGATGTCCCTTGAGCTGGTAGCAAGTGAGATGCCAGTCAATGTGTGATGGCCTTATGAGTGTGTGAATTTAGAGTGATAAGATGGTTGTCTTACTCTGGTGGCACAGATGAGACCATTCTTCCGTTTTCTGCACTGGATGGCCAACTTCTTGTGTGCAGCATTGGCACCTCTGCCACCACCTCCCAAGCTGGAGTGGTGAGACTGATGGGCCTCCTGCATCCAGAGCGGGAGTAGAGGACATCGCCACCATGTTGTCCAGAAGGCGTCCCAGGGATGCATCACTGAATCGGGGGGCTGCACTCTTCTTGGCTTTTGGGGCCATGTCTTCACGGAGCAGTCCTGGGCTGCAAGCACAGAGTGTGCGTGCCACTGCAGAATAAATATGGCGCCCTGTGTGAGGAAGGGGTGAGGTAACGGCGTGGCAGGTAAATCGGAGGCTACCCGCCAGTGAGACGGTGTGTTTCCTGTGTCTGTATAATTAATGAGGCAAGAATGGAACGATACAGCGCAAAAACTCATCATTGCAGCTGGTGGGTAAAACAATTTTTTTCCCGCCCACTAGCGCAATTTTTGCAAAACTGGGATGATTCCGCCCACTGAGGTAATAATACTGGGGGGTTTCAATTAGCCTAGTATTAACCAGATACAGTGTAAAAGGTACAGAATTCCTAAATTGTATTCAGGAGAACTTTAAGCTAGTATGTGGTAGGCCCAACAAGGCGGGGACAATTTTAGAGAATAAAGCTGAGCAGGTGCAAGGAGTATCAGTGGGAGAACATTTTAGTGGCAGTGATCATAATTCGATTAGATTTAGCATAGTTATGGAAAAGGACAAAGATAAGGTAAGAGTAAATGTTCTAAATTGAGAGAAGGCTAATTTTTCCAAGCTGAGAAACAATTTAGCAAAAGTGGACTACATGAAGGTAAATTGGTGTCAGAGCAATGGGAGGCATTCAAGAAGGAAATTCAAGGAATTCTGGTTAAACATGTTCTCACGAAGCAAAATGGTGGCACTGCCAAATCTAGAGCCCCATGGATGACGAGATGCATAGAGGGCAAGATAAGGCAAAAAAAGGGAAATTTATGTGAGACACAGAGCTTAATACTGCAGAAAGTTTAGAAGAGTACAGAAAGTGCAGGGGTGAAATTAAAAGAGAAACTGGAAAAGCAAAGAGGGAGCATGAAGAAATACTGGCAAGTAAAATCAAGGAAAATCCAAAGATGTTTTAGAAGTACACGAAGACAAGAGGATAACTAGCAAAAGAGTAGGATCTATTAGGGGCCAAAAAGATAACTTGTGAGGAGGTAGAGGAAGTGGGTAAGGTTCTTTATAAATACTTTCTAGCTGTGTTCACGAAAGAGTGGTGGGGGGTCAATGAAGATGTTGTAGTTAAGGTAGAAGTGAGAGAAATATTGGATGGGATAAACATTGTAAGAGAGGAAGTATTAAAGGGGTTGACATCTTTGAAAGTAGATACATCACCAGGCCTGGATGAATTATGTTCCAAGTTGTTAAAAGTAGTAAGGGAGGAAATTGCAGAGGTGCTGACCATCATATTCTAATCTGCCCTGACTACAGGAGTGGTACCAGAGGATTGTTGGACAGCCAACATTGTACATTTTTTTTCAAAAAGGGAGGAAGGGATAATGTGAGTAATTATGGGCCAGTAAGCTTAGTTTCGGTCATGGGCAAATTATTGGAATCAATTCTGAGGGACAGTATAAACCTTCATTTAGAAAGGCATAGATTAATCGAGGAAAGTCATCAAGCATTTGTTTGTGAAGATCATGTCTGATTGACAAATGATTGAATTTTTTCAGGAGGTGACAAGGTTGGTAAAGGCAGATGTGATCTACATGGATTTTAGCAAAGTTCAACGGGGAGGCTGATCAAGAAAGTAAAAGCTCTTGTGATCCAAGGGAGAGTGGCAAATTGGATCCAAAACTGACTTAGTGACAGAAGGCAAAGGGTAATGGCTGACATATTTTTTTGTGATAGGAAAGCTGTAATCAGTGGGGTCCTACAGAGACCAGTACTCGGTTCCTTGCTTTTTGTAGTTTATATTAATGATTTGCGCTCAAATATAGGGGCATGAGAAAGAAGCTTGCAGACGATACAAAAAATGGCTGTGTGGTTGACAAGAACGTATAGATGGTCTGGTCAGTTTGCCAGAAAAGTGGAAAATGGAATTCATCCAGAGAATTGTGAAATAATACATTTTGGGAGGCGTAACCAGGCTAGGGATTACACAATAAATGGGAGGATACTGAGTAATGTGGAGGAACAGAGGGACTTTGGAGTGTACATACACAAATCCTTAAAGGTAGCAGGTAGCGCTTCTACAGTATAGGTAGGAGGAGGTATATCCACATTGAGAATACCCTCTATTGTGTTGTGTGGCACTACCACTGTCCCACCACTAGCAACTCAAGACTGGACATCCATGAGGTACTGTGGGCCATCAGCAGCAGCAGAATTGTACTCAACCACAACCTGTAACCCCAAGGCCCAGCATATCCCCCACTCTACCATTACCAACAAGCCAGGGTTTCAATCCTGGTTCAATGAACAGTGCAGGAGAGATGCCAGAAGCAGCACCAGGCATACCTAAAAATGAGGTGTCAACCTGATGAAGTTACAACTCAGGACTACCTGCATGTCAAACATAAGTGGCATGCAATAGACAGAGATAAGTGATCCCACAAGTAACAGATCAGATCTGAGCTCTGCAGTCCTGACACATCCAGACATGAGTGGTGGTGGACAATTAAAGAACTCAATGGAGGAGGAGGCTCGACAAATATCCCCATCCTCAATGATGGGGGAGCCCAGCACATCAGTGCAAAAGATAAGGCTGAAACATTTGCAACAATCTTCAGTCAGAGGTGCCGAGTGGACGATCCATCTTGGCCTCCTCCAGAGGTCCCCAGCATCACAGATTGCTGGTCTTCAGCCAATTTGATTCACTCCACGTGAAGGCACTGGATATTGCAAAGGCTATGGGCCCTGACAATATTCCAGCAATAGTACTGAAGACTTGTGCTCCAGAACTTGCTGCACCCATAGCCAAGTTTCTCCAGTACAACTACAACACTGGCATCTACCCAGCAATGTGGAAAATTGCCCAGGTATGTCTTGTCCACAAAAAGCAGGACAAATCCAATCCGGCCAACTACCATCCCATCGGTCTACTCTCGATCATCAATATGGTTGTGGTTGTTGGAAGTCAATCATCTCAGTTCCACGACATAACTACAGGGTAAGTCTGGGTAATGTCCTTGGTCCAACCATCTTCAGCTGCTTTATCAATTACTTTCCTTCATTCATAAGGTCAGAAATGGGGATATTCGCTGATGATTGCACAATGTTCAGCACCATGCATGACTCCTCAGATGCTGAAGCAGCCCATGTCCAAATGCAGCAAGACCTGGACAATATCCATGCTTGGGCTGACAAGTGGCAAGTAACATCCGTGCCACTTAAGTGCCAGGCAATGACCATCTCCAACAAGAGAGAACCTAATCATCGCCCCTTGACATTCAATTGCTATCATTGCCAAACTATCAACATGCTGGGGGGTTATCCTTGACCAGAAATTGAACTGGACTAGCCATATAAATACTGTGGCTACAAGAGCAGGTCAGAGGCTGGGAATTCTGCTAAGAGCAACTCACCTGCTGACTCCCCAAAGTTTGTCCACCATCTACAAGGCACAAGTCAGGAGTGTGATGGAATACTCTCCAATTGCCTGGATGAGTGCAGATCCCACGACACTTAAGAAGCTTGACACAGTCCAGAACAAAGCAGCCCACTTGATTGGCACCCCATCCACAAACATTCAGTCCTTCCATCACCGTTGCACAGTGGCAGCAGTCGGTACCATCTACAAGAAGCACTATAGGAACTCACCTAGGTTCCTAAGACAGCATCCTCCAAACCCATAACCACTACCATCTAGAAGGACAAGGGCAGCAGATGCATGTGAACACCACCACCTGGAATCTCCCCTCCAAGCCACACACCATCCTAACTTTGAAATACTTCGCTATTCCTTCACTGTCACTGGGTCAAAGTCCTGGAACTCTCTCCGTAACAGCACTGTGGTTGTACCTACATCACATGGACTGCAGCAATTCAAGAAGGCAGCTCACCACCACCTTCTCAAGGGCAATTAGGGATGGGCAATAAATGCTAGCCTAGCCGACCCCCACATCCCATGAATGAATAAAATAAGGTGTTAAGAAGGCATAATCTCCATTTAAGGGGTAGGCCATTTAAGACAGATGAGGAGGAATTTCTTCACTCAGAGGGTGGCAAATCTTTGGAATTCTCTACCCCAGAGGACTGTGGAAGCTCAATCGTTGAGCATGTTCAAAACAGGAATTGACAGAATTCTGGAAAATAATGACATCAAGGGATATGGAGATAATGCGGGAAACTGGTGTTGAGGTAGATGATCAGTCATGATCTAAATTGAATGGCCTACTCCTGTTCCTACGTTCCTTTATGACATGCCTTCCTTTACTAACTGAGGCATAGAATATAAGAACAGGGAGGCTATGCTGTATGCAACATTAGTTAGACCACAGCTTGAGTGTTATGTTCAATTCTGGTCACCATAATACAGGAAAGATGCGATTGAACTGAAGACAATACAGAGGAGATTTATGAGGATATTGATGGGAGTGGAAAATTTTAATTATGAGGAAAGATGGATAGGGTGGGTTAATTTTCCTTGGAACGGGAAATGCTGAGAGCAAACTTAATTGAGGTGTATAGAATTATGGTAGGCCTAGATAGAGTAATTAGGGTCAACCTATTCATCTTAGCAGCAGGGTTGAAAACCAGGAGGACATAGAATTAAAGTAATTGGTAGAAGGATTAGTGGGAAATCAGAAAATATTTTTTCATGCAAAGGGTGGTAGGGACTTGAAACTCACTGCTTGAAAGGGTGGGAGAGGCAGAAACTCTCACCACATTTAAAATGGAGATGGAAATAGTGGACGTGTTGGTTGTCATCTTCCAAAGTTATGTAGATTCTGGAATAGACCCGGCAGATTGGAGGGTGGCAAATGTAACCCCCTATTTAAAAAAGGAGGGAAGGAGAAAGCAGCAAATTACAGACCGATTAGCCTAACCTCAGTAGTAGGGAAAATGCTAGTGTCTATTATAAAGGATGTGATAACAGGACATTTAGAAAATATCAACGGGATTAGACAAACTCAACAGGGATTTATGAAAGGGAAATCACGTTTGAAAAACCTACTGGAGTTTTTTGAGGACATAACTGGTGGGATAGATAAGGGAGAACCTGTGGATGTGATGTATTTGGATTTTCAGAAATCTTTTGATAAAGTCCCACATAAGAGGTTAGAGTACAATATTAAAGCACATGGGATTGGGGGTAATACATTGGCATGGATTGAGAATTGGTTAACAGGCAGGAAACAATAGGAATAAATGGGTCTTTTTCAGAGTGGCAGTACAGGGGGGTACCGCAGGGATCAGTGCTTGGGCCCCAGCTATTCACAATATATATCAATGATTTGGATGAGGGAACCAAATGTAATATTTCCAAGTTTGCTGATGACACGAAACTTGGTGGGAATGTGAGCAATGAGGAGGGTGTTAAGAGGCTTCAAGGCAATTTAAACAGGTTCAGTGAGTGGGCATCACATTGCAGATGCAGTATAATGTGGATAAAGTTATCCACTTCGGTAGGAAAAATAGAATGGCAGAGTATTATTTAAATGGTGATAGATTGGGAAACGTTGATGTACAAAGGGATCTGGTGTCCTTGTACACCAGTCACGGAAAGCAAGCATGCAGGCGCAGCAAGCAGTTAAGAAAGTGAATGGTATGTTGGCCTTCATTGCCATTCACAGGAGCAAGGATGTCTTACTGCAGATGTACAGGGCCTTGGTGAGACCACACTGGAGTATTGTGTGCAGTTTTGGTCTCCTTACCTAAGAAAGGATATTCTTGCCATAGAGCAAGTGCAACGAAGGTTCACCAGACTGATTCCTGGGATGGCAGGGTTGTCGTATGAGGAGAGATTGGGCCGACTAGGCCTGTATTCACTGGAGTTTGGAAGAATGAGAGGAGATTTAATTGAAACATAAAATTCTGACAGGGATGGACAGACTGGATGCAGGGATGATATTTCCTCTAGCTAGGGGATTTAGAAGAAGGGATCACAGTCTCAGGGTACAGGGTAGGCCGTTTAGGACCAAGATGAGGAGAAACCTCTTCACTCAGAGGGTGGTGAACCTGTGGAATTCTCAGCCACAGAAGGCTGTGGAGGCCAAGTCACTGAATATATTTAAAGAAGTAAATAGATAGATTTCTGGACTCTAAAGGCGTCAAGGGGTATGGGGAGAGCGCAGGAGTATGGCATTGAGATAGAGGATCAGCCATGATCATATTGAATAACGGAGCAGGCTTGAAGGGCCGAATAACCTACTCCTGCTATTTTCTATATTGCACCTATTCCTTTTGATAGGGCTTCTCAATTCAATCTGTCACTCATTGCAAGTGACATGAAGCCTTATCTGCTCCATAATTTTATTCACTGCCTTAAAAAGGGAGCTGTGCAGACATATCATTATCATGGTCACAGACACGCTCGATTCAGTGTGTGTCTACAGTACCTATGGTGTATGGTTCACAGTGAGGAGGAAAGCTTTAGAATGCAGTAACAACAACAGTCACTGAGGTGCCCCATCTGTGTGTTCGGAATAAGAACTGCCCCTATTCCTCATCAAGATGCAAATTATCTCTGCCCACAATAACAGCTTCCAAACACATCACCACCACTGCCCCCATACCCCCCCGGGCTGTGTGATCTCAGCTGCTGTACCTCTCACTGAGGAGCATGGGATTCATTAGTTCATTACTAAATCTCTTCAGTACAAGGTGATCTTAAAGGTGATTAAAATTTGCATTATAGTTTCGCTCTGCTTTAACAGAGACAGGGGAGAGTTGGGTAAAAATAATTGGGCAATAGACAGTTGCTGGAAACACCTGTTTCCTGTCGAGTTACGAAACAGAGTGCACAGTTTTAAGAGTTAGTGACACCCACCTGACAGGGCTCTCCTTATAGGACACAACACTCCCGGTAACAGATCCGCCACTGCTGCTCGAGGCATCATCGTCATCTTGATAATAACCACTTGTTGCAAGACGTGTGCTACGTCGCGACATCCTCAGTGGCTTCTGATACTGTCACACCGAGGGACGGTAACTCAAACTAAATTCAAAAGGGAAACAGAATCCGTTAACACCCACATCACCAGCTAGAGGGACAATAAACATGAGATGTAAAGGGACTGTTTAACAGCCTATGTATAGGCCTATCACTGTAAAACAAAACTAGCTATAGTACAGGTGAGGACAGGACTGTCACTATTCAACACTGGGGTACAGTACTGGTGGGTACAAGTCTGTCACTGTACAACACTGGGATACAAGTCTGCCACTGTACAACACTGAGTACACTACATGTGTGGATTGACAGTTGTACGTGTGACTAGTTGCCTACTGCTATATTGCACATGGCACACTGAGTTACAGACATGTCTCAGCAGCAAACACAGCAGCAGTGTTCAACAATGGAACAATTCATGTTAAATAATCCGTTACAGGCTGGCTTATCATTCAGCATTTTACTCTCCCAGCTTAAGGCTGAGAGTCGCCTTTCCTTCCATTCGTCCAACCATCTGTACAGGTTGAGCAATGTAGTACAGAAGAAAATGAGAAAGCAAAAATGTCAGAACTACAGTAATTGACATTGCATCATAAAAGCACTGACCGCACCACCAGCGGTTGCTGGAGGCATCTCATCACCTTCAGAAACAGACTGACCACAACACAGCAGCTGCTAATCACTCCCTCATACCATGTGGGTACAGCAAGCAATTTGGAAGGCAAATGACACATTGGCTTTTATTGCAAGGGAGAATAAGGAAGGCTTGCTGCAATCGCACAGGGATTTGATGAGACCAAATCCAGAGCAGAGTTTTGGCCTCCATAACAAAGGAAGGATATACTTGTATTGCCTTGGAGATGTACCATAAGATCAGAGCACCAATAACATCAGCAGCTGCTGCTGCTGGTGTCACTCTACCACCTCATATTGAGAGCAGGCTGGGAAATGAGCAGAGATCAGCGGTACACACTGGGTGTGAGGGAAATGAGCAGAGATCAGCGGTACACACTGGGTGTGAGAGAAATGAGTAGAGATCAGCGGTACACACTGGGTGTGAGGGAAATGAGCAGAGATCAGTGGTACACACTGGGTGTGAGGGAAATGAGCAGAGATCAGCGGTACACACTGGGTGTGAGGGAAATGAGCAGCGATCAGTGGTACACACTGTGGGTGCAGGAAATGAGCAGAGATCAGCGGAGCACACTGTGGGTGCAGGAAATGAGCAGAGATCAGCGGTGCACACTGGGTGTAAGGGAAATGAGCAGAGATCAGTGGTACACACTGTGGGTGCAGGAAATGAGCAGAGATCAGCGGTGCACACTGGGTGTAAGGGAAATGAGCAGAGATCAGCGTTGTACACCTGGGAGGGGCAGGGGGGTGGGGGTGGCGTGAGGGAAATGAGCAGAGATCAGCGGTACACACTGGGTGTGAGGGAAATGAGCAGAGATCAGCGGTACACACTGGGTGTAAGGGAAATGAGCAGAGATCAGTGGTACACACTGTGGGTACAGGAAATGAGCAGAGATCAGCGGTGCACACTGGGTGTAAGGGAAATGAGCAGAGATCAGCAGTGCACACTGGGTGTGAGGGAAATGAGCAGAGATCAGCTGTACACACTGGGTGTGAGGGAAATGAGCAGCGATGAGCGGTACACACTGGGTATGAGGGAAATGAGCAGATCAGCGGTACACACTGGGTGTGAGGGAAATGAGCAGAGATCAGCTGTACACACTGGGTATGAGGGAAATAAGCAGCGATGAGCGGTACACACTGGGTATGAGGGAAATGAGCAGAGATCAGTGGTACACACTGGGTGTGAGGGAAATGAGCAGAGATCAGTGGTACACACTGGGTGTGAGGGAAATGAGCAGAAATCAGTGGTACACACTGGGTATGAGGGAAATGAGCAGCGATCAGTGGTACACACTGGGTGTGAGGGAAATGATCAGAGATCAGCGGTACACACTGGGTGTGAGGGAAATGAGCAGCGATGAGCGGTACACACTGGGTATGAGGGAAATGAGCAGCGATCAGCGGTACACACTGGATATGAGGGAAATGATCAGAGATCAGTGGTACACACTGGGTGTGAGGGAAATGAGCAGCGATCAGCGGTACACACTGGGTGTAAGGGAAATGAAGAGATCAGTGGTACGCAGTATAAAGAACACAATGCATGGAATAAATAAAGTCCATCGGAGATGAAAAGCTGTTCCTTCCAGAAACTCTGTCAAACAGCACTAACAGTGGCTTCACCCCACTTCATTCATACCTGTTCATGGAATTTCTTGAAATATTACAGAATCTTCCCTGTGAGGAGGGCATAAAGAGATTGCAAAGCGACTATAGACAGATTATGTATGTGGGCAACAAGGTGGCCGATGGAGTATAAGGTTGGGAAGTAAGAATAATGTGGGCAATATGAGTAAAAAAGCAGAATTTATTTTTTAAAAGAATGTGAAACTTTTAAATTTGATATTCAGAGAGACTTGGGTGTACTCATACAAAGAACACAAAGTTAGCATGTGGGTACAGTAAGCAATTTGGAAGGCAAATGACACATTGGCCTTTATTGCAAGGGAGAATAAGGAAGGCTTGCTGCAATCGCACAGGGCTTTGATGAGACCACACCCAGAGCAGAGTTTTGGCCTCCATATTGAAGGAAGGATATACTTGTATTGCCTTGGAGATGTACAGTAAAGGTTTTTTTTTCTTGGTATGTGGGCATTGTTGGCTAGGCCAGCTTTTGCTGCCTATCCCGAATTGCCCTGGAGAAGGTTCACTAGAATGGTTCCTGAGATGAGATTAACTTTTGAAGTTCTGCACTGTCCTCCTCACAGTTTACAATGCTTCCAAGCTTTGTTTCATCCGCAAACTTTGAAATTGTCCCCTGCACACCAACCTTCAGATCATTATTATATATTGGGAAAAGCAAGGGTCCCAATATCGACCCCTGGGGAACTCCACTACAAACCCTCCTCCAGCCCAAAAAATATCCATTAACCATTACTCGCTGTTTCCTGTTACTTAGCCAATTTTGTATCCATGTTGCTACTGCCCCTTTTATTCCACGAGCTATGACTTTTCTCATAAGTCTATTTTCAGCACTATATCAAAGGTCTTTTGGAAGTCCACGTACACCACATCAACAACATTACCCTCATCAACCCCCTCCGTTACCTCTTCAAAAAACTCTGGCAAATTAGTTAAACAAGCTGCTGAATCAGTATTCCTTTATGTTGAACACCACTTGGAGGAAGCACTGTTGTTGGTATGGGCACAGAATGTGCTCTGGATGGGGGACTTCAATGTCCATCACCAAGAGTGGCTCAGTAGCTCCACTACTTACTGGCCTGGCCGAGTGCTAAAGGACAAAGCTGCCTTGGTCTGTAGCAGGTGGTGAGGGAACCAACAAGAGGTTAAAACCTACTTGACCTCATCCTCACCAATCTACCTGTCGCAGATGCATCTGCCCGTGACAGTATTGGTAGGAGTGACCACTGCACAGTCCTTGTGGAGACGAAGTTCCAAGTTCCATCTTCACACTAAGGGAACTCCATTGTGTTGTGCATCACTACCATCATGCTAAATGGGATAGATTCTGAACAGATCTAGCAACTTAAAACTTGGCATCCCTGAGGAGTTGTGGGTCATCATCAGCAGCAGAATTGTATACAAACATAATCAGTAAACTCATGGTCCCCACTCTACCATTACCATCAAGCTGGGGAATCAACTCTGGTTCAATGAAAAATGCAGGAGGGTATGCTAAGAGCAGCACCAGGCATACCTAAAAATGAGGTGTCAACCTGGTGAAGCTACAACACAGTACTACTTGCATGCCAAACAGCAGAAGCAGCATGTGATGTGCAGAGCTAAGCGATCCCACAACCAATGGGATTGATCTAAGATCTAAGCTCTGCAGTCCTGCAAGATCTAGTCATGAATGGTGGCGGACATTTAAACAACTAATCAGAACAGGAGGCTCCACATATATTCCCATCCTCAATGATAGGGGAGCCCAGCACATCAGTGCAAAAGACAAGGTTAAAGCATCTCTAGCCATCTTCATCCAGAAGTGCCAAGTGGATGATTCATCTTGGCCTGCTCCTGAGGTCCCCGTCAGCACAGATGCCAGCCTTCAGCCAATTCAATTCACTCCACATGATATCAAGAAACAGCTGAAGGCACTGGATACTGCAAAGGCTACAGGTCCTGATAGTACCGAAGACTTGTGCTCCAGATCTAGCCACGCCTCAGGCTAAGCTGTTCTTGTACAGCTACAACACTGGCATCTACCCGGCCGTGTGAAAAATTGCCCAGGTATATCGTGCCCACAAAGAGCAGGATAAATCCAATCTAACCAAGTGGCAAGTAACATTCATGCCACACAGGTGGCAGGCAATGACCATCTTCAACAAGAGAGAATCCAGCCATCTATCCTTAACATTCAATGGCATTACCATCACTGAATCTCCCATATCAACATCCCTGCTGTCAATGTATAAATAATCACACTGCATGGCAATCACCTTGACAATTCCTAGTTAAACAGGTGCCATCTAAACAGAATAAAAAGATACAGCTGGAACACTTTGTGGGGAAGCTACTTGGAAGTCAGTAGCACTGAGCAGCTGTCTTGAAAATAAACCAGCTTGAACTAATTCTTCTACTACAACCTCTTGTTGTGAGTAACACATGGGGTTATGATTCACTAGAAATTGAACTGGATTAGCCATATAAATATGCGGCTACAAGAGCAGGTCAGAGGCTGGAAATTCTGTGAAGAGCAACTCACCTGCTCGCTCCCCAAAGCCCATCCACCATCTACAACGCACAAGTCAGGAGTGTGATGGAATACTCTCCAATTGCCTGGATGAGTGCAGCTCCAACAACACTCAACAAGTTCAACACCATCCAGGACAAACCAGCCCACTTGATTGCACTCTGTCCACCACCTTCAACATTCACTCCCTCCATCACTGACATACAGTAGCAACAGTGTGTACCATCTACAAGATGCACTGCAGCAACTCACCAAGGCTCCTTCAACAGCACCTTCCAAACCCGCAACTCCCTACCATCTAGAAGGACAAGGGCAGCAGATGCATGGGACACTACCACCTCCAAGTACCCCTCCAAGCCACTCACTATCCTGACTTGGAACTCTATCACCATTCCTTCACTGTCGCCGGATCAAAATCTTGGAACTCTCTCTCGCCAACAGCACTGCAGTTTTCCTACACCACATGGACAACAGCAGTTCAAGGTGGCAGCTCATCACCACGTTCTCAAATGCAGCTAGGGATGGGCAACAAATCACATCCCATGAATGAATAAAAAAAGGAATCAAGGGACATGGGAAGAGGACGGGAGAGTGGAGTTGAGGTAGAAGATCAGCCATGATTGTACTGAGTGGCAGTGTGGGCTCAATGGGCTATATGGTCTACTCCTGCTCCTATTTCTTATATTCTTGTCAAGTCCAAAATATATTCTTGTTGCTCTTCTCCTACCTCTTTCCAATGTGTGAATTTCCTCTCGTGCAAGCTGGAAATGTAGATTCCAGTGAGATTCTGCTCAGTGGGACCAAAGGTTTCTCCCACCAATCAGCTCCTTTCCTTCAAATGACATTGTTTGGGTCCCAGCATCTCAGGATCATCAAATTCCACACACAGTCCTTGTTCTTCACCCCGACTCCCCCACCCGGTACTGTGCCAAACCCTCAGTCCCAGTTTTCTCTATCTCTCTGCATTGTCCCTAACTTGCAATTCCTGTCTCTCTCTCTTGTTACTAACCCTAACTCTCAGTCCCTGTTCTTTTTTTAGACAAACTAGCAATAAATTCAGATTTTTTTATAACTCTGTGCAATTAAAGTGCAGTTTGATCTTTGTGTCTGCTCCACATGTCTAGCTAGGAATAAATTCCTTTAACTTTATAATTCCATTCTCGGTTTCTGTGCTTGAATTCACACGGTCCATTCCTCTTAGGGTTTTAAGAGTCTGAATCAATCTCCTCAATCTGCTTTTCTCAAATGGAAACACTCCATTTTATAATTTAAAGCTCCAAATTACATTTGTCCCCAAACCCCCTGGAAGGTGTCAATATCCTTTTGATAGCTGGGTTTCCAGAACTAAAGAGAACAGGAGGAGCTTTTCCTCTTTAGTCCTCTTGCCAGAGGCAGGTTTAGAAAGTTCTGCAGCTCCTGATTTTTGTTCCTTTCATTTTAATGAAATGGAAAGTCTACTAATTCTCCAAGTGCAGCCTGGCCAAACAATCCCTGTGAAACGATTGTAAGTTCTAACATTAAACTGAAGCGCTATCTCAGACATTCTCTTACGTTGCAGGGTGTTAGCCTGCACACTGCCACCACTTATACTGAGACTGAGGTAGTACCAAACTGGTATCAGCGGCAGATAACATCTCAGACAGCACAGACCACAGGCTTTGTGACACTTTCAAAACTACACACAGCTTTGCTACTCACACTGAGAATTTACACTAAAGACTGACATAGACATAGTAAATAGGATCAGGAGTAGGTCATTCGGCCCTCGAGCCTTGTCTGCCATTCAATAGATCATAGTTGATCCTCTATCTGAACACCATACTTCCACTCTCTCCCCATATCCCTTGATGCCTTAGAATCTAGAAATCTATCTATTTCCTTCTTAAATATATTCAGTGACTTGGCTTCCACAGCCTTCTGTGGTAGAAAATTCCACAGGTTCACCACCCTCCGATTGAAGAAATTTCTCCTCAATTCAGTCCTAAATGGCATACCCCTGTATGCTGAGACTGTGACCCCTTGTTCTAGACTACACAGCCAGAGAAAACATCACCCCAGCATCCAGTCTGTCCAGCCCAGTCAGAATTTTATACGTTTCAATGAGATCTCCTCTCATCCTTCTAAACTCCAGTGAATACAGGCCTAATTGACCCAATCTCTCCTCATATGACAATACTGCCATCCCAGGAATCAGTCTGATGAACCTTCCTGCATTCCCTCTATGGCATGCATATCCTTCCTTAGGTAAGAAGATCAAAATTGCACACAATACTCCAGGTGTGGTCTCACCAATGCATTGTATAGCTGCAGTAAGACATGCTTGCTCCTGTAACCCAACCACTACCGCCTAGAAGGACAAGGGCAGCAGACACATGGGAACACCACTACTTGCAAGTTCCCCTCCAAGCCACTCACTATCTTGACTTGGAACTATATCGCCATTCCTTCACTGTCGCTGGGTCAAAATCCTGGAACTCCCTCCCTAACAGCACTGAGGGTGTACCTACAGCAAATGGACTGCAGCGGTTCAAGAAGGCAGCTCACCACCACCTCCTCAAAGGCTGGCCTAGCCAGCAACGCCCACATCCCATGAATGAATAAAAAAAATTACTCAAATCCTCTTGCAACGAAGGCCAACATACCATTTGCCTTCTTAACTGCTTGCTGCACCTGCATGCTTGCTTTCAGTGACTGGTGTACAAGGACACCCAGGTCCCTTTGTACATCAACATTTCCCAATTTATCGCTGTTTAAATAATACTCTGCCATTCTGTTATCCGAAGTGGATAACTTCACACTTATCCACATTATACTTCATTGCCATGTATTTGCCCATCCACTTAACTTGTCTAAATCGCCTCAAAGCCTCTTTACATCTTCCTCGCCACTCATATTCCCACTTAGTTTTGTGTTGTCAGCAAACTTGGAACTATTACATTTGGTTCCCTCATCCAAATCATTGATATATATTGTGAATAACTAGGGCCCCAGCACTGATACCCGTGGTACCGCACTAGTCACCACCTGCTACTGCAAAAAAGACCCATTTATTCCTACTGTTTCCTGCCTGTTAACCAATTCTCAATCCATGCCAATTTATTACCCCCAATCCCATGTGCTTTAATATTGCACTCTAACCTCTTATGTGGGACTTTATCAAAAGCTTTCTGAAAATCCAAATACATCACATCCACTGGTTCTCCCTTATCTATCCCACCAGTTATGTCCTCAAAAAACTCCAGTAGGTTTTTCAAACGTGATTTCCCTTTCATAAATCCCTGTTGAGTTTGTCTAATCCCGTTGATATTTTCTAAATGTCCTGTTATCACATCCTTTATAATAGACACTAGTATTTTCCCTACTACTGAGGTTAGGCTAACCGGTCTGCAATTCCCTGTTTTCTCCCTCCCTCCTTTTTTAAATAGTGGGGTTACATTTGCCACCCTCCAATCTGCCAGGACTACTGCTCATTTCAGAACTCCACTACACCATACCTCTTCCCATTCATTGCCACTGCCTCCCTAAATCACTACAGCTCTGCACAGATTCAGACCTTTTATTCTTGGGCCATTATAAAGAATAGACAATTTATAGCATGAATGGTGGGAATCTGCAAACAAACAAGATGACACCAGACATGAAAGCGGGTCAGTTGGAGTATATGTATGCCCTTGTCACCAGTGGGCTAGTAGGCACACATCCAGTGGGCCAGTAGGTTTAGTGTGCAGAGTCACAGATCAAATGGGCCAGTAGGTTGCATGTGCAGAGCCACACATACAGTTGGTCAGTAGGTTCGGTGTGCAGAGTCACACATACGGTTGGTGCGGTGTGCAGAGTCACACATACAGTTGGTGCGGTGTGCAGAGTCACACATACAGTTGGTCAGTAGGTTTGGTGCGTCGTGTCACACATCTAGTGGACCAGGAAGTTATGTGCGTAGTGTCACACATCCATGGCAGAGAACTGCAGATGCAATGTTGCATCAATGGGCTTTGCTCAGGCACTTCCCAGGGTCCAAATAACACAAATAAGAAAGAACCTGAGAGTCACTAAGACACTCATTCAGGGAGCAGAGAATGAAAAACAAAGAGTAAGAAGATGAGGTAAAACCTATGCTGAATGACAGCACAGCTCTCCTCAGTGTTAGACTATTTGCTGTGTGCGATAGATTAGAAACCCAAACACATAGCATCATTATCATCCCATCTGGTTGGCAGTATCCAAAGTAGCCCTGATAGTACACGATTAATAAGGTTATTATTGAGAGAGAACGTTGACTCAGAAACTCAGGAAGTAGAATCAGTACAATTGGCAAATAGGTCAAGGGTCAGAAAATGCTGGCGGGAGTAATTTATATGCCCCTAAGAGTAATTATACCACTGGACAGAGCACTAAACAACAAATTAGTGGAATTTGTAACACAGGCAATGTAATAAATGTGGGGACATTAATCTTCATACACACTGGACCAATCAACTTGGCAATGGTGGTTTGGAAGATGAGTTTGTAGAATGTTTTTGTGACAGTTTCCTGGAACAATACATTGTGGAATCAACTAGGGATGAAGCTATTTTAGATCTAGTATTGTGCAATGAGACAGGGTGAATTAGTAATCTCATAGTAAAAGATCTGCTGGGAAATAGTGATTGTAATGCAATTGAATTCCATAATAAATTTGGAAGTTATATACTCCAATCACTAACCAGAATATTAAACTTAAACAAAGCTAAGGACATAGGTATGAGGGAAGAACTGGCTAAGGTTAATTGGGTAAATAGACTAAAATGTATGGCGGTAAATAAATAGTGGGAAACATTTAAAGAAACAATTCAAAATGTTCAACATTCCATTAAAAAACAAAAGCTCAGCAAGAAAGATTCACCCGTGGCTTACTAAGGAAGTTAAGAATAGTATTGGATTAGAAGAAGAGGCTTATAATGTTGCAGAGAATAATAGTAAGTCTGAGGATTGGGAGTGGTTTAGAAACCAGCAAGGGTCACCAACAGTTTGATAAAAAGGGAATAACTAGAATGAGAGTAAACTAGCCAGGAATATAAAAACAAATCGTAAAAGCTTTTACAAGTATTTATAAAGGAAGAGAGTAGCTAAAGTAAACTAAAGTAAAGTAAAGGCAAAGACTATAGAAATTATCATGGGAAATGAGGAAATGGCAGAGACATTGAACAAATATTTTGTGTCCATCTTCACAGTAGGGGATACAAGTTACATACCACAAATACAGGGGCTAATAAGAGCAAGCAACTTAATCAATATCAGCAGAGAAAAAGTACTGGAAAAACTTAAGAAACTAAAATCTGACAAATCCCCATGACCTGAAGGTCTACACCCTAGCATTCTAAAAGAGAAGCTATAGAGATAGTGGGTGCGCTGGTTATTCCTAGGGTGAAGGGGATATCTTATGAGGAAAGGTTGCGTCTATACTCATTGGAGTTTAGAAGAATGAGAATCTTATTGAAACATATAATATCTAGGGGGGCTTGACAGTAGATGCTGAGAGGATGTTTTCTCTCGGGGGAAGCATAGTTTCAGAAATAAGAAGCCTTCCATTTAAGACAAAGATGAGGAGCAAGTTCTTCTCTGAGAGTCGTTAATCTTTGGAATTGTCTTTCACAGAGAGCAGTGGACGGCTGGGTCATTGGATATATTTAATAGCCGAGTTAGACAGATTTTTGATCTATAAGGGTGTCAAGGGTTACGGGGGGACAGGCAGGAAAGTGGAGTTAAGGCCACAAACAGATCAGCCATGATCTTATTGAATGGCAGAGCAGGCTCGAGACGTCCTAAATGGCCGATTCCAGCTCCTATTTCTTATGTCCTTATGCATTGGAGGCAGTTCAGCAAACGTTCACTGCATTGGTTCCTGGGATGAGAGGGTTGTCCTATGATAAGAGGCTGATTAAATTGAGTCTATATTCTCTGGAGTTTAAAAGAATGGGAGGTGATCTAATTGAAACATACAAGATTCTGAAGGGTTTGACTAAGAGGTTGTTTCTCCTGGCTGGGGAATCTAGAACAGGTGGGCACGTTCTCAGGATAAGGGATCAATCATTTAGGACTGAAATTAGCAGAAATTTCTTTAGGCAAGTTTTTGTGAGGTTGTGAATCTTTGGAATTCTCTACCCCAGAGGGTTGTGGATGTGCCATCGTAATATATTTAAGGTTGAGGTAGACAGATTTTTGATGTCTCAGAATCAAGAGGTATGGAGGAGCAGGTGGAAAAGTTGAGTTGAAGCCTAAGGTCAGCCATGATCACATTGATTGGCACAGCAGACTTGATGGGCCATATGGTCTACTCTGGCTTCTATTTGTTATGTCCTTAAAGTTACCTTGTGTGGATTTGATGCATCCAAGGTTACTGAGGGAAGTAAGGGTGGAAATTCCAGCAGCTCTTGCCAGAATTTTTCAATCCTCCTTCGATATGGTGCCAGAAAACTGGAGGATTGCAAATGTCACACCCCTGTTTTAACTAAAAGGGGAAAGGTATAAACCCACTAACTACAGTCCAGTCAGTGTAACATCATTGGTGGGGAAATTTTTAGAGGCAATAATGCAAGGCAAAATTAATTGGCAATTAGAGAAGAATGGACTAATACTTCCAAATCAAAAAAGTCATTTATTAAATACAAATTGTGTTGGATTAACTTGATTGAGTCATTTGATGAAGTAACAGAGGATAATGCAGTTTGATGATATTGTATATATTGATTTTCAAAAAGGGATTGACAAAGTATCACATAATAGACTGGCTGGCAAAATTGAAGCCCATGGGATTAGACAGACGGACAGTGGCAGTATGGATACAATATTGTATAAGGGACAGAAAGTAAAGGGTAGTGGTTGTTTTTCAGATTGGACGTATGTACACAGTGTTGTCCTCCAGAAGTCAGTGGTCCTTTGACGTATATTAACGACTTGGATTTGGAAATATAGGTTGTAATTTCAAAGTTTGCAGAAGCTCAAAAATGTAGTAAACAAAGAGGAGGATAAATAAAAGACTTCAGGGAAACAGAAAAAGGGGAATAAACTTGGTAACTAATTGACAGACACTTGGCAGATGAAATTTAATGCACAAAAGTATACAGTACTTCATTTTGGAAGAATGGGGAGAATATGAACTGAATGGTACAATTTGAAAAGGAGGTGCACAAACATAATTTTTTGACAGTGGCAGGACATATTGAGAAGGCTGTTGAAAAAAAAATATAAGGATCAAAGGCTTTATTAGCATGGTAATAGCGTGTAAAAGCCAGGAAGTTATGCCAAACCTTTCTAAAACACTTTTTAGGAAGGATGCCAAGTTCTTAGAAAGGGTATAAAAGAGATTTACCAGAATGGTACCAGAAATTGGAGAATTATGTCCCATTCAGGAGATGGGAAGGAAAATATATATATCTACATCAGCCTGGCTACTTTCTAAAATTATTTTTTTAATTCGACAAATGGCTGGACTGATAAAATAGCCGCCGCTGACCACATGATGATAGCTCTGGAAGTTTCTGAGCAGTTTAAACTTGGACAAAGGGCATCAAACCTCTGTAATGTAACACTCCTTGCCTTGTATAAACATTCCAGCCAAGCCAACACAATGGGCAGAATTTTGCCCTCAGATGGCATGTGGGCCCCATCGGCTCGGCGGTGGGTAGACAGCCGATGCCCGCCACCAAAACGGAGCCCGCCGCCATTTTGAGTGGACGGGCCAATTAAAGCCCGCCCACCGGCCTGCCCAACAGGAAGCGCTATGCGCTTCCTGTGCGGTGGGGTGGGGATTCCCCATCTGTCAAAGTACACTCTTTTACGCATGCGCACTGCGCCCTGAGGCAAAGTCCTGTCTCAGGGAGATTAGTGACAGGTAAGAAAAGTCAAAAAATAGAAAAATTTAAAAATTAACATGTCCCCCTCATGTGACAATGTCACAGAAGATGGGACATGTTAATAAAAACGACATAAACTTTATTAGACTTTTAAAAAATGGACATGAAACCTCATCCCGCCAGTGGATGAGGTTTCATGTATTATCAGAAGCCCGCTGGGATTCCTGGCTTGCCCACCAGTCTTACGGTTGGACGGGCAGGTCTTTAATTATCTTAATTAGCCTGTCAATGGCCTTAATTGGCCATTGACAGGTCGGCGGGCGGACAGCTGATTTCGCTGTCCGCCCGCCTTCCTAAAAATTTAAAGGGACCGGGATGATGTCGGGGGTTCCTCCCAACATCATCTCACGTCATTTTCCCGTCGGCGAGCGGGCCCCGCCCCCAAATCGTCAACAGGAAAATTCAGGCCAATGGATTAGCAGACAAGACATCTGCACCAGCCAGCTATAGACAAAGGCAGAGCTATTTGTGACTCCTCATCTCCAATATTGTGATAATGGTTCTACAGTTACCTGTTCAAAACACAATGGGTTGTAACCAGGGACCTTGTTAGCTGAATAGCTTGACACAAAACCACCCTGTCACGTGACTGAGACTTGAGCTGTTTGAATTTCTTTAATTATACTGCTTTTGAATTTTATCTTCAGTTGCAGTTTAACTTCCGAAGAGGACAGGACTCCAGGCTAGCAGCCTGCCTTTGACCTCCATCTCTCTCCAAGTCTGATTCCCAGAAAGAACCTGTATTTCATCTGCAGAGTGAACTGATTTTCAGGATACAAGAATACTTTGTTGCATCTTTAACAGACTCAAGCTGCAACAAAGTTCCGAGGACCAAGACCAGGAATTCTGCCAAACAAAGCCACCTGAAAGAACCTTTATTGGACATTGACTTACTGGTGAAACCATAGTTCTTATTTTTATCATGGTCTCTGCCCCAAACCCCCTTCTTTCCCTTATCCCTCTTTTATTGTATGAATGTAAAAAGGGATGGACATAGTGAAGTTCCTTTCCTGCAAGGGGTGGGGGGCGGGGGGGGGGGGCGTGTGCATGTGTAAAATAAACCAACCCTCTTATTTTACCTTATCTCACGTTTGAGGATTGGATCACTCCAAATTGAAGGGTTGGGGAACGTACGCCACACTTATAAAAGGGGGAAATCAAAAATCAAAGGACATTTTTGTTTACGGACAGTGAGTGAGTGAAGAAATCAAGGCTGTCTAAGTTAAACCCTCTCCTGTCCATAACAATTCAGTTACGTAGGAGAGAGGGGAGAAGCTGGGATTGTTCTCCTCAGAATAAAGAAGGTTAAGAGAGGTTTTGATAGAGATGGTCAAAATCATGAACGATTTTGAGAGAGTATATAAGGAGAAACTGACAGCAGGGTTGGTAACCAAAGGACTCAGATTTATGGTGATCAGCAAATGAGCCAGAGATAACATGAGGAAATGTTTTTTGTTTTGTTCTACACAGCAAGTTGTTGATCTGGAATGCGCTTCCTGAATGATTGAATGTGCTTTCATCAACCTTAGCGTTCGATATTCAAGAGAGAATTGTATACACACATGAAGGGAATTTTATAAAAGGACTACATGTGACTAATTGGATAGCTCTAACAAAGATCCAGCACAGCCAGGCTGAATGGCTTTCTTCTGTGCTGTATGTTTCTAACTACAGTTACGAACATACGAACAAGGAGCAGGGGAAGGCCATTCAGCCCCTCAAGCCTGCTCCGCCATTTAATAAGATCACGGCTGATCTGATAGTAACCTGAAATCTGCATCTCACCTACTGCCGATATACCTCACCTGAGACAGCACCTTCCAAGCCCATGACCACTACCATCTAGAAGGACAAGGGCAGCAGAAACATGGGAACACCACCACCTGGAAGTTCCCCTCCAAGCCACTCCCCATCCTGACTTGGAAATATATCGCTGTTCCTTCACTGTCGCTGGGTCAAAATCCTGGAACTCCCTCCCTAACAACACTGTGGGTGTACCTACACCACATGGACTGCAGCGGTTCAAGAAGGCAGCTCACCATCACCTTCTCAAGGGCAACTAGGGATGGGCAATAAATGCTGGCCCAGCCAATGAAGCCCACATCCCGTGAATGGATAAAAATAACCGCACTGATCACCATGGAATACTCTAGGAGACAGGGCATCTCCAATAGTATCACATTTCCTAATCTAGAAAATTGTGAAGCATTCCTGGATAGGAAATGGACATTCATATATTCTTGGGATAATAATCCTGAGCTACCTCTGGGTAATTCCAAAAGGCCTGTGCCTCACTAAAGTACTAGCTGATTACAGCATCTGGGGAACGTGACAGGCAAATCCAAAGGACCAAACTACATATAGCTGGCCTTGGGTAGATAACCACACAAACACACTGACACTAGTCTGACAGTGCCGGCGCGGCGCACCCCCAGGCTGATGGTGCCGGCGCACCCCCAGGCTGATGGTGCCGGCGCACCCCCAGGCTGATGGTGCCGGCGCACCCCCAGGCTGATGGTGCCGGCGCACCCCCAGGCTGATGGTGCCGGCGCACCCCCAGGCTGATGGTGCCGGCGCACCCCCAGGCTGATGGTGCCGGCGCACCCCCAGGCTGATGGTGCCGGCGCACCCCCAGGCTGATGGTGCCGGCGCACCCCCAGGCTGATGGTGCCGGCGCACCCCCAGGCTGATGGTGCCGGCGCACCCCCAGGCTGATGGTGCCGGCGCACCCCCAGGCTGATGGTGCCGGCGCACCCCCAGGCTGATGGTGCCGGCGCACCCCCAGGCTGATGGTGCCGGCGCACCCCCAGGCTGATGGTGCCGGCGCACCCCCAGGCTGATGGTGCCGGCGCACCCCCAGGCTGATGGTGCCGGCGCACCCCCAGGCTGATGGTGCCGGCGCACCCCCAGGCTGATGGTGCCGGCGCACCCCCAGGCTGATGGTGCCGGCGCACCCCCAGGCTGATGGTGCCGGCGCACCCCCAGGCTGATGGTGCCGGCGCACCCCCAGGCTGATGGTGCCGGCGCACCCCCAGGCTGATGGTGCCGGCGCACCCCCAGGCTGATGGTGCCGGCGCACCCCCAGGCTGATGGTGCCGGCGCACCCCCAGGCTGATGGTGCCGGCGCACCCCCAGGCTGATGGTGCCGGCGCACCCCCAGGCTGATGGTGCCGGCGCACCCCCAGGCTGATGGTGCCGGCGCACCCCCAGGCTGATGGTGCCGGCGCACCCCCAGGCTGATGGTGCCGGCGCACCCCCAGGCTGATGGTGCCGGCGCACCCCCAGGCTGATGGTGCCGGCGCACCCCCAGGCTGATGGTGCCGGCGCACCCCCAGGCTGATGGTGCCGGCGCACCCCCAGGCTGATGGTGCCGGCGCACCCCCAGGCTGATGGTGCCGGCGCACCCCCAGGCCGACGGCGCACCCCCAGGCCGACGGCGCACCCCCAGGCCGACGGCGCACCCCCAGACTTTTTTACAAAAGCACATAGATAATTACAGAATCATAGAATGATACAGCACAGGTGGTGGTCATTTGGCACCTCTGGGAATTAACCAGTGGAGGCAAGGCAGGTTTATTCTGTCTAGAATGCATGAGTGTACTTTTCCTATCCAAGGATGCTTCTCAATCGTCCTACTGGATGAGGAAATGTGATACTCGAGGAGATAGGGCATCTCAAATAGAATACTTTCCATGGTGATCAGTGAGGTATTGGCTCTGATTAGCTGTAGGTAGAAACATACAGTACAGAAGAAAACCACTCAGCCTGGCTGTGCTGGATCTTTGTTAGAGCTGTCAGATTAGGCCCATAGCCCTTATTATTTTTTTAAATTCCCATCAAGTGGTTATACAATTCTCTCTTGAAAATTGAACATTATGATTGAATGTGCTTTCACCACCCTTTCAGGCAGAGAATTCCAGACCATAACTTGCTGCGTTTAAAAAAAAAAGCAAAAAACATTTCTTCATGTTGTCTCTGGTTCATTTGTTATGCCTCTTGGAAAGACAATTAATTTTGACCCGAATTATTGTCCCTAAAAATTTCCCCACCGCAACTGTTAGGCTGACTGGCCTGCCGTTGCCGGGTTTATGCTGCTCTTTTTGTTAGAATGGGTACAAGAATTGCAATCTTCCATTCTCCTGGTGCCAGTTTTGTACTTAAGGATGGTTGGAAGATTCTGGTCACAAGTCGCAAAGTACAAGCTGATGGTTAGAGACCGCCTGCTGTTATTGTAGAAAGAACATTAGCACAATAGAGAGCAGACAGCATGGATTCACCAGGATGATGCCAGGGATGTGAAACGATATCTGAGGAGATGAGATATTGGGACCAATTTCACTGGAGCAGAGAATGGCAAGAGAGAACAGGGCAGTTGGTTAGTTTTTGAATTGCTACAGGATTGTGGGATTGGACAGGACTTAGTTTTGAATTGCATTAGCAAAAATCCAATCAAACATGATTCAGATGTGATAGGCTAAATTACCTTCTTCGGTGCTGAAAACTCAAAGGTTCGGAATAAAATTGGAAAACGCTGGAGTCTCAGTAGTTATGGAACAGCTGGGTAATTTCTCACCTCACATCCACCACTAAACTCATTAATCCTCTCAATTTAGGTTCCCTTTTCAGATTTATAGATTTTTCAGCAGTGGTTTCTACAACCCTTCTTTCTCGCTCCCCCGTAAATAGTGAAGCAAATGTCCAGTAACATATGTCCCATTTCTTCTGTCTATATCACAAGACCTGATGGGATTTTTAATGATACTTAATGTAGATTTAATGCAGTGCCATTTTTGCCAGATGAGAGAAAGTGCACCAGTGACTCACACCCACAGTGCCCTGAATAAAAGGAGCCAGTCTCTGGTTAATAGCACAATGCACAGACTTCTCCTGCCATGGAGACAAGAATGGGATAGCACAAGCCTGTGCTTCAATTGTCTGTGTCTCTGCCAATCAAAGTAACTGCCCTATCCAAAAACAGAGGGACAGGTCCAGGTGAGCGCAGGACAGCCAAACCACTCCGGATGTGAATGCATGTGCAGAAATCATTCCTGTCAGGATTTCTTTCTGTCCTGTTTTCAACTGTATGAAAATGAGATGGTGGCTTAGCTCTAGATTGGTCAGATGACCATCCCGTAGCTGCTTTAATGCACACGGTCTAAAACACTGGCGTTCCAGGGTTATCCTGTTATAAAATGGCAATGAAGCAAGATGCCCACACAGTGTTATCAATTAACGGGTCTGATAACTAGACACCTACCTCAGGACCAAGTACACTTTAAACAAGGCAAAGGGCCGAGGCCACGAGGCTCCTCATCGCTTCCCAATCTGTAAAATCTTCTCTGTGAAATCAAAGAGCCAAGCAGAACGCTTCTGTGATCGAGTGAGAGATGATAATGGGTCGCGATCCCCAGGTAGCGGAAACCCCGCCCGAATCGCGATCCTGTCGCTGAGACGGCGGAGACCCCACCCCCCCACCTGGCAGCCTCCAATCAGGGACCAGGGGCTATGCCCACCCCATCCCACTGATTGGACAGCCTAGTTTCAATCAAAAGCAACTCCTCGCTGGTTGTTGTGTTCAAAAGATTCACTTCCTTGTGTCAGTTAAACTGATTTAAAGGCACCTTTGCCCTTGTCACGTTCTGGTTTTCGGCTCCTCTCCCCTTTATCCCAACAGACACCGAATCTCATTTCCACAACAAAGGGTGAAATCTTACGCGTTGCCATTCTTCGCATCCAAGTCCAGACGGTGGGAGTTGACAGGCTATTGAACTACAGAGGGCATCACATCCAGTCCTAATCCTGCCCTTACACTGTGGGTTGTCTTGTTTTTTTGTTTCAATGATGCACACAGGCCATCAACATTGTATCTGAGCTAACTTAATTGATAACATATTTTCCTAACATGAACACATATCTGCAGTAACTGAATCCTATCAAGACAGGCTCCAACATGTGTTATTTGACTTTTAACCCCCAGGTCAGATGACCCTATATATATATTATATATATATATCATATATATATAAGAGTGCTGTATAGTATTTAATACTGGAGTCCTCTACTACAATCAACTATTATCATAACATTTCCCCTTTTTTAAAAAAAAATAACTTTTATACAACTCAAGTACACAAAGTCTCTTATCTATTCTTTCTCACTCTGTTTTGATCAGTCTGTTTTGTCTTTTACTCATCTCTGTACCTCTGTTTTTTTCACAATTCTTCCACTGGATGTTCTGAATTGTGACATATGATTTTGAAGGACAAGAGGCCTTCTCCAGCTCTGTGTCACTATCACCCCTTGGATAGTTTTCAGGACTCTCAGGCTTTGTCTGGTTATCTCATAGATGTTCACAGCACAGGAGGAAGCCATTCGGCCCATTGTGTCCATGCTGGTCAACAAAGATCTGACTACACTAATCCCATTTTCCAGCGCTTGGTTCATAGCCCTGAAGGCTGTGGCAACACAAGTGAATATCTAAATACTTCTTAAATGTTACAAGAGTTCCTAACTCAACCACCCCTTCAGGCTGTGAGTTCCAGATTCCTACCACTCCCTGGGTGAAAACATTTCTCCTCAACTCCCCTCTTATCCTTCTACCTCTTACCTTAAATTTATGCCCCCTGGTTATTGACCCCTCTACTAATGGAAAAAGTGCCTTCCTATCCACCCTATCTATACCCCTCATAATCTTATACACCTCCATCAGGTCCCCTCTCAACCTTCGCTGCTCCAAAGAAAACAACCCCAGCCTACCCAATCTTTCCTCACAGCTCAGACCCAGGCAACGTCCTGGTAAATCTCCTCTGCACCTTCTCCAGTGCAGTCACATCCTTCCTATAGTGTGGTGACCAGAACTGCATGTAGTACCGCAGTTGTGGCCTAACCAGTGTTTTATAAAGTTCCAGCATAACCTCCCTGCTCTTGTATTCTATGTCTTGGCTAATAAAGGCAAGTATCCCATATACCTTCTTAACCACTTTACCTACCTGCCCTGCTACCTTCAGGGATCTGTGGGTACCACACACCAAGGTCCCTTTGATCTTCAGTACTTTCCAGGGTCCTACCATTCATAGTATAATCCCTCGCCTTTTTAACCTCCCCAAGTGCATTACCTCACACTTTGCCGGGTTGAATTCCATTTGCCACTGCTCTGCCCACCTGACCAGTCCATTGATATCCTCCTGCAGTTTACGGCTATCCTCCTCACTATTTTCCACCCTACCAATTTTCATGTCATCCGTGAACTCCTTGATCATACCCCTTACATTTAAGCCCAAATCATTTCTGTACACCACAAACAGCAAGGCCCCAGCACCGAGCCCTGCAGAACCCCATTGGAAACAGACTTCCAGTCACAGAAACACCCCTCTACCATCACCCTCTGCTTCCTGCCTCTCAGCCAATTTTGGATCCAACATGCCACTTTGCCTTGGATCCCATGGGCTCTTACTTTCTTGACTAGTCTGTCATGAGGGACCTTATCAAAAACCTTGCTAAAGCCCATGTAGATCACATCAAATGCATTACCCTCATCAACACTCCTGATTACCTCCTCAAAAAATTTGATCAAATTTGTCAAACACGACCTTCCTTGAACAAATCCATGCTGACTATCCCTGATTAATTCATGTCTCTCCAAGTGCAGATATATTCTGTCCCTCAGAATTCTTTCTAGTAACTTCCCCACCATTGAGGTTAGACTGACTGGCCTGTAATTTCCGGTCTATCCCTTCCTCCCTTTTGTAATAATGGGACAACATTAGCAGTCCTCCAGTCCCCTGGCACCTCACCTGTGGCCAGAGATAATTTGAAAATTACTGCCAGGGCCCCTGATATCTCTCCCCTTGCCTCCCTCAACAGCCTGGGATACATCTCATTCAGGCCTCTGGATTTATCCACTTATAAGGCCGCTAAACCCACTAGTACCTCCTCTCTCTCTCTACGTTAATTTCCCCTCCATCCTGATTTCTATACCCGCGTCATCCTTTTCCATTGTGAAGACCGACACAAAGCATTCATTGCAGACTGTACCCACATCTTCTAGGTCCCCACACAGATTACCTCTATGGTCCCTAATTGGCCCTACTCTTTCCCTAGTTATTCTCTTGCTCTTTATATATTTAAACAACCCCTTTGGGTTTTCTCTTATTCTACCCACCAATGTTTTCTCATGTACTCTCTTAGCTTTCCTAATTTCCTTTTTAAATTCCTCCTGCACTTTTTATACTCCTCTAGGGACTCTGTCGTATTGAGCCCTTGGTATCTGCCAAAAGCTTCTCTTTTTTCCTTAATCCTGACCTTTATGTCCGTTGACATCCAGGGCTCTCCAGACTTGGTCCCCTACTTTGTCTTTATGGGAACATATTTTCCTTGTACTCTCGCTATTTTTTTTTTTGTAAAAATATACTTTATTCATAAAATATCTTCAATCACATTCAAAACCATTTCAAAAACAACATTACAAGGGTACAATCCAGGTTAAACTTTTACAAAATGTATCACCAGGTGCATCAGTACAAACAATATTACAATCATTTACAGCCTTTCATTTTGATCTGTACAGCCCGAGGGGCTCGAAACAGTTCCCAGTCTCTCGGTGCGCTGTGGTAGAAAGGTCTTAGACAGCGACCCTTCCCCATTGCGCCTTTGTGGCAGCTGCCCCAAGCTTTAGTGCGTCCCTCAGCACGTAGTCCTGGACTTTGGATTGTGCCAGTCCGCAACAATCGGTCGGGGACAACTCTTTGTGCTGGAAGACCAACAAGTTTCGGGCAGACCAAAGCGCCTCTTTCACCGAGTTGATGATCCTCCAGCTGCAGTTGATGTTTGTCTCGGTGTGTGTCCCTGGGAACAGCCCGTAGAGCACAGAGTCCTGTGTCACAGAACTGCTCGGGATGAACCTCGACAGCAACCACTGCATCTCTCTCCAGACTTTCTTTGCAAAGGCACAATCCACAAGGAGGTGAACAACGGTCTCTTCCCCACCACAGCCACCTCGAGGGCAACGTGCAGAGGGGGTGAGCCTCCTGGCATGTAGGAAGGATCTGACGGGGAGGGCCTTTCTCACCACCAGCCAAGCTACGTCTTGGTGCTTGTTGGAAAGTTCTGGCGATGAGGCATTCTGCCAAATGACTTTGACAGTCTGCTCGGGGAACCATCCCACAGGGTCCACCCTCTCCTTTTCCCTCAGGGCCTCTAGGACGTTACGTGCTGACCACTGCCTGATGGACTTGTGGTCAAAGGTGTTTTTCTGCATAAATTTTTCCACCAGGGACAGGTGGTACGGCACGGTCCAACTACTTGGAGCGTTCCGCGGCAGCGTGGCCAGACCCATCCTTCGCAACACCGGGGACAGGTAGAACCTCAGCACGTAGTGACACTTGGTGTTTGCGTACTGAGGGTCTACGCACCGCTTGATGCAGCCGCACACAAAGGTGGCCATCAGTATGAGGGCGATGTTGGGCACGTTTTTTCCCCCTTTATCTAGAGGCTTGTACATCGCGTCCCTGCGGACACGATCCATTTTCGACCTCCAGATAAAGCGGAAGATGGCTCGAGTGATCGCCGTCGCGCAGGAGTCTGGAATGGGCCAGACCTGCGCCACGTACAGCAACAGCGAGAGTACCTCACACCAGATGACCAGGTTCTTACCCGCAATGGAGAGGGAGCGTCGCTCCCACATGCCCAGTTTCCTTTTCACCATAGCCACTCGCTCCTTCCAGTTTCTAACGCATGCCCCGGTCCCTCCGAACCATATCCCCAGCACCTTCAGGCCGTCAGCCCTGACAGTGAAGGGGACAAAGGATCGGTCAGCCCAGTTCCCAAAGAACATGGCCTCGCTCTTCCCACGATTTACCTTGGCTCCCGAGGCCAGTTCGAACTGGTCGCAGATGTGCATCAGTCTGCGCACCGACAGCGGATCCGAGCAGAAGACGGCGACGTCGTCCATGTACAGGGAGGCTTTTACCTGAGTGCCTCCACTGCCTGGGATCGTCACTCCTCTTATGCCCGGATCCTTCCTGATGGACTCGGCAAAGGGTTCTATGCAACACACGAAAAGGACAGGCGAGAGAGGACAGCCCTGCCTGACTCCAGATTTAATCGGAAAGCTATCTGTTTCCCACCCATTGATTGAGACTGCGCTACTGATGTTAGTGTAGAGCAGTTGGATCCAATTTCGAATTCCCTCCCCAAACCCCATTTTGGAGAGCACATCCCCCATGTAGGTGTGCGATATTCTGTCAAAGGCCTTCTCCTGATCCAAGCTGATGAGGCAGGTATCCACACCCCTGTCCTGTACATAGGCAATCGTATCCCTGAGCAGCGCCAGGCTGTCAGAGATCTTCCTGCCTGGCACAGAGCAGGTCTGGTCAGGGTGAATCACCAATTCCAGAGCGGATTTGACCCGGTTGGCGATGACCTTGGACAGAATCTTATAGTCCACATTCAACAGTGAAATGGGTCGCCAATTTCTAATTTCCTCCCTTTCCCCCTTGTGCTTGTAGATGAGGGTGATGATGCCTTTCCTCATGGATTCTGACATACTACCGGCCAGGAGCATACTCTCGTACACTCCTAGCAGGTCTGGGCCGATCAAGTCCCACAGAGCCGAATACAACTCCGCCGGCAAGCCGTCGCTTCCGGGGGTTTTACTCTTCTCGAAGGACTCGAGGGCCTTAGTCAGTTCATCAGGAGTTAGCGGTTTGTCCAGGCTCTCCCGCGTACTGTGGTCTAAGACCTCCGTGATAGAGGACAGGAAGGACTGGGAGGCCGTGCTGTCCGTGGGCTTCACGTCATACAATTCGGCATAAAAGGATTTGCTGATCCTCAGAATGTCGGACCGTGATGACTTTACTGAGCCGTCTTCTTCCTTCAGGCTGCTGATCACAGAGCGCTCTCTGTGTACCTTTTGGAAGAAGAAACGTGAGCACGTCTCATCCTGCTCCACGGAGCGGACTCTGGAACGGAAGATGATCTTGGAGGCCTCCGAGGCAAAGTGCGAGGCTTGCTGGCCCTTCACCTCTTGGAGCTCCTCCTTGACATCGACCCCCATCGACTGCAGCCGGAGCAGATTCTGCATCTTTTTCTGGAGTCGGGACATTTCCCTCTGTTCCTTTCTAGCTTTCTGGGTGCCTTTGCGGATGAAAAACCTCTTGATGCTTCCCTTGATCGCTTCCCACCAGTGTGTCAGGGACTCAAAGAGGGGTTTCACGGTTCTCCAACCTTTGTAATCCCTCTTGAGCTCCTCAATGTTCTCTGGGGTCAGCAGTTGCACATTTAGCTTCCATGCCCCCCTGCCCACCCTCAGGTCCTTCTCCAAGTGGCAGTCCGCCAGTAGGAGGCAGTGGTCAGAGAAGAACACCGGCTTGACCTCGGTGGATCTGACTGTGAATGCACGGGACACAAACAGGAAGTCTATCCTGGAACGAATGGACCCGTCTGGCCGCGACCAGGTGTATCTACGCTGCGCTCCGTCTGCAGGGTTGCTGAAGACGTCGTGCAGCTTGGCATCCTTAACTGTTTCCATCAGGGATCTGGACGTAGCGTCCAATCTGCTGCCGGCCCTGCCGGATCGTCCAGCCGCATCGATGATGCAGTTGAAGTCACCGCCCAGAATGACCGGCCTGGAGGTCGCCAGCAGCAGTGGGAGCTGCTGAAAAACCTCCAGCCGCTCAGCCCCTTGTGCCGGGCCATACACGTTAATTAACCGGAGTGGAGCGTTCTTGTACATTACGTCTGCTACGAGGAGTCGCCCGCCCACCACCTCCTTGACCTCGGAGACGGTGAAGTTGCCTCCCCGCAGCAGAATACCCAGGCCGGAGGAACGAGAGTCGTTTCCGCCCGACCAGATCGATGGCCCGTGGGACCACCATCGTGACCATTGCCTGTAGGAGCTGAGGTGCGGTATCGCACACTCCTGCAGAAACAACAGGTCAGCTTTGACCTTGGCTAGGTAGTCCAAGGTCGCAACACATCGCGTAGTAGATTTAATGCTACGCACATTTATAGATACAATCTTTAAACTCATTTTAAAGCATTTATTCTCCTACCAAACCCACTGTCTCTGAGAGTCCCAGACCTTTAGTCTGCTCCTTCATACCCGTAGTGAGCTCAAATTCCTTCACTTTGGATGGGCTGAGGTAGATCTCCTTGGCCGTGTTCTGCTCCAGTGGCATCTGGAGGTTCACGTAGAGAGCGGGTTTTGAGATGACCTTTGCTGGAGAAGCTTCTCCAAAACTCACCCCCTCTGGGGTGTTGCTGTTCCCGGCTTCCTGGAGCTGGGGTGCGATGATTGCCTCACTGCTCCCAGATTCCAGGGGCTGTGGTGCACTGGCCTCCTCAGGTTGCAGGCAAAGTTGGGGTGCGCTGGTCTCCTTGTTGTCTCCAATTTTCTGGAGCTCGGGTGTCTCGTCCTCCAACGCCCTGGAGCTTTGCCGCCTCTTCTGTCGGTGCCGCTCTGGCACTTCATCATCCGAAGAGCTGCTGCCCTTGTCATCCGTGTCGGATGGGAGACGCCTCTTGCCGCTTCTCTGGGAAACGCCTTTGCTTCTTCTTCGCTCCCTCTTACTTTTCTTGTTCTTCACCGTCCGCCACTCCCCCTGCTGCTTTTCCACTGCTGCCTCCTCCTCCATTGATTCGCTGTCCTGAGGACTGGGAGGTTCAGGGGGTAGTGCTGTTGATTGGCTCTCTGTTGCCTCAATCTCTTTCTCCACCTTGTCTCTCTCTGTGTCCTCCTTTGTCCCGTTGAGCTCCCTGGGGGCCTTGGTGGTTGGAGTGACACGGAACATTTCTTCTGCTTCCCCCTGGTCGGCTTTGGCTGCCTGTGCGTAAGTACGGCAGCGTTTGGGGCAGGTCCTGTAGAGGTGACTTGCCTCGCCACACAGGTTGCAGCAGTTGGCCTGTTTGCAGTCTTTTGTCTGGTGCCCTTCCTGTTTGCAGATCTTGCAGAGGGAGGCGCTGCAGTTGGCCGCCACATGACCAGCCTTGCCGCATGAGCGACAATGCTTGGGTTGCCCAGCGTAGACCAGGTAGCCACGGTTTCCCCCGATAGCGAAACTGGAAGGAGGGTGGAAAATGGCTCCCTTACCATCGGTCTTTAGCGTGACCTTAAACAGGCGTTTGCCTGTCCAGATCCCCAAGTCGTCTCGAATCTCGGTGCCGCTCCCCACCTTATCGAAGTACCTGGTGAGGAAGGTGACCACGTCGGCGACAGGGACGAAGGGGTTGTACACATGCACCATCACCACACATTCCCGTTGCAACGGCAGAGAAAAGTGCGGCTCCGCCGTCAGGATCTTCATCTCCGGCAGGTCTCTCTTCTCCTCGAACACCCTCAGGAGCCGGACGCAGTCTGCCACCCGCTTGAACGTCACGTCAAAATAACCACCTTTGCGGGAGTCATGCAGGGTGAAGATCTCCGGAGCTTGGAAGCCGCACGCCTTCAACAGGATCCTCCTGGTGAAGAAGCCCCGATCCATAGGTGATCCTCCTTCGCTGTGGTTCACCGTGACTCGGACGGTGATAGGTAACCCACGGTATGGATTTGAAATGCGATTGGTTATCGCCCTTCCATCCCGACCTTGCCTTGGCAGGACCATGGTGTCGCCCCTGCAACACTTGATCTTAGCCAAAAGGCCGAGAAGCGATCTCGCTATTATCTCCTTGAATGCCTCCCACTGCTGTGACACAGTTTTATCTGCAATATCTGCTCCCAGTCCACTTGGGCCAAATTGCATCTCATCTTAGTAAAATTAGCCTTTCCCAAGTTTAGAACTTTTATTCCTGGCCCAACCTTATCCTTTTCCATAACTATCCTTTTCCATAACTATCCTAAATCTAACTGAGTTGTAGTCACTATCTCCAAAATGTTCCCTTACTGATATGCCTTCCACCTGCCCGGACTCATTTCTGAATATTAGATCCAGAACTGCCCCTTCCCTTGTTGGGCTTTCTATGTACTGGCTAAAAAAGTTCTCCTGGATGCAACTTAAGAATTTTACTCCCTCCCTACCTTGCACACTAAAACTATCCCAGTTAAGATTTGGGTAGTTAAAGTCCCCTACTATTACTGCCTTATTATTCTTACACTTCTCTGAACTTTGATTACATATTTGATCCTCTAACTCTCCCTGACTATAGTACACACCCAACAGTGTGTATGCCCCTTTTGTGTTTTTTACTTCTACCCATATGCCTCATTTGATGATCCTTCCAAGATATCATCCCTCCTCACTGCTATAACTGATTTCTTGATCAATATTGCGACCCCTCCCCTCCCCATCACTTCTTCTATCCCCCTCTCTATCCTGACTGAATACCCTATAACCAGAAATGTTGAGCTGGCAATCCTGCCCTTCTTTTAGCCAAGTCTCGGTCATAGATATCATACTCCCACGTGCCTATCTGCGCCCTCAGCTCGCCTGTCTTATTCCTCAGGCTCCTTGCATTAAAATATATTCTATTTAACCTTGCTAAACTTATTTCTTTCTTATCTAGCCTATGTTTCCTCTGCCTTCCAGACTCACTTACTAGCATTTTAACTTCTAATTCCATCTCATCTTCTCTCCCCTCTGAACTAATTTCCAGGATCACATCCCCTTGCTAATTCAATTTAAATCTGCCCCAACAGCATTAGCAAACCTCCCCGCAAGGATAAAAACAGAATTACCTGGAAAAACTCAGCAGGTCTGGCAGCATCGGCGGAGAAGAAAAGAGTTGACGTTTCGAGTCCTCATGACCCTTTATCTCCCTGCAAGGATGTTGGTCCCGTTCTTGTTCAGATATAACCCGTCCAACTTGTACAGGTCCCACCTCCCCCAGAAATGGTCCCAATGCCCCAGGAATCTAAAGCCCTCCTTCCTGCACTATCTCTCCAGCCACACATTCATCTGCTGTATCCTTCTGTTCCTATACTCACTACTGCGTGGCACCGGGAGTAATCCGGAGATTACTACCTTTGAAGTCCTGCTTTTCCATTTCCTACCTAACTCCCTAAAGTCTGCTTGCAGGACCTCATTTCTCTTTCTTCCTATGTCATTGGTCCCAACAAGGACCACAACCTCTGGCTGTTCACCCTCCCCCTTCAGAATGCCCTGCAGCTGTTCCATGACACCCTTGACCCTGGCACCCGGCAGGCAACATACCATCCTGGAGTCACGTCTATGGCTGCATAAGTGCCTTTCTACTCCCTTCACTAACTAATCCCCTACCACTATTGCCCTTCCACACTTCTTCCTTCCCCGCTGGACCACCCTCTGTGCCATGGCCTTGGCTCTGCTTGGTCTCCACAGAGGAACCATCACTCTCACTGTTTTCCAAGGCCAAAAAACAGTTTGCAAGCGAGATGCTTTTGGGGAATTCCCTCACTACCTGCCTGGTCCCCTTCTTCTGTCTGGCGGTCACCCATTCCCTCTCTGCTTGCACTTCCTTAAGCTGCCGGGTGACTACATCCTGAAACGTGCTATCCACGAACCTCTCAGCCTTGTGAATGCACCGTAGTGCCCCCAGCTGCCACTCTAGCTCCAAAACACAGAACTCGAGTTGCTGCAGCCGGAGGCACCTCCTGCACATATGGTCATTCAGACTACCAGGAGTGTCTAGGATTTCCTACATAGCGCAAGATGTGCAAATCATGGGACTGAACTCCCCAGATATATATCTTAACTAAATAGAATATAGACCCTCACTTTTATTTTACCCTTACTCCTACTTGAGTATCACTGTTTTAACCCCTCTGTCCCGAAGTCTTGCTGTTTTAACCTCTCTGTCCTGAAGTCTCGCTGTTTTAACCTCTCTCTCCCGAAGTTAAACTTGAAGTCTCTCCCATTCTCCGCGTCCTTTTCAAACTGAAGTCTCCACACCCTTTTCAAACTATCTGTTACTTTACTGGTGCATTCTAGCTTTTAATCTTCAGTTACACTTTCTGGTTCAGTGCAGGGTCGTGTTTCATTTGTTTTCCTTAAGAATTTCAGGTTTCTCTGGTGCTGTTGTTCATTTGGAGTCTGCACTATGTAAGACTTTGGTTCTCCTGTGATTCCTGTGACAACAGCAGGATTCCAGATCCCTTCATGCTGAATCCTCACTGTCTCTCCCATGTTCAGGTCAGACAGAGTCCGGGCACCTTGATCAAAGTACTGTTTCTGCTTCTGCTGTCTCAGTTTGAGCAGGTGCTGCACGTTGTAGCTCACTGGCTGTGGAAATAACAGTTGGGGTGCAGTTGGAAGCTTAGTTCTTAGTCTTCTTCCCAACAGGAGCTGAGCTGGAGATGATCCAATGCCCTTTAATGGAGTATTCCTGAAATCCAGCAGAGCCAGATAGGGGTCTCTTCCATCCGCTTTTGCCTTCTTCAACAGGTGTTTTAAGGTCTGCACAATATGTTCCACCATTCCGTTAGATTGTGGATATTTGGGACTTGAAGTAGTGTGACAAAATTCCCAGTCCTGTGCAAATTTGCGAAACTCAGTGCCTGAGAATTGTGGACCGTTATCTGAGATGAGCGTTTCAGGTATGTCATGGTGAGCAAACATTGATTTTAAATGAGTTATTACAGTGATGCTCTTACTATCATTTCTCAGCAGCACAGACTCAAAAAACTTTGAGTAATAATTTACTGTTAGTAGGTACTCACTGTTGTCAAATGTCCAAACATGTCCACTCCAAATTTCTGCCCGGGCCTCTCTGGAACACTGTGTGGTTGAAGTGGTTCTTTTTGTTGTGATTTACTGTACTTTTGGCACCCTGCACACACATTCACCATTTCACCGATTTGTGCTCCCATTCCAGGCCAGTATATGACATCTCGGGCTCTTCTCCTGTATGTTTCTATGCCGAGGTGACTTTCACGTATGTGCTGCAGCATTTCTTTCCTCAATGTTGCAGGAATTATGATCTTTTCTCCCTTGAAAAGTATTCCTTCTACTACATGGAGTTCCTCCCGAAAGTTCCAGTCCTCTTGTACAGCAGAAGGGGCTCTGCTCCGATGTGTGGGCCAGCTAGTTTGCACAATCTGTTGCAGTTTTCTCAGGATGGCGTTGTCTTGGTCACTTCCCTGATCTCATCCAGTTTGGTTACAGCCACAAGTAAGTTCTTCGTCAGCATGTGAACCTGTGCTTCCGTTTCTTTATCCTCTTCCACCATGATGGGTAAGTATGCGTGTGACAGAGTGTCTGTGATGTACATTTCCTTGACCGGTTTGTATTTAACTCTGACCTGGCACTTCTGCAGATGCATTAGTAATCTTTGGATTCTTGGTGGTGCACAGTTCAGGGGCTTTTTAATTATAGCTTCCAGAGGCTTATGATCAGACTCTACCTCCACATCTTTGTCATAGATAAACTGGTGGAAGCGTTATAGGCCAAACACAATTGCTAGTATTTCTTTAATAAAAATAAAAGCAAAATACTGTGGATGCTGGAAATCTGAAACAAAAATAAAAATAGCTGGAAAAACTCAGCAGGTCTGGCAGCATCTGCGGAGAGGAATACAGTTAACGTTTCGAGTCCATATGACTCTTCATCAGAACTGAGGAAATATAGAAATGAGATGAAATACAAGCTGGTTGTGGGGGGATGAGATAGGTAGAGCTGGATAGAGGGCCAGTGATAGGTGGAGGCAAAGAAGAGATTGCCAAAGATGTCATAGACAAAGGGACACCCCTTTGTCCTTATGTCTATGACATCTTTGGCAATCTCTTCTTTGCCTCCACCTATCACTGGCCCTCTATCCAGCTCTACCTGCCCCACCCCCCTCAACCAGCTTATATTTTACCTCATTTCTATATTTCCTCAGTTCTGATGAAGAGTCATACAGACTCGAAACGTTAACTGTATTCCTCTCCGCAGATGCTGCCAGACCTGCTGAGTTTTTCCAGCTATTTTTATTTTTGCTAGTATTTCTTTCTCTATTTGGGCCAACCACTGCTGTGTTTCAGTCATTGCCTTTGAAGCCTCTGGTGCCTCATTTTGCAAGAGGACAGCTCCCAGGCCAGTCTTTGAAACATCCACTGAGATCCTGTCCGGCTGACTGACATTGTAATACTTTAACACTGGTGTCTGGGTCAGTGTTCTCTTCAGACCGGTCAAAGCCTCCTGGTGACTTTGTTTCCAGTGCCATTCCACATCATTTTGTGGAAGGTCTCTGAGAGGTGCTGTCAGGTCTGACATATTTGGAATGAATTTCCCAAGATAGGTCACCATTCCCAAAAACCTCCCCAAGTTTTTCTTACATTCTGGGGGTGGCATGTTCACGACTGCTTCGATTTTACTTGGGTCCAGCTTCAGTCCCTCACTTGTTGGCACATATCCCAAGTACTTGATTTCATGAAGATCTATTTTGCACTTTGCCTTCTTCAACTTGAGGTTCCTTTCTCTAGCTCTGGCCAGCACCTGCCTCAGTCTGTGGTCGTGTTCCTCTCGTGAGGCTTCCCAGACCAGCAGATCATTAAAATAGGTTTCCACGCCCTCTAATCTTTCAAACAACTGCTTCACTGTTCTGTGGAAAAGGTAAGCAGAAAAACCTGCATCGCCCACATGGTGTGTTGAAGGTACAGAGATAGGAGCTGCGTTCATCCAGCTTGTCCTGCCAGAAGCCTGAACTCGTATCCAAGACTGGATAGTATTTAGCATCAGCTAGCTTACATGTGATCTGTTCTACTGTGGGCAACTGGTAATACTCTCTTTGTACTGCCTGGCTTAGGTCTCTGGGAACCAGACAGACTCGCAGATTCCCATCTGATTTTCCTACAATTACAATTGGATTAACCCACTTTCACAGCTCTTCAATTTTCTTGATGATGTGAAGTTTCTCCATTCTGTCCAACTCTGCTTTCAGTTGTTCTCTCAGCATTGCTGATATTTTCCTGGGCGGGTGTATTTTGGGTATCACAGTTGGTGTCAGTCTTGATGGTGTGTTCTCCTTTTAGGCAACCAATCCCCTGGAATACATCTTTATATTCGCTCAGGATGTCATCAGAAGTGACAGTCATTATTCCCTTGATTAGTTTCAGATTTTCACAAGCTTTGATTCAAAGAATGGGTTTTGCATCAGTTTTCACCACTATGAATGGAAGTGCTTGAGACTTTTTTTGTAGTTCACTTTAAGTGTGCACTTGCCTTCCACAGCAATATTTTTATCTGTATGAGTAGACAGCTTCACTTTTGTTTTAGTTAGCTGTTTTTCTTTGCTTACGTTACAATACAGGCTTATGGGAATGACATTTGCTTGTGCACCTGTGTCAAGCTTGAAATTCACCATCATTTTTAAATCAACCTTCCATTCGTCTTCTTTGGAATTTGTTGTTACTGCACAGTTCAGTTTCAGTGTCTGTGTCAATCGTGTGCACTTTCTTCGATATACACATCTTAGCAAAGTGATTTAGTTTATCACAGTTCTTACATACTTTCCGTAGGCTGGACAACTACGTGGTAAATGTTCTGTTCCGCATCGGCTGCATTTAAATGTTTTAATAGCAGTTTTGATCTTTTTACATTCAGACTGTCTATTTGTTCTTTCCCAGGGCCGTTTCTGTTTAACTGCATTTAGCTGCTTGACTTTGTGTGGCTTATCATCTTCTGTCATCTGTTTAATCTGGCATTTTGTTGTCTCTACCGCTCTACAGATATTTATTGCTTTCTCTAGTGTGAGATCAACTTCTCTCAAAAACCATTCTCTAAGATTGTCATTTGCAATTCCGCTAATTGTTCTATCTTGGATGAGTGATCCTTCAAGTTCTCCAAATTCACACAATTTAGCTTGTTTTCTTAGCTCAGTTACATACTGACTAATGTTGTCACTGCCTTGCGTGCACGTAAAAAATCTGTATCTTTCATACGTTATGCTTTTCTTTGGGCTGCAGTAGGCTTCGAATTTTCCCATTATTTCTTTCAAGTCAGTTTGTTTCTCATCACTTTCAAACGTGAATGTGTTTTAGAATTCTAGGGCTGCTTCCCCTGCTACGTGAAGAAAGATGGAAGACTATATCTGAGGGTCTTTTTTAATCACTGCCCATCGCTGTGAGGTACAGCTTGATTGCTGCTGGAACCTCCTCCAGTTTTCGGCGAGATTTCCCTCAAAACTGAGCTCTGTCGATGTTTTCAGAACCTCCATTGTTGTGTTCAGTTTACTTCTGACACCATGGCCAGAGTGGGCCCCACTCGTTGACATGCCAAATGATGCACGCGCAGCGGAGTCGGCTGAACACCTGCCGAACTGTCAAAGGCCTATTAAGGCAATTTAAATATCAATTAAACTAATTAACAGAGCTGCCTGTCCAACCTTAAGGTTGGCGGGCAGGCGAAGAGCCCAGGTGGCCTTTGCATTTATCATGAAACCTCATCCATGGGCAGGATGTGGTTTCATGAAGGTTTTTAAAGTTTAATAAAAAATTTTAATAAAAGTCATAGACATGTCCTAACTCATGTGACACTGTCACACGAGGGGACATGTCTTAATCTTTTCTTTTCCTTATTTAAAGGAAAATTTAAAATTTTCAAATTCAAACTTATCTCCCTGAGGCAACTCTGTGCAGGCCCAGACTCTCCCTCCTCTCCCTGATGCACAGGGAGTGCTCAGGGTGCTTCCGGGTGCGTATCACACCAGGCGGGCCTTAATTGGCCCGCCCATGTAAAATGGCGGCATGCAGCCAATCGCAGGTGGCGATCGGCTGCATGCCCGCCTGCGCCCGCTCCCACCCAACCAACCTGACGGGGAGAAAATTCTCCCCCATGTCTTATTTTTTGTTTCAATGGTGGGTCACCTGACCTGGGAGTTGAAGGTCAGATAGCACATGTTGGAGCCTGTCTTGATAGAATTCAGTTACTGCAGAGATATGCAGTATCAGTTTCAATGGTGCACACAGGCCGTCGACATTGTAGCTGAGCTAACTTTATTGATAACACATTTTCCTAACATAAACATATCTCTGCAGTAACTGAATTCTAACAAGACAGGCCCCAACATGTGCTATCTGACCGTCAACTCCCAGGTCAGGTGACCCCCTAGCTAGTGCAGAGTACCGTTTCGTATCTAATACTGGAAGCCACTACCACAATCAACTATTATAATGACAAGTGTGAGGGTGAGTGACTGGAAAATGATGAGGAGTGGGAATCTTGGCTGATTTTTTTTTTAACATTTTGCCCTAGATAGGGATTTCCAACAGCACATGTGGGGAATCAAAACTATAACATCTGCGCGACTCAGTCGCCAACTGCATAAACTTGCTAAAAGATCGGGCAGCTGCTTTCAGTGATAACAGTTTCATGTGGGAGCACTGCTGCTACCATGCTGAGTATTTTAAAGCAATGTTTGGTTAGGCACCATGAACATAGAGGGACACTGTGAGACAGTGTGACACTGTGACACAGCAAAAGCAAGAGGCAGAGTGACACTGAAACAGAGAGTAATGGTATATTCCAGTCTTATGCCCTTTCTCAATTCCCACTTCACCCTTCATTCTGTTATCTAGCATGAAGAGCAAGCTGCTGATCGTGTGACCAGGGACCTCCTACTTTCACCTCACAATCCTTCCCTCACCCAACCCTTCTTTTCTGATTTCTGAAAACTGCCAGATGCCAGACATAGGAATCCTTGGATGAAGGGCAGGAACAATACCACATCACTGATGAAGAATCAATGTCATTTGTTCTGACACTTGCAGACATCAGCTCAGATCCTGGCATTGCGCAAACTTTTGACGATGACATAGAGTTGGCAAATGCACGTGGTGAGGCACCGGGCCTGAACGTACTGCAGAGCCTGGAGGGTGGTGGTTTGGGGGGTGGGGGGTGGGTTGGGGGGGTGGGGGGTGGGGGGGGGGGGGGTGGGGGTGGGGAGAGAGGGTGGTGGCAGGGGGCAGTTTGGCTACAGAGAACTCAAATGAGGATTGCAATGGGGTGGCCTACAGGAGAATACTGATGATGCAAGAATGGCAGGCCTGCCAGTCAGCCTCTTGTCCCTGGCTAGGAGCATGGAGGAGTCTGGCTCCAACATGGCACAAAGGACATTGCGAATTCAGTCTCTAGCAGCTGTCCAGTAACCTGTCCTGCAACGGATTACTAGGATGCTGAGGTGAGTAGCAGTGCCTCTCAAGGTGACGGCATTTGTGCTTCTCGCCACTGCCCCTCAGCCAGCCAACCAGACTGCTGCCATATACACTGAGGTAATGCAGTCCTAAGCCGGTGGCTTCTCAAGGGCATTCTGCACATCCAGCTGCCATCTCCCCCAGCCTTATACCAGCCACGGTGCAGCCACTAGAATAGCACTCTGCATAGGAACAGTAGGTCAGGCAAAGGCACCTGCAAGATAGGCACCACCGGATAAACAAGGCAAAAAATTTTCTTTGTATAATTGGATGTGTTGTTGGATAAATACCTTTGGAAAGGTTTTTGTTGGTGGTTTTTATTGCAGGCCAAAAGGATGTTATGATGGGATGAGAGGTTGAGGAATAATAAAGCACAGGTAGTGAAGGGATGACATTATAAAGGAAGCAGATACTTGGTAGGTGCTCAAGGACAGGCCATCCGGAACAAATATGTCCTGAATGTCTCCTTCTGCTCTTCCTACCCCTCCTCCTCCTCCACAAAGGTGGCCTCCCTGTATGTCTGGTGGTAATAGTGAGATTGTGGAAGGCATATCCAGTCAGGATTGTAGGGTCCCCTTTAGGAATCCAAGCAGTGAAACCATTGCTTAAGATGGTCAGTTCTATGAAGTTTCTGATGGCAGCATGACTCTCATTTGTATATCCATTATCTTCATTAGTCAGATGGCAAGGTGTAGAGGACCCTTGTCTCTGAGCAGTTCTTTGTGGTGATCCAAAAATAACAGGAACTGCTTCAGGATGAAGGCATTGTGCCTGCTGCCAGGATAGCGAGTATGATCAACATTATTGGTTGAGCATGATCGCATACCTCTGTACATTATTGGAATGGAACTCTTTGCAGTTCCTGTACCCCTCTCCATTGCTGTGTGGGGCCTGCAGCACCACTTGCATGCAGTCGATGGCTCCCTGCACTATTCAGATCCTGCTGTCCTGGCAAATCCACAGCTTTGAGAGAAAACAATGAACTTCCTTCTCCTCTAAAAGGCCTCCGTCACTTACCAATTGCAAGGATGATGGCGTACTTGGGCTGTTCCTATGTTGCCTACTTCCAAATGGTTTCATAGAAGTCTAGAGTGATGGTGATCTTGATGATCACTAGCAGCGCCATCTTTTCCTAAGTTTGAGGCTGCAGGTCGGGTTGAAGATGGTGACACAGTTCTGTGCCCACCGCAATGGTGAATCTAAGGTGCCTTAGGCATTGCTGAGATAAGTGAAGTGCTCTTTGAAAGCCTATGGTGGGTTAGGCCTTTTGTGAGAGCCCTGCTACTCCTCCTCTTTGTATGCATAGCTTCGCCTCTCTGCAGCCTCCAGTTGTCTGTCGTGTTCCAGACCCAGAGTTCCCGCAGCTACAGTTCCCATACCTGTTGTAGCTTTTGTGTGGACAGGTCATCGAATCCCCTGTCAGCCCTGTGAAGATGCAGCAATACTCCCTGCCAAATCCAGGAATTCACTACAACACCTCTAAAACCACTCCACAGCAACAAACCCTTTTTTGTTTTGTCGTTCATAGGTGTTCTTTTTTAAGTGTGCAATTCCTTTAAATTTTTTTGCTTGGTCACGCATGGTAGCTTAAAGGGATCAAATACTGTGCAGCTTAGAGGTAGCATTGTTCCATGGTATTTCCATAAACTTCGCATTAGCAGAAGTAAATTAAAAGCACCTCACTTGCAAATTGGATGCCCGGCCCTTTAACTACTGCAAGTGGGGGGCTGTGTCTTGCAGCTGAATGCTGTACAATGGTACAGCTCCCACTTTCCCCAGCACTGGTGCCAGTGCTCCAGGAATCAAAACCCATTTCTCCCACACCAATATTTCAGCCTTGCATTCAACTCTCTAACCTTATTTACCCTATGTCAATTTACTCGTGGCTCAGAGATTATTACCTTTGAGGTTCTGCTTTTTAATTTAGCCCCCAGCTGCTCATACTGCCCGAGTAGAATCACTTTCATATTCCTATCTATGTCACTGGTACCTATGTGGACTACAACAACTGGTTCCTCCCCCTCCCGTTGCAAGTTCCTCTCCAGCCCAGGGCAGATGTCTCGCACCCTGCCACTGGGCAGGCAACACAGCCTTCTGGTCTCTTGATCTTGGCTACAGAGAACTATGTCTATCCCACTGACTATTCTGTCCCCCTATACCACTACATTCCTATTAACTCCCACTGCTTGAATAGCTTCCTATACCTTGGTGGCATGGTCAGTTTGCTCATCTACCCTGCAGTCCCTGCTTTCACCCATACAAGCTACAAGAGCCTCAAACCTACTGGACAATTGCAAAGGATGAGTCTTCTCCATTTCTATCTTCATCACCTTACCTGCCTCACTCGCAGTCACACCCGCCTGTCCCCAGCCATGGACCAAATCAAACAGCCTTCCCCTGAGGAGTGTGACTGCCTTCTGGAACAGTGTCCAGGTTTTCCACTCCCAGATGCATTGCAGTGTCTGTAGCTCAGCCTCCAGCTCATTAACTCTGAGCTGAAATACCTAGTAGCTGAAGCTCCTCAAGCCACAGACACTTACTGTAGACATGGTTGCCCTGGATCACACTGGCATCCATGATTTCCCACATGCTGCAGCCACAACACATCACCTGCCCTGCCATCATTGTTTCAATTAATTATTTTACTAATTAAATTTTAATTAATGCCTCTAGTGCTGCCTGTGCTTATATTCTTATTATTTCAATTAATGCCCTACTTACCCCCATTGAAATTCCTTAGTTTAGATAAGAGAAGAGAGAAAATACTCACCAGCCAACCACCTACCTGCTTCCCTGTGATGTCACTCTTTGATTTTTCTTTTGGAATGCTTTGGTGACAGAAAAAGCCCCAAATGAAACTGCCAAAGTCCTTTGTGAACTCCTATGGGTTCACGTTTATGTTAGCCACCAATCTATTCCCGTACTATCCCTTTGTCCCTCTTATTTCCTTTCTCATTTTTCTTTTGTACTTTTGTATGTTCAATCTGATTCTCCCTTCTGTTATCAAGCTTCCACCTATATCACAGCCTCTTTTTCTGCTTCATCTTACTCTCTAACTCCTTCATCATCCAGGGAACTCTGTCTTTAGTTGCCTTCCACTTCCCCTCTGTGGGAATGTACCAAGACTATACCCGAATCATCTCTTTAAAAACCGCCCATGGTCCCATTATGTTTCTGCCTGACAGTCTTTGTTGCTGATTTACCCAGATCAGATCCTTCCTCAATTCACTGAAATTATTCCTCCCACGCCCCCCTGCCCCCACTACCCACAGGTAAATATTTTATTCTACGTTGCTCTCTGTTCTTCTCCATGATTGCTCTAAACTTTACAATACTATGATCACTATTCCCGAGACACTCCACAACTGTGACACTCTCCACTTGACTCACTTCATTTTCCAGGACTAAATCCTGCAATGCCTCCTTCTTTGTTGGGCAGGAAATAAACATACTGATCAAGAAAATTCTCCTGAACACACTTCAGAAATTCCTCCCCTTCTCTGCCCTAACAGAATCTGTTGAGTTATTGGAAAATATTTCTAAACAGGTCAGGAATGTTTACTATTTCGGAATTAATCAGTAAAGATTAAAGCAGAGAGTCTGATGTATTATGTAGTTGTTCATTTCTGGTACCTGGTGTCGTGAGTCCCTCGTTATTCTGTATTTAGCTCATTCCCAGGCATCTATAATTCCATCTGTAATTTAACTAACATACCTGTTCATATTTGTAGCAATAGTGGAAATACAAATTACACAGCCACAGCTGACATCACAATGACAGAGTGACAGAACAAAGCAACTCACTCAACTTCCTTGTGCTGCAAAAATGCTCATTAAAATAAAAAAAACACTAGCCATAGTACAAGTGCTGGAAGTAGAATATGTTATGGGTGGAATGGAGGCACCCTCTAACCCAGCCAACCTCAGGGTAAAGCTATTATTTATCTTTCAGATTGGGTCCTTTGCATAGGCTGATCACTTAAGTCCAATAGATGTCAAGATCTAAATCTTCACACAGACCTATTTTGCAGCTCACAAGGGCACAATAGGAAACTTACAGGGCAGATCTGGGGAGTTAAGATCTAAGCTAAAGAGTTAAGTCCTGAAGAACATCAATCTCAAGATTAGTATATGTAACCTATCAGTAGAACAACTAGTCAAAGATAGGATGGCAGCATTGACCAAATAGACTGTCATAAACCATGGAAAGAAATGATGCACTTGAGGGTTAAAAGACAGAACCTATTTGATTAGAATTAAGAAACAATAGAGGGGCTATTTCACTGCTGGATGTATACCATAGGCTTCCAAATAGTAGATAGAGGAACACATTTTCTGGCAAATTGAAGGAAGATGCAAGAAATACATAATAGTGGTGATGGACATTTTGATTATCCTAATATAGACTGGGAAAAACAGTGTAAGGGCAAAGTAGGGAAGGAATTCCTGAAATATGTACAGGAGAACTTTATTGATCCAGTCCAATGAGGAAGGAAACAGTGCTGGATCAGGTTCTAGGGAAGGAAGTGGGGCAAGTGGAGCATGTTCCATTGGGAAACAGCAATCACAGTGTCATTAGGCTTAAAGTAGTTATGGAAAAGACAAGCAGCAATCAAATATATTGGAGGAGGACTCATTTCAATGAGTTGAAAGGGGACCTGACCTATGTGGATTGGAGTCAAAGATTGGCAGGTAAAACAGGAAATGAGCAATGGAAGGCATTCAAAGAGAAAATAGCTCAGGTACAGACTAGACACATGCCCACATGGGGACAGGAAGGACTTCAAAAGCTTGAGCTCCCTGGATGATTACAGATAAAGCGATTAAAATGAATAGAGAAAGGCAGCTTAGAAATATCAGGCTCATAAGAATAGTGAACCAACCTGAATACACAGAGTGCAGAGGAGAACTGATAGAAGGAATTAAGAGGGGAAAAGAGAGTTTATGAGAGTAGATTAGTGGATAACATAAAAGGAAACACTATTATAAACATAGTGAAAGCGTAGTCAAAGGAAGGGTAGATTGATTAGGGACCAAAAAAAGAGATCTTCTTGTAAAAGTAGAGGACATGTCAGAGGTACTGAATGAGTACTTTGCATCTATCTTCATTAAAAAAGGTGTGGTCTCTGCAGTAAAGGAAAGAAGGTAGTAGAGAAATTGGATAAGATAAAAACAGATTAAGAGGACAAACTTGAAACACTGGCATTGCCCAAAGTAGAAAAGTTTCACAATCTTGATGGGATGCATCCTAAGTTGCTGAGGGAAGGAAGGGTGGAAATAGCTGAGCGTCTGACCACAATCATCCGATCTTCCTTAGATATGGGGATGCTGTCAGAGGATGGGAGAATTGAAAATATTACACTTGTGCTCAAAAAAGTAGAGAGGGGTAAACATAGTAACTGCTGTCAACCTAATGTCGGTTGTGGTGAAACTTCTAAAGACAATAATCTAGAATAAATTATTTGACATTTGGAGAAGTATGGGTTAATAAATGAGAGTCAGCACAGATTTGTGAAAGGCAAATTATGTTTTGACTAACTTGAATGAGTTCTTTGATTAAGTAACAGAGAGTGTTGATGAGGATGGTGTTGTTGATGAATATGGGTGATACAACACAAGAGGCCTTTCAACCCATAACGCCTGATCTTTGAAAGATCTATCCAATTAGTTTCCCTTCCTCACTCTTTCCGCACAACCATGAACATTTTTCCTTTTCAAGTGCTTATCAAATTCTCTTTTGAAAGTTATTATGAAATCTGCTTCCACTGTCCTTTCAGACAGTGCCTTCCAGATCATAACAGTTCACTGTGTAACAAAGTTCCCACGTTACCTCTGGTTCTTTTTATAAATTACCTTAAATCTGTGACCTCTTAGTACTGACCCTTATGGCACTGGTAACAGTTTCTGTTTATATACTTTAACCAATCCCTTCATCATTTTGAACATCTCTATCAAATCTCCCCTTAACCTTCATTGCTCCAGTCTCTCCATGCAACCTTTTTTTTATTCATTCACGGGATATGGGCTTCGCTGGCTTGTCCAGCATTTATTGCCCATCCCTAGTTGCCCTTCAGAAGGTGGTAGTGAGCTGCCTTCTTGAACCGCTCCAGTCCATGTGGTGTAGGTACACCCACAGTGCTGTTAGAGAGGGAGTTCCAGGATTTTGACCCAGCGACAATGAAGGAACAGCAATATATTTCCAAGTCAGGATGGTGAGTGACTTGGAGGGGAACTTCTATGTGGTGGTGTTCCCATCTATCTGCTGCCCTTGTCATTCTAGATGGTAGTGGTCGTGGGTTTGGAAGGTGCTGTCGAAGGAGCCTTGGTGAATTCCTGCAGTGCATCATTGGTACACACTGCTGCTACTGTGCGTCAGTGGTGAAGGGAGTCAATGTTTGTGGATGAAGGTATGGAACTCGGGGAGAGAGACTGCGAGGTTCTTGAGCAAATTTATATAGGGAGTGACAAGGTATTGGAGGTGTTGGCAGGCTTAAAAGTGGACAAATCTCCAGCTCTGGATGATTTGTGTCCTAGACTGCTGGGGGAGGCGAGCGAGGAGATCGCAGGGGCTCTGATCCAAATTTTTAATTCCTCTCTGGCCAGGGGGGAGGTGCCAGAGGACTGAAGAACAGCTAATGTGGTTCCGCTATTTAAGAAGGGTTGTAGAGATAAGCCAGGGAACTACAGACCAGTGAGTCTCATGTCAGTGGTAGGGAAACTATTGGACAAAATTCTGGAGAGAATCTATCTCCACTTGGAGAGGCAAGGTTTGATCAGGGATCATCCGGCCCATCTCCCGTGCATCCGGCCTCACACCTTCCTCTCCCTCCCAGAACCATGATAGGGTCCCCCTTGTCCTCACTTATCACCCCACCAGCCTCCACATTCAAAGGATCATCCTCTGCCATTTCTGCCAACTCCAGCATGATGCCACCATCAAACACATCTTCCCTTCACCCCGCCCCGGCGGCATTCCGCAGGGATCGTTCCCTGGTCCACTCCTCCATCACCCCCTACACCTCAACCCCCTCTCACGGCACTTTCCCATGCAACCGCAGAAGGTGCAACACCTGCCCTTTACTTCCCCTCTCCTCACCGTCCAAGGGCCCAAACACTCCTTTCAAGTGAAGCAGCATTTAACTTGCACTTCCCTCAATTTAGTCTACTGCACTCACTGCTCCCAATGCGGTTTCCTCTACAGAAGTAAGTCAGCCGTACCTTGCAAGACAATTGTAAGTACAGACTTCATCATAGTCATCGAAGTTACCTCCCTCCAGTATGCTACAGCTTGGCCATATTGAACCATTTTATCAGACCACCGATGACTGGTCACATTATATTGAATGTCTCACATTTTTCTTTTTGGCCAATGACATATGGGAGGAGGAGAAGAGGCGAGGGATCCTCTTAACAACATGTGGCAGTAAAACATACGGCCTAATTCGTAGTCTAACGGCATCCAACACCCCAGATTCCAAGACCTTTGATGAGTTGGTAAATCTTGTGAAAAACTACTTTCAGTCGAAACCCTCGGTAACAATGCAGTGTTTAAAATTTAATTCGAGGTGTCGTGTTCCTGGAGAGACAGTCGCTTGCTATGTAGCATCCTTAAAACAACTGACAGAGCACTTTGATTTCGGGACGTCGATTAACGACATGTTAAGAGACCAATTAGCATGTGGGATTAATGAAGAAGCCGTTCAAAAAAGGTTGTTGTCAGAAATGAATTTAGGTTTCAGCAAGGCGCTGGAGTTGGCGCTCGCAATGGAAAGCACAGTAAGAGATTCAGAAGCAATCAAGGGAGCACAAAATTGCGCCGTCCTTCATGTCGGGAGGGAAGTACCTGTTAGAAATGGAGCATAAGTGCTGGGCTCCACGGAAAGGCAGGAAACAACCACCATTAACAGATCAGAAAAAAGCAATGGTTTAACAGAGAAAACCCACAATAATAATGGTAGAAATGGAACCAGATAGCCTGCAAGTGAATGACAATTTAAAAGAATCAAGTGCTTCTACTGCCAACGTAATGGGCACATTATGCGATATTGTAAAGACAGATTAAGATAAAACTTTAAGCAAAAAGGTAGAAATTGTGAAATCCACATAATAGAGGAACCAGAAGAAACAGAGTCAGACATTTACTCGCTGCACAACTTAAAAATGGGTAAAACAGAGCCCATCTACGTGACAGTGAAAGTCACCGGGAAACCCACCCAAATGGAGGTGGATACAGGGGCATCCACGACAGTTATAGGGAAACATATGTTCAAATATCTAAATGAAGGAGACCACTCATTAAATCTGTAAAATTCAGATGCTAAATTAAAAATGTATACTGGTGAAGACATACGAGTAAGAGGCACTTTGAAGATGTGACAAGCAAAGTGGATAATGGGGATCCTGTAGATGTAGTATACCTGGACTTCCAGAAGGCCTTTGATAAGGTGCCTCACAAAAGATTAATACACAAGATAAGATCACACGGAGTTAGGGGTAATATATTAGCTTGGATAGAGGATTGGCTAACCAACAGAAAGCAGAGAGTCAGGATAAATGGGTCTTTTCCTGGATGGCAAGCTGTAACTAGTGGGGTGCCACAGGATTCGGTTCTTGGGCTCCAACTATTTACAATCTATATTAATGACTTGGATTCAGGGATAGAAAGTACTATAGCTAAATTTGCAGATGACACCAAAATAGGTGGGAAAGTAAGTTACAATAAAGAAATAAGAAATTTACAAATGGATATGGGCAGGTTAGGTGAATGGGCCAAAATTTGGCAGATGGATTTTAACATGGATAAGTGTGAGGTTATCCATTTTGGTTGGAAGAATAAAAAGGCGACTTATTATTTAAATGGAGGGAAACTTCAGAATGCTTCAGTGCAGAGGGATCTGGGTGTCCTCGTGCATGAATCGCTGAAAGCTAGTATGCAGGTACAGCAGGTAATAAGGAAAGCAAATGGAATTTTGGCATTTACAGCTAAAGGAAAGTATAAAAATAGGGAAGTGTTGTTGCAACTGTATAAGGCATTGGTGAGACTGCACCTGGAGTACTGTGCACAGTTTTGGTCCCCTTACTTGAAGAAGGATGTAGTTGCATTGGACGTGGTTCAGAGGAGGTTCACTAGATTGATTCCAGAGATGCGGGGCTTGTCTTATGAGGAGAGATTGAGCAGTTTAGGTCTATACTCGCTAGAGTTTAGAAGGATGAGAGGAGATCTAATTGAGGTATATAAGATGCTAAAGGGGATAGACAAAGTAGATGTGGAGTGGATGTTTCCCCTTCTGGGGCATTCTAGAATGAGAGGCCATAGTTTTAGGCTAAGGGGTGGTAAATCAGAGATGAGGAGAAATTACTTTTCTCAAAGGGTCGTGAATCTGTGGAATTCACTACCTCAGAGTGCAGTGGATGCCGGGACGCTGAATAAATTTGAGGAGATAGATGCACTTTTAATTAGTAACGGGTTGAAAGGTTATGGGGAGAGGGCGGGAAATTGGAGTTGAGGCCGAAATGAGATCAGCCATGATCGTATTGAATGGCGGGGCAGGCCCGAAGGACTGAATTGCCTATTCCTGCCCCTAGTTTTTATGTTCTTATATGCAAGGTTCCAGTACAGTATGGAAATCAGTCTGTTAATCTACCCCTAATAGTGCTAGCAGGCACAGGACCAAGTCTCCTTGGAAGAAACTGGTTAAGAGAGATAAATCTTGAGAAACTACTAGAAACTTAATCTGAAGCAGGAAATGTTACTGTTTGGAAAAAGTAATATGCAAAGACTCAACAAAAGGAACTCGTAGAGGTGACACTTCAGGACAGAGTTCGAGTTGAAGTCAGTAACCTCCAAAAACATAAAGAAAACCTGCTGATGGACTTTTGCAGATTGCAAGATTCCTTCAGATCCCAACTTGTACCACTAAAAAGGTATGAGGAAAAACAGAAAGAATTCAGCATATCTCTGGTTGAGATGAAGAATAAATTAGCCGAGGAAACACAACAATGATTAAATCTCCAGAAAATAACTAGCAAATATAAAAAAGAAATGGAAGAGCTGAAGAATCAGCTACGTGAAAGCCAAGAAGCTTTAAAAATAGAGACCCCTGAGTTTTCAAAGGAGCTGACAGATGAGGAAATGCTGGAAGACTCAACCAGTGAGTTCTCTCAAGTTGAGCTTATACCTGAGCCTAGTCTGGCCAATGGGGAAATTGAAAAGAAAGCCAAGGGTAATGTCAGCGTTGCCAAGAAGAAAACCCATCAAAAGAAGACACATAAGAAGAAAAAGCAGAATTACTAATAAGGCTCCGAAATTGTTTTTTTTCCACAACAGGAAGTTGATGTTGAATTTAGCCTTGCTCAACATCCTGATTTTAAGAACCTTCCCGACAGTTGACCTTCATATTGTTGAACTTGAAGGGGAGAGGCAGCAGGACTGCATGTGATGGGGCCTGAAAGAGGGTGAAAGCACTCCTGTTGGAGTCTACACCACATGTGGAAGTATCTGTAGGATCTTTTGAGCCTAAGAGAGTCAGAGAAACAAACTTACAGGTTCCTACTGGAGACCCTAGTGGACAGATGACTCCTGAGAGGGAAGCCTCGGATAAACCATCCGAAGTTGCAGAACTTCCGTTTCTGAGGAGTCATGCATGATGCTGAACATTGTTCGCTGATGATTGCACATCGTCACTTCTGACCTTATGATGGAAGGAAGGTCACTGATGAAGCAACTGAAGATGGTTGAGCCTAGGACACTACCCTGAGGAACTCCTGCAGTGATGTCCTGGAGCTGAGATGACTGACATCCAGCAACCTCAACATCTTCCTTTGTGCTCGGTATGACTCCAACCAGCAGAGAGTTTTCCCCCTGATTCCCATTGACTTCAGTTTCGCTAGGGCTCCTTGATGCTACACTCTGTTAAATGCTGCCTTGATGTCAAGGGCAGTCATTCTCACTTCAGATAAAAACAAAAAGCTAAAAGCTACTGCGGATGCTGGAAATCCAAAACAAAATAAAAACAGAATTACCTGGAAAAACTCAGCAAGTCTGGCAGCATCGGTGGAGAAGAAATCAGTCAACGTTTCGAGCCCTCATGGCCCTTCAGCAGAACTCCCCCCACTTACCTCAGATCGCTTCTCGGCCTTTTGGCTATGATCAAATGTAGTCATGAAGCGATGGCTATAACCAATCGAGCCCCATACCATGGGGTACGTAACACCGTCTGGGTGACGGTGAAGGACAGTAAAGGAAGAGCACCTACGGATCGGGCCTTCTTCATCAAGTGGATCCTGTTGAAGGCGTGTGGATTTGAAGCGGAGGAGATCTACTCCCTGCAAGACTTCCCCAGCGCTGGATGTTTCAACGTGACTTTCAAGCATGTGGCAGCTTGCGTCAAGTTCCTGAAGGTGTTCGAGGAGAAGAGAGACCAGCTGGTGATGAAGATCCTGACGGTGGAGCCGCTCTTTGCTCTGCCGTTGCAACGGGACCGTGTGGTGACTGTGCATCTCTACAACCCCTACGTCCCTGTCGCTGACGTGTTCACCTTCCTCACCAGGTACGTTGACAAGGTTGGGAGCTGGACCGAGGTTAGAGATTTCGGGATTTGGACATGCAAACGCCAGGTCAAGGTCACGCTCAAGACCGATGGTAAGGGAGCCATCTTCCACCCTCCTTCCAGCTTCGCTATTGGGGGAAGCCGTGGCTACCTTGTCTACACTGGGCAGCCCAAACTTTGTCGCTTATGCGGCAAGTCTGGTCATGTGGCGGCCAACTGCAGCGCCGCCCTCTGCAAGAACTGCAAACAGGAAGGGCACCAGACAAAGGACTGCAAACAGACTAAGTGCTGCAACCTGTGTGGTGAGGCAGGTCACCTCTACAGGACCTGCCCCAAACGCTGCCTCACTTATGCACAGGCAACCAAAGCCAACAAGGGGGAAGCAGATGAAATGCCTCGTGATACTACTACCAAGGACACTTGCAACACTCCAACCACCAAGGCCCCCAGTGAGAATAACGGGACAAAGGAGGACACAGAGAGAGATAAGGTGGAGGAAAACATTGAGGCAGCAGACAGCCAATCAACAGCACTGCCCCCTGAACCTCCCACTCCTCAGGAGAGCGAATCATTGGAGGAGGAGGAAGCAGCGGAAAAGCAGCATGGGGAGTGGCAGCTGGTGAAGAAAGCCAAAAGGAAGAAGGGGCTAAGAAGGAACCAAGCCACTTTCTAGACAAGTGGCAAGAGGCGTCTCCCATCCGACATGGATGACAAGGGCAGCTGCTCTTCGGACGAAGAAGGGAAAGGGCGGCATCTACAGAAGAAGTGGCAAAGCTCTAGGGAGTTGGAGGACCAGACACCCGAGCTCCAGACATTGGAGACAATGAGGAGACCAGCGCACCCCAACTTTGCCCACAACCCGAAGAGGCCAGCGCACCCCAGCCCCAGGAATCTGGGAGGAGTGAAGCGCTCAGCGCACCCCAGCTCCGGGAAGCCGGGAGCAGCAACGCCCCAGGGGACAGGATTGGAGGGACTTCTCCAACAGAGGGTATTTCAAATCCTGTTCTCTGCACGAACCCCCAGATGCCACCTGAGCAGAACATCTCCAATGGGGAGGTTCAGGACAGTTTCCTCAGCCCATCCAAAGTGAGACAATTTGTGAACACTATGGGTATGCAGGAGCAGACCAAAGGTTTGGGACTCTCAAAGACAACAGGTTTGGTAAGAGACTAAATGCTTTAAAATGGGTGTAAAGATTGTATCCATAAATGTGCGTAGCATTAAGCCTACTACGCGATGTGTTGCGACCTAGGACTATCTTGCCAAGGTCAAAGCTGACCTGTTGTTTCTGCAGGAGTGTGCGATACCGCACCTCAGCTCCTACAGGCAATGGTCACGATGGTGGGTCCCATGGGCCATCGATCTGGTCGGGAGGAAACAACTCTCGTTCCTCCGGCCTGGGTATTCTGCTGCGGGGAGGTAACTTCACTGTCTCCAAGGTTAAGGAGGTGGTGGGCGGGCGCCTCCTCATAGCAGACGTAATGTACAAGAACACTCCACTCCGGGTAATTAACGTGTATGGCCCGGCACAAAAGGTCGAGTGGCTGGCGGTTTTTCAGCAGCTCCCACTGCTGCTGGCGACCTCCAGGCCGGTCATTCTGGGCGGTGACTTCAACTGCATCATCGATGCAGCTGGACGATCCGGTACGGCCGACAGCAGATTGGACGCTACGTCCAGATCCCTGATGGAAACAGTTAAGGATGCCAAGCTGCATGACGTCTTCAGCAACCCTGCAGACGGAGCGCAGTGTAGATACACCTGGTCGCGGCCAGACGGGTCCATCCGTTCCAGGATAGACTTCCTGTTTGTGTCCCGTGCGTTCACAGTCAGATCCACCGACGTCAAGCCGGTGTTCTTCTCTGACCACTGCCTCCTACTGGCTGACTGTCACTTAGAGGAAGACCAGAGGGTGGGCAGGGGGGCATTGAAGCTAAACGTGCAACTGCTGACCCCAGAGAACATTGAGGAGCTCAAGAGTGATTTCACAGGTTGGAGAATTGTGAAACCCCTCTTTGAGTCCCTCACACACTGGTGGGAAGCGATCAAGGGAAACATCAAGAGGTTTTTCATCCTCAAAGGCGTCCAGAAAGCTAGAAAGGAACAGAGGGAAATGTCCCGACTCCAGAAAAACATGCAGAACCTGCTCTGGCTGCAGTCGATGGGGGTCGATGTCAAGGAGGAACTCCAAGAGGTGAAGACCCAGCAGGCCTCAGGCTTTGCCTTGGAGGCCTCCAAGATCATCTTCCAGTCCAGAGTCCGCTCCGTGGAGCAGGATGAGACGTGCTCACGTTTCTTCTTCCAAAAGGTACACAGAGAGAGCTCTGTGATCAGCAGCCTGAAGGAAGAAGACGGCTCAGTAAAGTCATCGCAGTCTGACATTTTGAGGCTCAGCAAATCCTTTTATGCCGGATTGTATGACGTGAAGCCCACAGACAGCACGGCCTCCCAGTCCTTCCTGTCCTCTATCACGGAGGTCTTAGACGACAGTACACGGGAGAGCCTGGACAAACCGCTAACTCCTGACAAACTGACTAAGGCCCTTGAGTCCTTCGAGAGGAGTAAAACTCCCAGAAACGACGGCTTGCCGGCAGAGTTCTATTCGGCTCTGTGGGACTGGATCGGCCCAGACCTGCTAGAAGTGTACGAGAGTATGCTTCTGGCCGGCAGCATGTCAGAATCCATGAGGAAAGGCATCATCACCCTCATCTACAAGCACAAGGGGGAAAGGGAGGAAATTAGAAATTGGAGACCCATTTCACTGTTGAATGTGGATTATAAGATTCTGTCCAAGGTTATCGCCAATCGGGTCAGGTCTGTTCTCAAGCTGTGCTGTACCTGACAGGAAGATCTCTGATAGCCTCGTGCTACTCAGAGATACGATTGCCTACGTGCAGGACAGGGGTGTGGACAGCTGCCTGATCAGCCTGTACTAGGAGAAGGCCTTTCAGCATCGCACACCCACATGGTAGATGTGCTCTCCAAAATGGGGTTTGGGGAGGGAATCTGCAACTGGATCCAACTGCTCTACACTAGCATCTGTAGTGCAGTTTCAATCAATGGGTGGGAATCAGGAAGCTTTCCACTTATACCTGGAGTCAGGCAGGGCTGTCCTCTCTCCCCTGTCCTGTTTGTGTGTTGCATAGAACCCTTTGCTGAGTCCATCAGGAAGGATCCGGGCATAAGAGGAGTGACAATTCCAGGCAGTGGAGGCACTCAGGTCATAGCCTCCCTGTACATGGACAATGTCACCATCTTCTGCTCGGATCCACTGTCAGTGTGCAGACTGATCCACATCTGCGACCAGTTCGAACTGGCCTCAGAAGCCAACGTAAATCATGGCAAGAGCGAGGCTGGCTGACCGATTCCTTATCCCCTTCACCATCAGGTCAGACTGCCTGAAGGTGTTGGGGATATGGTTCGGAGGGACCAGGGCACGCATTAGAAACTGGAAAGAGCGAGTGGCTATGGTGTAAAGAAAACTGGGCATGTGGGAGCAACACTCCCTCTCCATTGTGGGTAAGAACCTGGTCATCAGGAATGAGGCACCCTCGGTGTTGCTGTATGTGGCGCAGGTCTGGCCCATTCCTCACTCCTGCGCGGTGGAGATCACCCAAGCCACCTTTCGCTTTATCTGGAGGTTGAAAATAGATTGCGTTCACAGGGACGCGATGTACAAGCCTCTAGATAAAGGGGGAAAAAACGTGCCCAAATTCCTCCTCTTCCTGATGGCCACCTTTGTGTGTGGCTGCATCAAGCTGTGTGTAGACCCTCGGTACGCAAACACCAAGTGTCACTACGTGCTGAGGTTCTACCTGTCCCCGGTGTTGCGAAGGATGGGTCTGGCCACCCTGCTGCAGAACGCTCCAAGTTGTTGGACTGTCCCTTGTGGAAAAACTTATGCAGAAAAACACTTATGACCACAAGTCCATCAGGCAATGGTTCGCATGTAACATCCTTGAGACCCTGCTAGAAAAGGAGATGGCGGATCTTGTTGGATGGCTCCCTGAGCAGACTGTCAAAGTCATTTGGCAGAATGCCTCATTGCCAGGACTTTCCAACAAGCACCAAGACTGGTGGAGAGAAAGGCCTTCTCCGTCAGATCCTTCCTACACGCCAGGAATCTCACCCCCTCTGCACGTTGCCCTTGAGGTGGCTGTGGTGGGATAGAGACCGTTGTTCACCTCCTTGTGGAATGTGCCTTTGCAAAGAAGGTTTGGAGAAAGATGCAGTGGTTTTTGGTTGAGGTTCATCCCGAGCAGTTTTGTGACACAGGACTCTGTGCTCTACGGGCTGTTCCCAGGGACACACACCGAGACAAACATCAACTGCAGCTGGAGGATCATTAACTCGGTGAAAGACGCTCTTTGGTCTGCCCGAAACTTGTTGGTCTTCCAGTGCAAAGACTTGTCCCTGACTGAGTGTTGCAGACTGGCACATTCCAAGGTCCAGGACTACGTGCTGAGGAATGCACTAAAGCTTGGGGCAGCCACCACAAAGGCACAATGGGGAAAGGTCACTGTCTAAGACCTTTCAGCCATAGTGCACCGAGGGGCTGGGAATTGTATAGACCCCTCAGGCTGTATGACTCACATTGAATGTTTGCAGTGAACACTACATGTATCACAACCTCAGAGTGCAACAGGATCTTTGTAAATAACTTAAATACCATTGCACTGTCTGACTGTCTGTAATGACCATGTTGAAATGTCTGTAATGTTCATTAACTGTATTGATCTATTAACCTCCTGATCTATATGGAAAACTTGAATATGCTTGCACTTTTTGTGCTGGCCATTTTGAAATGTTTTCTAATGTTGTTTGAGATATTTTATGAATAAAGCATATTTTTGCAAAAAAAAAATCCATTGCAAAATCATATGAGCTAGATCCTTTTCTCGGCTGCCAAGTGCTCGGCTGAGTGCCATATTTTGTCCCTGGCCATCTCCCGTGGCCATAAAGTATCTGAGAAAGATAGGCATTGTAGTCTCAGTGGGAGAAACAACTTCCAGTGAGGAGAAAAGGAGGAGAGTGACAGAAAGAAGGGAAGAGCGGAGGTCCAGGATGCACTGGTGGTGCATGAAGGGACCAGAGCTGCGCCAGACCCTGAGGGTCATGAGGACCTCCAACATCCTCAGCAGAGGCACAGAAGGTCTTATGCAGCCCCTAAAGTCTACAGGCAGAGATTGAGCTACCTGCAAATGTCATGGACTTAATGCAAGAGAAGGCTAGGGATATCAAGAGCCACAGTCATATCACCTGTGACATGCTCGCAGGAGAGATCTCGTCCAACTGCATAGGAGGGCACCCAATGCCTGTAGCTCTGAGGGTTTCTGTCACACTCAACTTCTTCACAACAGGATCCTTTCAGGCAGCATGTAGAGACCTCAGCGGCATAATGCAGCCTACTGCACGCCATTGTATCAAGGTCTTCACAGATGCTATGTTTTGAAGGGCAGGGAATTACATCTTTCACATTGCCTATTTCGAATTGACTCTGGTTACCCAAAGGGTTTGCAGCGATTGCAGGTTTTCACGGGGTACAGGGGGCCATTGACAGAATGCAAGTTGCCATAAAGGCTCCTGCTGGACAACCCTGCACCTTTATTAACAGGAACAGTTTCTACTCATTGCATGTCCAGCTGGCCTGTGATCATTATCGATGGATCATGCAGAAATGTGTTAGGTACCCGGGCAGCAACTTCCCTCTGTGAAACTCACAGGTGCCAGGTCTATTCAGTGGCCCTGATGTCCTGGATGTATGGCTTCTAGGTGACAAGGGTCACTCATTGAAGAGATGGCTCATAACACCAGTGAGGGCATCCAGAACAGATGCATAGAGGAGATACAATGACAGCCACGGAAGCACCAGGACTACTGTCGAATAAACCATCGGCCTGTTGATCAGCAGGTTCAGATGCCTTGACAGATCAGGAGGTACATTGCAGTACATTCCGCGACATGTATCCCTCATGGTCGTGGTATATTGCGCCCTCCATAACCTCACTATCCAGTGAGGGAATATCCTTGAGGAAGAGGGCACGGCAGATAGGTGCCATTCATCTGGTAAGGATGAGGTGAGGGAACACCGCAACATTCAGGTGGAAGACCCTGGATATGATTACTTGATTTGCATTGATCCCGTTGATTTGAAAACAGCACGGAGGAGGGCTCACAGGGAGTCATCATTAAATCTAGGGGTTGATTTGGCTCTTCTCCCCTGACTCTCCCTTCGCTCCAGCGGCTCGAACATCACTGGAGGAAAATATGCATCAACTAGACAACTCCTCTCTGCTTAGGTATGGAAAACTTGTTAATTTTCAAAAAGAATGCCACCTCTACTCATTGTAATATCTGATGTGTCCAAAGTTTGCCATTGATGCACAATTATTTTAAAGGCCTGCAAATATCTCCTGTTCAAAAATGCTGAAGAGCCCTGTTCAGTGTGGACATTTGCTGGGTCCCCTGACACTGCCTGTGCAGGGGGCCCTTTAAATTACTGTAAATTTAAATTACTTTAAATTAACAATAACCGCAGAGGCCGGACATTCCATCTTCCAACACTGGGCGGGATGCTCACCATCTGTAGGCCTCAAACCCACTCTCCGCTCACAATTGGATCAATTGTCAGTTTGAACGGAGAGCCTGGAAGTTGGAAGGCTGCCTACTTCCGGGTTTGGGTCTTGCCCCCCACCATTGCGCCAAAACGTATTACTAAGCCCACTAGGGCTGTATTCCCTTGAATTTAGAAGGCTAACGGGTGATCTGACTGAAGTTTTCAAGATATTAATGGGAATTGATTGGGTGGATGGAGAAAAGCTACTCTATTGGTCAGGGAGCCTAGGAGCAGGGGGCATAGCCTAAAATTAATGCCAGACCTTTCAGGAGTGAAATTAAGAAACACTTCTACAAAGAAAGGTGGTAGAAGCTTGGAACTCACTTCCGCAAATGACAATTGATGCTAGATCAATCAATAATCTCAGTCTTTGTCTGTCCAGGCTGTTTTGATTGATCAGTTTAAGGGATGCGTCTGTTGGTGGATTTATTTGTTGGCAATGCCTGGCACAGGCAGTGGCATATGGGGCACAGGAACACTGAAGCATGTATGGTGTGACTGCTAACAGTTGGTGGCAATGAGGGCATGAAGGTATTAGTGGAAAACGAAAAAAGCACAAGGTAAGGAGAGCCTAACAACAAAGTTATCCTGGATGGAGAGATTGTTTACATGAAGGATGGGATGGGATGGGATTGATGGGAGGGATAAGGATAGCAAGAGAGGGAAGGGGATGGCATGGGAAGGGTGAAGTGGCATAGAAGGGCTAGCATGGAAGGGGTGATGGAATTGGTTAAGTGTGGCAAAATGACAGGGATAATTATTTGATACATCTTATTATTTGAAAGTTATTCTTTGGACTAAAATTGAAAATTCATTAGATTTGAATGAAAATGTTTTAGAAAAACTGCCAGATGAATTAAAAGCATTGAATCTATAGATGAAGATGATGATAACAGTCTATACCCTCCAGACTTTTTGCACAGTCTAACTCCAATGGACATGCCACCGCACAAACTTTGACTTAAGGAAGGAACAGTTATAATATTGCTATGAATCCTTAGCAGGGACATGGAACAAGATTTGTAGTTAGGGAACTGTTTTCTTTGATTACAGATGCGGAAATTATTACTGGCAAATTTTAAGGAAATAGAGACCGGGATTTTCTAGTCTCACAAGTGGCAGGAATCATTGTGGGCTGGACCAGAAAATCCCAGCCCGAGTGTTTATTTCTCGAATAATATTGAGCCATCAGATGTATACTTGCCTTTTCAACTCAGGACAACAGTTCCCAATTAGACTTTCATATTCTGTGACTATTAACAAGTTGTTATGACATGGTAGATGTGTGCCAGGTGGACCAAATCCACAAGGGAAACTTGGCCACGCTATCACAACTGTTTTGCAATTTGTATTTATTATGAGAAGATTTGTGCACTGAATTCAGAAGTAATGAGACCACCAAGAGATTTAGAGATTTTAAAAATTAAATTAAAACATTTGTTAAGTAAAGTAATCCTTTATTAAGTAAAGGATTTCAAGTACATACATAAGACTACAATTACTTAATACTATAACAGCTCCTAAAATTCCTAATTAACCTGACTCCCAGTTACACACCTCCTTTAAGTCAACAATCCAAAATAGATTTTAGATTTAAACCAAAACCAGCAAGTTAACACAGTACCCACTTGACAGTGGAATTCTAAATGGCTTTCTCCAACTTCAGTTACTGGATATAACAGACTTTTGCACAAATGGCTGGTAGCTTCTTGAAGGCTGTTTCACACTCCTGCCAGATCTTAAATGGCCCTCTCCTCACATAGCTTTTCATTCTCCTTTATATACGTTTCTCTCTCTTTAATATATAAATTCTATTGTTCCATATGTCTCTGAAATGGTACCTTTCCCATAATATAATAACTTTCATTGCCAATATTGTCAGTAACCTTTGGGAAAAATAAACACACTCCTTAGCCTTGCTTATCTGGCTAGTTGCAAACAGACTAACACCCCTTTTAAATCCAAACAATCCCTTCACTTATCTAAAAATGCAAATTCCTTTCACACCTTACATGCTAAGCCAGCATCCATGTTTACTCATTAGTAATTTAAGTACATTTCTACACCTAGCTTCTTTTGATAATTTCAAGCTTACAGTCTACCTGACTCCAAATGTAATTAAATCACACAGACAGAACCAAGTATACTCACACCCATAAACCTACTTTACAATAAACCAGAAAAATATGAAAATTATTATACTTTCATAACAAAGTCACAAGGCCAGATTCTCAAAATGTGTGTTTATATTCCCAGGTCTGCTTTTACACAAGGACAGCTTTATATAGCTTTTTCCAGAGTAAGAAGCTTTGATTCTGTTGAAGTCTTTGGCAAAAGAGTAAGTAGAAACCCTGTATTTAAAGAAATACTGTTGTAATAAAGATGCTAATTTATCACAAATGTTCTGTGAGTCTCTGCTAGTTGTAAATTATAAATCTGAGAGCGATAGATTTTTGTGATCTAAAGATTTTAAGGAATATGGGGAAAAGACAGGTACGTAGTGTGAGGTTTCAGATCAGTCATGATCTCAATGAACGGCAGAACAGACTTGAGGGGATATATGGCCTACTTCTTTACTCATGTCCATAATTTCCAAGAACCAGAAGGCTAGCCATGAGCAGGTGAAGAGCAGAAGCTGAGTGCAAGGTAAAGGGGAGCTCGCTCTCTCCATCTCCCCTGAGACTCAAGATCCATGAAATCTAATTCCTCCCCCCACTGAGCCCCCATTCTCCGTCTCCCAATCCCTCATACTCCAGTTTCTACCTTTTCCCGGAGGCCCCAATCTCCCTTTCCTCCCAATTATTGACCTACCCCATTTACTAACCTTGTTCCCCATTTACTGTACAACCTCCCCACCCCCCCCCCACCCCACCCCCATCATGCCTCCTCTCTGGTGACAGCCCTGAGTAACAGCCAGTGATGAGCATTGTAGGAAAAGTGTGAAATGATTGTTTAATATTACAACCCACTTCTGATTATCGACACCAGCCTAACAGTTAGTAATTATTGACTGTAATTCAGTATGTGTTGTTCATGTGGGCACACTGTGGTGGAAAGTTTAAATCACTAATCTCTTAGATTGCCAGAGGTAGGTAGCACTCGGGATAGGAATCCCTGATTCTGGGAAACCCCTGGTCATTTGAGAGAGTTGAGAACACTAATAAATACCTGCCTCCTGAGAGTAAACTGTCTATTAATCTGACAGGTCACAGCCAGGCATAAAGTGTTTCCAACAGTAGTCACTAGGGGAACCACCTTAATCCAGTTAATCTAATACTGGAACTTGGTCCAAACATGAACTCACTATGTCATCATGAAAGCTGAACTCCATAACCAAGCTGTTGCTATGGTGATATAAATTTACTGACCACTGAGCAACATAATGGCATCAACAGCTTTTGAATCCATCTCCTCCAACTACCTGACACACTAGGTGGAATTTTGCATGCGTGGTTGGTCATTTCTGGGTTGGGAATCTGGGATGGACGAGCAGCAGGCATTCCAGTTCAATCTTCTGGCAGATGTCCAAATAGGAATCAGCTCCAGGATCGCCGTCCAATTAGGGATGGCAGGCAACATGATGAATTGGGAACGCGAATGAGCACACAAGATTTAAAGGGCCTCTGACAGACTTCACAGTGACTGGCAAGGTGCGTGCCCTATAAACTCTGCTGATAGCCACAGTTCTCTCACCACCTTAGCAGTCCTCTGCACAGAATAGCGAATAAAATCTATAGATACATGATTAGCAGCAGCACAGAGGAATGTCTCACAAGGTCCCTGCATCACCTTTCATATACACAGACAGCACTCACACTGAGACCTAAAGTGAAGACCTTCCACATGCCATTTCACAGTGAAATGTTGCATCGCCTTGTGATCCACACACACACACACACACTGTAGCCCTCATAATGCTAACACTTCTTATTCTCATTGCAGGAGAAGAGACCACATTACTTCCTGGAGAGGCAGTGAACTGTGGGAAGAGGCCCATTGCTGGCAATTTTTAAAAATTCATTTATGGGATGTGGGCATCGCTGGCTAGGCCAGCATTTAATTGCCCATCCCTAATTGCCCTTGATGGTGGTGGTGAGCCGCCTTCTTGAACCACTGCAGTCTATGTAGTGTAGGTACACCCACAATGCTGTTAGGGATGGAGTTCCAGGATTTTGAACCAGTGACAATGAAGGAACAGCGATTTAGTTCCAAGTCAGGATGGTGTGTGGCTTAGGGGGGGAACTTGCAGGTGGTGGCGTTCCCATGCATCTGCAGCCCTTGTCCTTCTAGCTGGTAGCGGTTGTGGGTTTGGAAAGTGCTGTCGAAGGAGAGTTGATGAATTCCTGTGGTGCATTTTGTAGATGGTACATTGCTCCACTGTATGTTGGTGGTGGAGGGAGGGATTGCCTGTGGATGTGGTGCCAATCAAGCAGGCTGCTTTGTCCTGGATGGTGTCAAACTTCTTGAATGTTGTGGGAGCTGCACTCATCCAGGCAAGTGGGGAGTATTCCATCACACTCCTGACTTATGCCTTGTAGATGGTGGACAGACTTTGGGGTGTCAGGAGGTGAGTTACTTGCCATAGGATTCCTAGCCTCTGACCTACTCTTGCAGCCACAGTATTTATTTAGTTAGTCCAGTTCAGTTTCTGGTCCCTGGTAACCCCTAGGATGTTGATAGTGGGGGATTCAGCAGTGGCAATGCCATTGAATGTCAAAGGGGCAATGGTTAGAATCTTTGATGGAGATGGTAATTGCCTGGCACAAGTGTTACTTGCCACTTGTCACCCCAAGCCTGGATACTGACAACGCCTTGTTGCATTTGGACATGGACTGCTTCCGTAGCTGAGCTGTCATGAATGGTGCCAAACATTGTGCAATCATCAGCAAACATCCCTACTTCTGACCTTATGAAGGAAGGAAGATCATTGATAAAGCAGCTGAAGATGGTTGGGCTTAGGACATTACCCTGTGGAATCCCTGCAGCGATGTTCTGGAACTGAGTTGATTGACTTCCAACAACCACAACCATCTTCCTTTGTGGTAGGTATGACTCCAACTAGTGGAGAGTTTTCCCCTGATTCCCATTGACCCCAGTTTTGTTAGGGCTCCTTGATACCACACTCTGTCAAATGCTGCCTTGATGTCAAGGGCAAATCGGTCAACCTCGTCTCACCTCAGGAATTCAGCTCTTTAGTCCATGTTTGAAAAAAAGGCTGTATTGAAGTCAGGAGCAGTGATCCTGGCGGAACCCAAACTGAGGGTCAGTGAGCACGTTATTTATTGCTAAGCAAGTACTACTTCATAGCATTGTTGATGACTCCTTCCGCTACTTTACTGATAATCGAGAGTAGACTGATGGAGCGGTAAATGGCTGGGTTGGATCTGTCCTGCTTTGTATACAGGACATACCTGGGCAATTTTCCACATTGTCAGGTAGATGCCTGTGTTATAGCTGTACTGGAACAGCTTGGCTAGGGGCAGGGCAAGTTCTGGAGAACAAGTCTTCAGCACTATTGCCGGAATATTGTCAGGGCCATAGCCTTTGCAGTATCCAGTGCCTCCAGCAGTTTCTTGACATTACGCGGAGTGAATGGAATTGGCTGAAGACTGGCATCTGTGATGCTGGGGTCCTCCAGAGGAGGCCATGATGGATCATCCACTCGGCACTTCTGGTTAAAGATTGTTGCAAATGCTTCAGCCTTATCTATTGCACTGATGCGCTGTGATCTCCCATGATTGAGGATGGGGATATTTGTGGAGTCTCCTCCAGTTGAGTTGTTTAATTGTCCACCACCATTCATGACTGGATGTGGCAGGACTGCAGAGATTAGATCTGATCCGTTGGTTGCAGGATTGCTCAGCTCTGTCTATTGCATGCTGCTTATGTTGCTTGGCACGCAAGTAGTCCTGAGTTGTAGCTTCACCAGGTTGACACCTCATTTTTAGGTATGCCTCCTGATGCTGCTACTGGCTCCTGCACTTTTCATTGAACCAGTGTTGATCCCCTGGCTTGGTGGTAATGTTAGAGTGGGAGAAATGCCAGGCCATGACATTACAGATTGTGGTTGCATAAGGTACAGTTCTTCTGCTGCTGATGACCTACAATGGCTCATGGATGCCCAGTCTTAGGGTGGGATTTTCTGCATCCACCCACCGCCAGGATCTTCCGGTGTCTCGCTGCAAGTCAATGGACCTGTGGCTGGGGCGCCACCCTGCCCGCGGTGGATCCCACCCATGACAGGGCCGGAAAATCCCAGCCTTAGATTTTGAACAGATCTAGCAATACATCTCATTTAGCACAGTGGTGCTAGAGCATAAAATTCCATTCCATGAGCAAACATTTCAAGTCCAGCAATATGTTTGGATGTGAAATCGCAATCAACTATGTGCTTCACTCAATGCTAGAAGTGTATCAGACGCAGAATGTGGATGCAGTGCAGACTTCAGAGAAGGAACAACACCCCAAGTGTTGTATGGTGTTGTAGTATGTGCCTGCATGCCATTGTAAAGTAAAGGTGCTCAGCAGAGCAAGGATTAATGAGGGACAGGAGAATCGCACCACCCATGGTCAGACATGTAGAATCACATGGTGATCGACTGAGAACACAGTCTAGAGAGAACACTCTGGAACCAACCTGCATCGAGGGAACAGCACCATGCAAAACAGTAGCCTGTAAATAGTTAAAGACTACCAATAAATGGTTCATGTTTAAATTTACAAATCTCAAGTTCTCATCAATGAGACATCTAAAGAATACATATTGCAACATGGTCGGCAGCGGTGGTCGCTCCTAAATGATATCACATCAGAGATAGTACCATAATCCGACATGGTGATCCACAGTGATATGAAAGGTGGCAGCTAAATGCATGAACCCAGAACAACATCCTAAGGCATGAAAAACTACAGCAACTGAAGCCTGACTAGAGCGACGTGCACCTAAGAAGTAAACTTGAAGAAAAAGTTGAAGAAGCTTCGCTACATACTTCAAAGTGAGGAATCCACCAGAACGAGTGGGGGTCCATTATAGAAAATTACAAGAGCCTGAGTGACACAGTTCACAAAATGATGAGCAAAAATACAAAAAAAGTAACTGTACTTACATTTTTAGAATTGGTGGCAGTCCCAAGGGCTCAGCATCCAGAGGGCTGAAAGATCTGCAAGTAAATAACAAAGGTTTTAAAAAAAACAAACCTGTAAAAATCAGCTGGCAGATTCAAAAGTTTAAGCAGAACCTGCAGAGTTTAAAAACAAATTTGCTGCTGTTCTGAAGACTTTTTAAAAAAGACACTGAGAATAAGGGGTCCCCAGGCTTCTTGCTAATGAAACTGCTGCAGAGTTGACAGCTGGTGGTTTAAAAAAAAATGAAGCAGCCAATTGCCGGAGAGCCTGCTGAAACTCTCATGTGGGACATTCAAAAAAGAAGAGGAACGTTCCTGCAGAGTTAAAAAACAACAGAATCCCCCCCGGGCTCGATCTTTGCAGCCAAAAGTAAGAAATCGTTGCAGTTTTCACGAGCTTTAACGAGGAAGACCCATGATTGCCAGGACACTTACCAAAACCCAGAAAAGTGCAGGAAACTTATAACAAAGAAAACCAGTAGCTGCGGAGAAGACCTGAGTAAAGAAGAAAAACGGTTACTGCTCATACTGTCTTAAAAGGGGTAATGAAATTTAAAGCTATAACTACAAGAAAAGACAAACAGCCTTGGACAGCAAGTTTGAAGATCTAGACACATTTGTGCTATGGAAAGGGCTAAACCAGACCCAAGTGTGGGAGTCTTGGAGAAGACAATTTTTAGTTTACAGAAGATCTACAAGATTAAATACGGAATCAGAAGCAGTACAAGTTGATAAGTTTTTACTGTTTTCATCTTTGGTGAATACAGCCAAAGTATAGATCCATACACAACAACATTTGGTGAGATATTAAAAGGCTCTGACAGATATTTTAAACTCCAAGTTGTGGTGAGCGCAGACTCTAGAAGAAGGTCTAGTACAACCCCAATGAAGTGCCGAGGACAACAAAAGACCCCAGAGGGAGGGCAACAAAAGACCAGAGGGAGGGCAACAGATGGCAGTGCAGAGTTAGCAGATGGCTATGAATGAAGGAAAGCTACCTGAGGTAACTCAAAAGAAGCAAAAAACATTGTGTAAAAAGTGAATGAAGCTGTTCCACAAGAAAATGTTCGCATGAGAGCTGAACTGGAAGATTTGAAGCACTACAGTAAAGTGAAAAAGTAATGAAACTGGGCAGTCCACCTGGCATCAATCTAGGTAATGGAAATGACAACCCAGCCCTGTTGACCCAACAATGTCCCCCTTACTAACATCTGGGCGCTTGTGCCAAAATTGGGAGAGCTGTCTCACAGACTAGTAAAGCCTGACAGTCACACTTATGGAATCGTACCTTACAATGTCCCAGACACCACCATCACCATCCCTTGTTATGGTCCTGTCCCACCGACAGGATGGACTCACCAGAGGTGCAGGAGGGAATTGCCCTGGGAGTCAACATTGACTCTGAAGTCTTATGGCATCAGGTCAAACATGGTCAAGGAAACATCCCGCTGATTATCACCTACCACTTTCCCGGCAGCCCACCCTGCATCCCCCACCCCACCCCTGCAACTGCCTTCAGCTGATGAATTAGTACTCCTCCATGTTGAACACCACTTGGAATAAGCACTGAGGATGGCAAAGGGACAGAATGTGCTCTTGGGGGACTTCAATCTCCATCACCAAGAGTGTCTTGGCAGCACCACTACAGACCGAGCTGGACATAGCTGCAAAACTGGGTCTGCAGCAAGTGATGAGAAAGCCAATAAGAGGACAAAACCTACTAGACCTCGGCCTCACCAATCTACCTGTCGCAGATGCGTCTATCCATGACATTAGTGGTAGGAGTCCTTGTGCAAACAAAGTCCCATCTTCACATTGAGGATACCCTCCATTGCTTTGTTTGGTACTAGCACTGTGCTGAATGGAAGAGATTTCAAACAGATCTAGCAACTCAAAACTGGGCATCCATGAGGCGCTGAAGGCCATCAGCAGCAGAAATTTATTCAACCACAATCTGTAATCTCATAGTCCAGTATATCCCTCACTCTACCATTGCCATTAATCCGGGGGATCAACCCTGGTTCAATGAAATGTGTAGGAGAGTGTGTCAGGAGCAGCACCAGGCATGTCTAAAAATAAGTTGTCAGCCTGGTAAATATACAACACCAGACTACATGCATACCAAACAGCATAAGCAGCAAATGATAGACAGAGCTAAACAATCCTGCAACCAACAGATCAGATCTAAGCTCTGCAGTCCTGCCACATCCAGTTGTGAATGGTAGTGGGCAATTAAACAACTAACAGGAGGAGGCTCCACAAATACTCCATCCTCAATGATAGGGGAGCCTGGTATATCAGTGCAAAATAAAAAGACTGAAGTATTTGCAACCAGCTTCAGTCTGAAGTGCCGAGTGGGTGATGCATCTCAGCTGAGGTCCACAGCATCACGGATGCCAGTCTTCAGCCAATTCGATTCATTCCATGTGATATCAACAAATGACTGAAGGCATTGGCAAAAGCACTGAAGACTTGTGCTCCAGAACTAGCCTTGCCCCTAGTCAAGCTATTCCAGTACAGCTACAACACTGGCATCTATCTGATGAAGTGGAAAATTACCCAGGTATGTCCTGCTCACAAAAAGCAGTACAAATCCAACTGGCTAATTACCGCCCCATCAGTCCACCCTCAATCATCACCAAATTGATGAAAGATGCCGTCGACAATGCTATCAAGTGGCACAAAAGCCTGCTCCCTGACACAAAGTTTGGGTGCTGCCAGGGCCACTCAGCTCCTGACCTCATTACATGCAGCATTGGCTCATGCATGGACAAAAGAGCTGAACTGTAGAGGTGAGGTCAGTGACTGCCCCTGATATCAAGGCAGCATTTGACTGAGTCAAGGAGCCCTAGCAAAACTGGAGTCAATGGGAATAAAAGGGAGGACTCCTCACTGGTTGGAGTCATACCTAGCATAGGGTCATGAGGACTCGAAACGTCAACTCTTTTCTTCTCCGCCGATGCTGCCAGACCTGCTGAGTTTTTCCAGGTAATTCTGTTTTTGTTGAAGATGGTTGTAGTTGTTGGAGGCCAATCAGCTCAGTCCCAGGACATCCCTGCAAGGATTCCTCAGGCCTCCTAGACCCAATAATCTTCAGCTGCTTCATCAATGACCTTCCATCCATCATAAGATCAGAAGTGGGAATGTTTGCTGATGATTGCAGTGTTCAGCACCTTTCATGACTTCTCAGATACTGAAGCAGCCCATGTCCATATGCAGCAATACCTGGATAATGTTTAGGCTATCTCTGATAAGTGGCAAGTAACATTTGCACCACACAAGTTCCAGGCAATGACCATTCCCAACAAAAGGAAAATACAACCATCTTCCCTCAACAGTTACCATCACTGAATTCCCCCCTATCAACATCCTGGGGAGTTACCATTGGACTGGACCAGCCATAAAAATACTGTGGCTACAAGAGGAGGTCAAAGACTGGGAATTCTGTGGCAAGTAACTCACCTCCTGACTCCCCAAAATCTGTCCAGCATTTACAAGGCACAAGTCAGGGGTGCGATGGAATACTCTACATTTGAATGGTTGAGTACAACTTCATCAACACTCAAGAAGCTCAACATCATCCAGGACAAAGTAGCCTGTTTAATTGACACCCATTCTCCATCTTAAATATTCCCTCCCTCCATTACTAATACACAGTGACAGGAGTAACATCTACAAGATGTACTGCAGCAACTTGCCATGGCTCCTTCATCAGCACCTTCTAAGCCTGTGTCCTCTACCACCTAGAATGACAAGAGCAACATTTGCATGGGAATACCACCACCTGAAAGTTCCCCTCCAAGCCACACACCATCCTGACTTGGAACTATGTCACTGCCCCTTCACTGTTGCTGGGTCAAAATTCTAGAACCCCTCCCTAACAGCACTTACACCACATAGACTGCAGTGGTTCATGGCGGCGGCTCACCACAACCTTCTCAAGGGCAATAACTGCTGGCCTTACCAGCAATGTCCACATTCCATGAAAGAATTACAAAAACAAGACATCCCTCTTCTAGGGCCTGCAATAATTTCTTTGTGCAAGCATTCCTTTTTGTAAAGCAATCAGACAATTGGTTACTTCCATCAATCCATTTTATCTTGGAGATCTTTTTGCTTTCTAGCATCTCTTTTACTGCCTAGGTCAATCCTTAACCTTTCCTTAGTCACATTCTGTTGAATGTACGTTATCCCAAGGGAACGGTTATCTACATACATTCAATGGGAAAACTATTCTCAGAATGCCCCTTGTATAGGATTTCCCTTAAAACATTTGGCAAGTAAAATCCTATATCTATTGCTTCTGCTAAAGCCAGTGTTTCTGCAGCTAAGGTAACTTTAATCATTCTTTGTATATTCTGGTCTTCCCAAGCCAAGGGACAACATTTTCCAGTTCCAATCAACAAGAATATTATAAACCTAGCTGGATTCAACTACCAATCTGGAAATTGGCATGGACAGCGTCACTAAAAAGGACTAATTTTCTGTCCTTCAGGTCACCCTTAAGACATCCTCAATTGTAGCATGATTTATCATAGTACTTAGTTTCAGAACTGGCATTGGGCCTTGTCTGAATACATAGCCAATTTAACTGTCCAATCAAGCTTCTTAACTGCTCTGTTTCTTCTTTGGATTGAGGTTCATCTTTCTGTAATGACCTAACATGATTTATTGGGTTATGCGTAAAACTTTCTTGATATGATTGTTGATTCAAGGTTACTCCTGACCTATTCTGCTTAATGTCTAAGCCTATATATTTAAAGGCCCTTGAAGCCTGACATCCAATCTTAAAGATAAAAACAAAAAACTACTGCGGATGCTGGAAATCCAAAACAAAAACAGAATTACCTGGAAAAACTCAGCAGGTCTGGCAGCATCGGCGGAGAAGAAAAGAATTGACGTTTTGAGTCCTCACAACCCTTCAACAGAACTGAGTAAAGTTAGGAGAGGGCTGCAATATAAGCTGGATTAAGGTGGGGGTGGGGTGGGGGGAGAGAAGTTGGCGGGGGGGGTGGTTGTAGGGACAAGCAAGCAGTGATAGGAGCAGATAATCAAAAGATGTCACAGACAAAGGAACAAAGACGTGTTAAAGGTGGTGATATTATCTAAGAGAATGTACTAATTAAGAACTAACTAAGGCATTACAGGTATAGATTTAAAAATAATGGAAATAGGTGGGAAAAGAAAAATCTATATAAATGATTGGAAAAAACAAAGGGGAGGGGGAAGAAACGGAAAGGGGGTGGGGATGGGGTAGGGAGTTCAAGATCTAAAGTTGTTGAATTCAAAATTCAGTCCGGAAGGCTGTAAAGTGCCTAGTCGGAAGATGAGGTGCTGTTCCTCCAGTTTGCGTTGGGGTTCACTGGAACAATGCAGCAGGCCAAGGACAGACATGTGGGCAAGAGAGCAGGGTGGAGTGTTAAAATGGCAAGCGACAGGGAGGTTTGGGTCTTTCTTGCGGACAGACCGCAGGTGTTCTGCAAAGCGGTCGCCCAGTTTACGTTTGGTCTCTCCAATGTAGAGGAGACCGCATTGGGAGCAACGAATGCAGTAGACTAAGTTAGGGGAAACGCAAGTGAAATGCTGCTTCACTTGAAAGGAGTGTTTGGGCCCTTGGACAGTGAGGAGAGAGGAAGTGAAGGGGCAGGTGTTGCATCTTCTGCGTGGGCATGGGGAGGTGCCATAGGTGGGGGTTGAGGAGTAGGGGGTGATGGAGGAGTGGACCAGGGTGTCCCGGAGGGAACGATCCCTGCGGAATGCCGCCGGGGGGGTGAAGGGAAGATGTGTTTGGTGGTGGCATCATGCTGGAGTTGGCGGAAATGGCGGAGGATGATCCTTTGAATGCGGAGGCTGGTGGGGTGATAAGTGAGGACAAGGGGGACCCTATCATGTTTCTGGGAGGGAGAGGAAGGTGTGAGGGCGGATGCGCGGGAGATGGGCCGGACACGGTTGAGGGCCCTGTCAACGACCGTGGGTGGAAAACCTCGGTTAAGGAAGAAGGAGGACATGTCAGAGGAACTGTTTTTGAAGGTAGCATCATCAGAACAGATGCGACGGAGGCGAAGGAACTGAGAGAATGGGATGGAGTCCTTACAGGAGGCGGGGTGTGAGGAGCTGTAGTTGAGGTAGCTGTGGGAGTCGATAGGTTTGTAATGGATATTGGTGGACAGTCTATCACCAGAAATTGAGACAGAGAGGTCAAGGAAGGGAAGGAAAGTGTCAGAGATGGACCATGTGAAAATGATGGAGGGGTGGAGATTGGAAGCAAAATTAATAAATTTTTCCAGGTCCCGACGAGAGCATGACAATGAATACATATGACACTGAGTCCAACACAAGTGTGGCGCTCATCTTGGCATCAGAATTCATCCTCACACTACTTAAAAGCTGGTATCTGCCCATACAGTGACCCAGTTACAATGAGCCACCTCACACAGATCTGTAGGGACACTGATTTTATTTGTGTTATAAACTGTCTTATTCCAGTCACAAGTGGTCTGGTAGGTCTGCTGCTGAGGCTGCAGGAGGTTCGGGGGGAGAAGCGAGTGCTGGTAACGCTTACATTTCCTGGACCGCTCGGGAGGAACTCTGCTGTACAGTCCTGAGTGGGCTTCCAGACTGGTGAATTGGTAGCCAGCCGCCTGCTGCATGTTCCATAAAATCACCAACATGAGGGAAGAACCTTTAACACCTTCGGGACAGGAAGACATGGCGGAGGACAAGGAGTAGCATCGAACACAATGTTGGGAAACTGCACAGAGGTCTCATGATGCCTCTTTGGTTATATAGCCTATGCTTATACCAGAAGATTAGGCACTTGGGTGAGGTTTTATTGCAACAAGAGTCATCACCTGCAGCAGGAAAGCGAAACAAGTTAGAGGGCAAAGTAAGGGGCTTGTCGAAAGCAGCACAATGAGGAGTGATTCCTAGACTCACCACTAGGGGTCACAGCAGATTGCAGAGTTTTGTACAAAAACCAAAACAAGATTGATTCAAGTTCAGGAGCAGTGAGTTGACATATCAGCTTAGAGCCTGCGTGTCAATCCAGAACACTCACACTTTCTGAGACTGAACACTCATCATTACCATCATGAATTGAGGACTACAATATAAAAACAGCTCACATCTCTATGTGCCTTCATGACCTCAAGATGATCAAAATTCTTCATTGGCTGTAAAATGCTTTGAAAGTGTGGTCATTCTTGTAATACAGAAAACATGGCAGTCAATTTGCACACAACAAGGTCCTACAAACAGCAGTGTGATAAATGATCAGATAACCTGTTTTAGTGATGTTAATTTAGAGATAAGTATTAGCCCCAGGACACCGAGTATAACTCCCCTGCTCTTCTTCGAATACTGCTCCTCTGACAGCGCAATAACCCAGAAAGCCAGCTTATGAAGGATAGAACGGGAGCCAACCTTAGCACACTTTTATAAGCATTTATTTATAGAGTTGCACATTACAAGCAGAGCGTTTGTATAAATGGGTTTTTCTCTGATTGGCAGGATGTAACAAGTGGAGTCCCACAGGGGTCGGTACTGGACCCTCCATTTGTTACAATTTACAACAATGACTTAGATGAGGGAAGCGAAGACATGGTAGCTAAATTTGCAGATGTCACAAAGATAGGTGGGAAAGTATGTTGTGAAGAGGACATGAGGAGGTTGCAGATGGATATAGATAAGTTGAGTGAGTGAGCAAATGGAGTTTAATGAGGGAAAATGTGAAGTTGTTCACTTTGGCAGGAAGAACAAAAAAGCAGAGTATTACTTAAATGGAGAACGGCTGCATAATTCTGAGGTGCAGAGGGATCTAGGTGTTCTAGTACATGAGTCACAAAAAGTTAGTATGCAGGTACAGCAAGTAATTAAGCAGACTAATGTAATGCTATCCTTTATTATGAGAGGGATTGAACATAAAAGTGAGGATGTTATGCTTCAGTTATACAGGGTATTGATGAGACCGCACCTCGAATACTGTGCAGTTTAGGTCTCCTTATTTAAGGAAAGATGTAAATGCTTTGGAGATGGTTTTAGGAGGTTTACTAGATTGATACCTAGAATGAGTGGGTTGTCTTATGAGGAGAGGTTGGACTGACTGGGCTTGTTTCCACTTAAGTTTAGAAGAGTGAGGGGTGATTTGATTGAAGTATACAAGATCCTGAACGGCCTTGACAAGGTGTACGTCAAAAGGATGTTTCCTTTTGTGGGTGAGTCCAGAACTAGTGGGCACTGTTTTAAAATTAGGGGTCGCCCTTTTAGGACAGAGAGGAGGAGAAATTTTTTCTGAGGGTTGTGTGACATTGGAACTCTCTGCCTCAGAAGGTGGTGAAGGCGGCATCATTGAATGTTTAAGGCAGAGGTAGATAGATTCTTGTTAGGCGAGGGAATAAAAGGTTATCAGGGTTAGATGGGAATGTAGAATTCGAAACACAGGAAGATCAGCCATGATCTTATTGAATGATGGAGCAGGCTCGAGGGGCCAAATGGTCTACTCCTGTTCCTATTTCTTATGCTCTTATGAAAGGGAAAGGTAGGGTAAACAAATCAAGAGCTCCCTGGATGACAAGAGAGATTAAGATGAAGAAAAAGTGTGCTTATGACATGTCAGGTGAATATTAAAATGGAGAACTAGGCTGAATATAGAAGGTTCAGAGGGGAAGTGAAAAAGCAAATAAGAGAAGCAAAGAGGGAGTATGAAAAGAAACTGGCAGCTAACAAAAAGGAATCCCAAAGTCTTCTATAGGCATATAAGTAGTAAAAAGGGTAGCAAATGAGAAGTAGAGCTGATTAGGGATCAAAAGGGGATTTACACATGGAGGCAGGAGGGAACAGCTGAGGTAGTAAAGGAATACTTTGCATCTCTCTTTACCAAGGAAGAAGATGCTACCCAGGCCCTGGTGAAAAAAGGAGGTAATTAATACACTAGAAAGATTTAAAATTGATAAGGAGGAGGTATTGGATAGGCTGTCTAAAGTTGATAAAGCATCAAGACTGGATGGGATGCATTCAAGGGTACTGAGGAAGAGAGAGTGGTAATTGTGGTGGCACTGACTATAGTTTTCCTGAAGATTGGAAAATTGCAAATATTACACCCTTGTTCAAAAGAGGTTGTAAAGATAACCTCAACAATCACAGGCTCGTCAGTTGAATGTTGGTGGTGGGGAGACTTCTAGAAACAATAATTTGAGACAAAAGTGATTGCCACGGACAAATGTGGCATAATTAAGAAAAGCCAGCACGGATTTCCTAAGGGAAAATCACGTTTAACTAATTTGCTGCAGTTTTATTGAAAAGGTAACAGGGAGAGTTGATGAGTGCATTGCTGTTGGTGTGGTGTACATGGACATCGACAAGAATGGGCAGACCAAAGCTTGGGGGAAGAGCCATTCCCTTGACCAGAGTTTGAATTTAAACAAAAGCTTGGCAATTGGCTGTTCCCTGGTGCATTCTCCATGGCAACACCTTTACCAGTCAGAGTCCACTTGCCAACCAATCAGCATCCTCTTCTCATGCAGTATAAATTGTTCCCTTTGAGATTTGGTATTCTTCCGAATGCAAGATGAAAAGCTTCAACAACTTGTAATTTTTTGTTCCGAGACTTTTATGACCTTTATTTCATTGTCTATTCAAATTAGGACCTTACTTGCACTTTTCTATCGATTGTGAAATCACCCTCTTGCACGATCAGAAGGTGTTTTTCTGATGGGTTGTTTTTTTTATGAAGCAAGAGTTGGTCCCGCATCTGCTATCAGTACTTACACTGCACCTTCTTACTCTCCACTTTCACCCCATTCTGCCAGTCCATGGACCTTGCTTCTTGGCCATCATCCTGAACATTCAGGTTGAATAAGACTTCAATTAAATTCCGTCTCGAATGGTCTTACAAAATACCTCAGTGCTCTCCAATTTTTTTTCCCCTCAAGACTTCCGTCCTGATAAAAGTCTGTCTCCCTGTATCTAAAGCAATTTAATGTGCAGAAAAACATGAACTAATTGAATTATCTTCTAGAGCAGCAGGACCATCGCACAGCAGAGAAGGCAATTTGGGATTTTGCTCATGGGGGAAAAGAAATGAGTCTTTTATTCTTTCACAGGACACGGGTGTCGCTGGTGAGGACAGCATTTGTCGCCCATCCCTAATTGCTCTTGAACTGAGAGGTTTGCTAGGCCATTTCAGGGGGCAGTTAAGAGTCAACCACATTGCTGTGGTTCTGGAGTCACATGTAGGCCAGACCAGGTAAGGATGGCAGATTTCCTTCTCTGAAGGACATTAGTGAACCAGGTGGGTTTTATGATAAATCAATGATAGTTTCATGGTCACCATTACTGAGATTAGCTTTCATTTCCAGATTTATTAACTGAATTCAAATTCTTCCAGCTGCTATGGTGTGATTTGAACCCATGTCCCAAAAGCATTAGCCTGGCTCTCTGGATTACTAGCCCAATGACATAATCACTACGCCACCATCTCCCATAATTGATAATGACTAAATCCTCCAACCATCTGGTGTGAATTCTTTGCATGAAACACCCATACAAGTGTGGTTGTCAACTTGCAGTCTGGTTAATCAGCTAAAATTTTATGCAGCATTTTATCAATCATTCTTTCCATTGCTGCATTCATAGGCCAGAATTTCCCATCGGCGATTTGGGGGTGGGGCCCGCTCGCCGACGGGAAAATGACGCGAAATGACGTCGGGAGGAACCCCCGATGTCATCCGGTCCCTTTAAATTTTTAGGAAGGCGAGCGTTCAGTGAAATCAGCTGTCCGCCCGCCGACCTGTCAATGGCCAATTAAGGCAATTGACAGGCTAATTAAGATCATTAAAGACCTGCCCGTCCAACCTTAAGGCTGGCGGGCAGGCCAGGAGCCCCAGCGGGCTTCTGATAATACATGAAACCTCATCCACTGGCGGGATGAGTTTTCATGTCCGTTTTTATAAAGTTTATGTTGTTTTTATTAACATGCCCCATCTCGTGTGACGAGGGGGACATGTTAATAATATTTTTATTTTTCTATTTTTTAACTTTTGTGCACTGTCACTAATCTCCCTGAGACAGCACTTAGCCTTGACAGCTGGGGATTCTCTCCGCTCCCCCCACCCCCCGGCACAGGAAGCACATAGCACTTCCTGTCGGGCAGGCCACTGGGCGGGCCTTAACTGGCCCGCCCACTCAAAATGGCGGCGGGCCCCATTTCAGCGGCGGGGGTCGGCTGTCCACCCACTGCCAAGCCGGTGGGGCCCGCACACCATCCAAGGGCAAAATTCTGCCCATAATCTTGATGTTCATGTTTTCATACATCACTCTGAACTCATTATTGACAAATTTTCCTCCATTATCAACGAGAAATTTCGCTGGTGCCTCAAGTCTGATCCTTATCCAATTCTTCTTGATTTAGCACAATCCAGCAATTTAAACATTAGTGCTGATCCAGGGATTTCCAAATTGAATTTTGTCAGTTTTTTTTTATACAGTGTTAAAATCTATGATATATTCCTAATGGAATGACCATCTGCTTTCAGAAATTTATCAAAGTCTGACCAAGCTTCGTAAGCATTTATCAGATCATTTCTTGTAAAATTCATCCAAGAACTCCAATAAAATGTCCAAACCTTCATTACTGATAGGCATCTATTCACAAAACTTTATGCCCGATTTGATCTCTGGTAGGAAGTGACAATGCCATGGCCATATCTCGTCATTTCCTCTTTGGTAAGGACATAACCTGTGTCCACATATCCATGGCTCAGATTCCAAGAACTCTGATGGCAATCATAACTCAACAACTTACACTTGCTATCTATTTTTTCCCCACAATGGCCATTAGGCTTTTTGTTTTATGTCTGACATTTCTTTTCTTAGTTTCCTTCACCTTCACCTTTAAGCAATCATCCTCAGCTACCATGTTATAAATCCGGAAAACCAGCTAACGAACTGGCACCAATTTTTTTTCACACCATTTTATAAGCATTTATTTAGTTACATGCAAACACATTAGGAGCAGGAGCAGACCATCCAGCCCCTTGAGCCTACTCTGCCATTCAATACAATTATGGCTGATCTGATTGTGGCCTCAACTCTACTCTGCTGTCTACCCCCTAAACCCTTTGACTCCCTTGTTAATCAAGAATCTACCTCTGCCTTAAAAATATTCAATGAATATCTCTGGTGGAGAGCGTTCTCACTGCTCCTACACATTACAAGCATGCACCTCCTAACTCCCAAAAATGACACTTTCAGTCCGTGTCTATTTATAGGGGCACAAGTGAACCCCCAGTTAATGACCACTACCTGCATGCAATTAAACACAAATGAATATACAAATAACATAGTACTGCCTCAGCACTGCCCTCCAACAGTGCAGTCTTCCCACAATGTTGCTCTTTCAACAATACGGTGCTCCCTCAGTACTCCATCTTTTATGTTCACCTCAGAGGGTAGACAAAGGTAGGCAGGCTAGGTTTAATGTCTCATCCAAAAGATGGCACCTCCAAGAGTGCAGCATACCCTTAGTACTGTTTCTCCCACAAAGCAGTGCTCCCCCAGTACTGCCCCTCTGAGAGCTTAACACTCCACCTGGATGTTCTAAGGGCTCTCCGCTGCTTCCTTGAACAGAGGCCCGAACAATCCCCATCCACTACCACTCTCCTCTGTCTGGCTGAACTTGTTCTCTCACTGAATAATTTCTCCTTAAACTTGTCTCACTTACTCCTCAAATTTGTCTCACTTCCTCCAAATAAAAGGTGTGACTATGGGTACCCGCAAGGGCCCCATTTATGCCTGTCTCTTTATGGGGTATGTGGAACATTCCTTGTTCCAGTCCTACTCAGGCCCCCTCCCACAACTCTTTTATCGGTACATCGATGAATGTTTCGGTGCCGCTTCATGCTCTCGTCTGGACCTGGAAATTTTTTTATCAATTTTGCTTCCAGTTTCCAACCCTCCATCACCTTCACATGGTCCATCTCTGACATTTCCCTTCCCTTCCTTGACCTCTCTGTCTCAATTTCTGGTGATAGGCTATCCACCAATATTCACTACAAGCCCACTGACTCCCACAGCTACCTTGACTACAGCTCTTCACACCCTGCTTCCTGTAAGGACTCCATCCCATTCTCTCAGTTCCTTCGCTTCCATCGCATCTGTTCTGATGATGTCACTTTGCAAAACGACGCTTTTGACATATCTTCCTTCTTCCTTAACCGAGGTTTCCCAACCACTGTGGCTGACAGAGCCCTCAACCATATCCAACCCATCTCCTGCGCCTCTTCCCTTACACCTCCCTCTCCCTCCCAGAACCATGATAGGGTCCCCCTTGTCCTCACTTTTCAACGCACCAGCCTCCTCATTCAGAGGATCATCCTCTACCACTTCTGCTAACTCCAGCCTGATGCCACCACCAAACACATCTTCCCTTCCCCCCTCCCTGTCGGTATTCTGTAGGGACCATTCCCTCTGGGACACCCTAGTCCACTTCTCCATCACCCGCAACACCTCATCCCCCTCCGAAGGTGCAACAACTGCCCCTTTACCTCCTTCCTCCTCTCTGTCCAAGGGCCCAAACACTCCTTTCAGGTGAAACGAGTGTTTTTCTCTCCACAGATGCTGTTAGACCTGCTGAGTGTTTCCACCATTTTCTGTTTTTGTTCCAGGTTTCCAGCATCCGCAGTATCTTGCTTTTATCTTGACACTCCCTTTGTTTTATGCTCCATATGTTAGCCAAGATTCTGGCCTGGCCTAAATTCTCTGGAGCGAGGCTTGAAATCACCTGGGTGGAAGCAGAAGCAACAGCATTTAAGAAGATCAAGATCATTCAATATAGAGCCACGCACTTGATTGCCACTCCATAGCGGTGGACTCAGTATTCACCCGCCTCACACCACCCCTCCCCCCCATTCCACACCACCTCCACTACTGTCTCACTGACTGCATTGTGTGTGATCTCAGGTGCATGGCAGAAACTCTCAAGCTTCCTTTAACTACCTCACCCAGTCCCACCACCAAGACAGACAAGATCACTTCCAAGTTTCCCTCCAAACTATATACCATCCTGACTTGGGTACTGTGTCTTTCACATCGCTGAGTCAGAATCCAAGAATTTCCTCCATGACTCCATTGCAGGGGCAGCTTTACTAAATGGACGGTAGCAGTTCAAGGAGGAGACCGACCATCACCATGTAGCACCATGTAGATTTAGACCATATCCACACCACACCACATAACGCAGGGGAGGTGGTGTCATACTGATATTATCACTGGACTAGTAATCCGGAGACGCAGGGTAATGCTCTGGGGCCAACAAGAGAGAATCTAACCATCACCCCTTGACATCCAATGATATTACCATTGCTGAATCCTCCACCAATGTCCTGTGGGTTATCATCGACCAGAAACTGAACTGGACTAGCCATATAAATACTATGGCTACAAGAGCAGCACAGAGGCTAGGACTCCTATGGTGAATACTCTCCACTTGCCTGGATGAGTACAGCTCCAACAGCACTCAGAAGCTTGACACCATCCAGGACAAAGTAGCCTGCTTGATTGGCACCCCTTCCACAAACATTCACTCCCTCCACCACCGACATACTGGGAGCAGTATGTACAATCTACAAGCTGCACTCAGAAACTCACCAAGGCTCCTTAGGCAGCACCTTCCAAACCCACTGCCACTATCATCTAGAAGGACAAAGGCAGCAAATGTATGGGAACACCACCGCCACCTGAAAGTTCTCCAAGCCACTCACCATCCTGACTTGGAAATATATCACTGTTCCTTCATGTCACTGGGTCAAAATCCTGGCACTCCCTCCCTAACAGCACTGTGGTGTACTTACACCACAGAGACTGCAGTGGTTCGAGAAGACAGCTCACCACCACCTTGTCACACCCACATCCCATGAATGAATAAAAAACCTGTATTCACAGGGCCATATTTAATTGATTGACAAGGGAGTCAAGGGTTATGGTGGACTGGCAAGAAAGTGGCATTAAGGCCACAATAAGATCCGTCATGATCTGATTGAATGGTGGAGCAGGCTCAGTGGGCCAAATGGCTTTCTCCTGCTACTATTTCTTATGATCTATGCCCACAAGATCATACCCACACCTCACAGGGCCATTTCCATGCCCTTGCCACAAAGTAAATAACTTCCTCAATAAAAAAGGGTTTCTCACTAAATGTGTGGCTGGTTTCTGTCCACAAGCGACCTGCCACAATATATTCAATTTAAGCCAGTAATCATTCTACACCTCTACAGCTGAGATCCTGCTGTAAGGAGGCAAGGATTGCAGTCTACAGCAACAGCCGATGACCCTGGCTCATTTCCTGAGCATCACATAGGATGAACTCCACCAGAACAATAACAGGCACAGCTTCCCGAGGCCTGCCTCATGGCACGGGGCCAACCTGGGTTGCTTATTGCTCTTGTCTAGTCAGGGTGTCTAGGATCGCAGTGGTGTTGAGGATTCCTGATGACTGTCTCAGCGAGGAAGAGAATGGAGGACAAAGGGTGGGGCTCTGAGACATCAGACCTGCTCCTCTAGGTTTGCAACTATTTTAATAACTTGTGCACCTCCTGGGACAATTGATACTGGGAAAAGCAGCAATAACTTCTTCAACTGATAGGGCCTTCTAGGAAGTGTTTGTGTTGGTGCCAAACACAACCCAGGTAAAGGGATAGCAGTTTAATTTTTGACGAAGCTCATTCTAAGTTTAGAAATAATATTCTCATCCATTGAGAAGAGGGCTGAGGTCAGCTCTGGAGAATCCAATTGACTTCCAGCATTAGTACATCTGTCTGCTATAGCAGGTGAGCTGAGGGCCTGTACAGAGCAATGTAATAGTGCCATGAGCTTCTCATTCTTTCCCGCCTCCTGATTGTTGATGGGGAGAGGGTTCATTTTCAGGAAGGGATCTGCGTTTCCAGACACACTGAATAAGGTCAGACTCTTGACCGCAATTGATGGCTGAGGCATTAATTTAAACAAGTGCTTTTGCATTTCAGTGCTGTCCTCTCCGGCAATCACTGGCAAATTCTGTCATGTTGCTGCTAATAATGGCCCAATAGAAAAATCATACAGGAACCTGAAGGACCTTCCCTGATCTTTAATATTTCTTTCTGTCTCTATTTTTGTCTCACTGCTCAGATTGGCAATACTCTGTTGTGTGAAACATGGTAATTCCTGTATTGGGCACTCTTCTTTCCAAATTGTGGCTGCCACTTCTCTTTCTGCTCTGGATGTCTGACTCCTTGCTGAGATTTGTGACCCATGAGGCAAAGTGCCTCACTCAATATACCATTCTTTTGTAAGTCAGAACAGCGAGCATTGGGAAAGCTATTTCTCCATGACCTCTGGTTTCTCCCAAGGATCTATACTTGGACCCCTCCCATTTCTCATCTACAAGCTGCCTCTTGGTGACACCATCTAAAAAACATCAGGCTCCACTTGTACACTAACAGCACCCAGCTCTTCCTCATCATCACTACCTCTCTCGACCTCTTCACTTTAATTTGTCATGCTGCTTCTCCAACACCTTATGCTGGATGAACAGGAATTGCCTCCAATTAAATATTTTGAAGGCTGAAATCATTAACTTCAGCCTCAGCCACATCTTCTATTCCACAGCCACCAACTCCATCCCTTAGCACCAGTCACTATCTGAGGTTGAACCGCATTATTTGCAACCTTGGTGTCCTATTGGACCCTAAACTAAGCTTTCAACCCCATAACCACTCCATCATTAAGAATGCTTAATTCCACCTCCATAATATTGCCCGTCTCCACCCCTGCCTCAACCCATCGACTGCTGAAACTCTCATCCTTGCACCCAGGCTCAACTATTCCAGTGCCCTCCTAGTCAATCTCCCACCTTCCACCACACATTTTAAACTCATCTAAAACTCTTGCTGCCTGTATCCAAGCTAACACACCCACCCACACCCTTGTGTTCATTGACCACATCCTGGTCTGACAGAACTTTGCCTTTAAAATTCTCATCTTTATTTTTAAATCCCTCCATGGTGTCACCCCTCCCTATCTCTAACCTCCAACTCCACAACCCTTTGATCTTCACACTCCAATTGTAGCTAACACAGCATCTTCATCTCTGCATCATCCGAACTGCAACCACCTCAATGCATCCCTATCACTGCAGCTCCCTTCCTGTATTCACATGGCTGCAACCCTCTCACTACAATTGCCTCTCTGCCTCCTCCTCAGTTTTTCCCCTCCCTTCATCACCCACCCAACAGCAGCTTCCTCACTGCATCCCCCTCACTGTATTTCTCTCACTTCATCCCCAGTAAGGACCAATTGAGCTAGTACAGGCAGTTGATTATAATGGGACCTTCTTAGACAGTATGACCTTAATCAGCTGAGCCATTCACTGGGAATTTCCTTGGTGGTTCTTGCAATCAACTATGGCTCTTATGTTTAACAGCAGCAACTAATACTTTGCAAGTTTTGAAAAAACTTGCAGATGCTTCATCCCAATTTTTTTTATTATTCATTCACGGGATGTGGGCTTCACTGGCTAGGCGAGCATTTATTGCCCATCCCTAATTTCCCTTGAGAAGGTGGTAGTGAGCTGCCTTTTTGAACAGCTGCAGTCCATGTGGTGTAGGTACACCCACAGTGCTGTTAGGGAGGGAGTTCCAGGATTTTGACCCAGCGACAGTGAAGGAAGGAAGATATATTTCCAAGTCAGGATGATGAGTGACTTGGAGGGGAACTTCCAGGTGGTGGTGTTCCCATCTAGTTGCTGCCCTTGTCCTTCTAGGTAGTAGTCGTCGTGGGTTTGGAAGGTGCTGTCTAAGCAGCCTTGGTGAATTCCTGCAGTGCATCTTGTAGATGGTACACACTGCTGCCACTGTGTGCCGGTGGTGGAGGGAGTGAATGTTTGCCAATGTGCCAATCAAGCATACTGCTTTGTCCTGGACGGTGTCCAGCTTCTTCATTGTTGTAGGAGCTGCACTCATCCAGGCAAGTGGCGAGTATTCCATCACACTTCTGACTTGTGCCTTGTAGATGGTGGACAGGCTTTGGGGAGTCAGGAGGTGAGTTACTCATTGCACAATTCCTAGCCTCTGACCTGCTCTTGTAGCCACAGTATTTATATGGCTAGTCCAGTTCAGTTTCTGGTCAATAGTAACCCCCAAGATGTTGATAGTGGGGGATTCAGCGATGGTAATGCCATTGAACATCAAGGGGCGATGGTTGGATTCTCTCTTGTTAGAGATAGTCATTGCCTGACACTTGTGTGGCACGAATGTTACTTGCCACTTGTCAGCCCAAGCCTGGGATATTGTCCAGGTCTTGCTGCATTTGGACATGGACTGCTTCAGTATCTGAGGAGTCACGAATGGTGCTGAACATTGTGCAAACATCCCCACTTCTGACCTTATGATGGAAGGAAGGTCATTGATGAAGCAGCTGAAGATGGTTGGGCCTAGGACACTACCCTGAGGAACTCCTGCATTGATGTCCTGGAGCTGAGATGACTGACCTCCAACAAGCACAACCATCTTCCTTTGTGCTAGGTATGACTCCAACCAGCGGAGAGTTTTCCCTCTGATTCCCGTTGACTCCAGTTTTGCTAGGACTCCTTGATGCCACACTCGGTCAACTGCTGTCTTGATGTCAAGGGCAGTCGCTCTCACCTCACCTCGGGAGTACAGCTCTTTTGTCCATATTTGAACCAAGGCTGTAATAAAGTCAGGAGATGAATGGCCCTGGCGGAACCCAAACTGGGCATCAGTGAGCAGGTTATTGCTAACCAAGTTCCAGTTGATAACACTGTTGATGACCCCTTTCATTACCTTACTGATGATTGAGAGTAGACTGATGGGGTGGTAATTGGCCAGGTTGGATTTGTCCTGCTTTTTGGGTACAATTTCCCACATAGCCAAGTAGATGCCAGTGTTGTAGCTGTACTGGAATAGCTTGGCTAGGGGCCCGGCAACTTCTGGAGCACAAGTCTTCAGTACTATTGCCGGAATGTTGTCAGGGCCCATAGCCTTTGCAGTATCCAGTGCCTTCAGCCGTTTCTTGATATGTGGTGTGAATCGAATTGGCTGATGACTGGCACCTATGATGCTGGGGACCTCCAGAGAAGGCCGAGATGGATCATCCACTCAGCACTCCTGGCTGAAGATTGTTGCGAATGCTTCAGCCTTATCTTTTGCAGTGCTGTGCTGGGCTCCTCCATCATTGGAGATGGGGATATTTGTGGAGCCTCCTCCTCCAGTGAGTTGTTTAATTGTCCACCACCATTCACGACTGGATGTGGCAGGACTGAAGAGCTTAGATCTGATCCGTTGGTTGTGGGGTCACTTAGCTCTGTCTATCACTTGCTGCTTATGCTGTTTGGCATGCAACTAGTCCTGTTTTATAGCTTCACCAGGTTGACACCTCATTTTTAGGTATGTCTGGTGCTGCTCCTGGCATGCCCTCCTGCACTCTTCATTGAACCAGGGTTGATCCCCTGGCTTGATGGTAATGGTAGAGTGGGGGATATGCCGGGCCATGAGGTTACAGATTGTGTTCGAGTTCAATTCTGCTGCTGATGATGGCCCACAGCGCCTCATGGATGCCCAGTCTTGAGTTGCTAGATCTGTTCAAAATCTATCCCATTTACCACAGCGGTAGTGCCACACAATACGATGGAGGGTATCCTCAATGCGAAGGCGGGACTTCGTCTCCACAATGACAGTATCGGTAGGAGTGACCAACGCACAGTCATGGACAGATGCATCTGCGGCAGGCAGGTTGGTGAGGATGTGGTCAAGTATGTTTTTCCCTCTTGTTGGTTCCCTCACCACCTGCTGCAGACCCAGTCTAGCAGCTACGTCATTTAGGACTCAGCCAGCTCGGTCAGTAGTGGTGCCACCGAGCCACTCTTGGTGATGGACATTGAAGTCCCCCACCTAGAGAACACTGTGCATCCCTGCCATGCTCAGTGCTTCCTCCAAGTGATGTTCAACATGGAGGAGCAGTGATTCATCAGCTGAGGGAGGGCGGTACATGGTAATCAGCGGGAGGTTTCCTTGCCCATGTTTGACCTGATGCTTTAACTGTGGGGTCTGGAGTCGATGCTGAGGACTCCTAGGGCAACTCCCTCCTGACTGTATACCACAATGCTGCCACTTCTGCTGGGCCTGTCCTGCTGGTGGGACAGGACATACCCAGGCATGGTGATGGTGGAGTCTGGGACATTATCTGTAAGGTATGATTCTGTGAGGATGGCTACCTCAAGCTGTTGCTTGACTAGTCTGTGAGACAGCTCTCCCAATTTTGGCACTAGCCCCAAGCTGTTAGTAAGGAGGACTTTGCAGGGTCGAGAGGGCTGCGATTGCCATTGTCGTTTCTGGTGCCTAGGTTGATGCCGGATGGTCCGTCCGATTTCATTCCTTTTTTGAGTCTTTGTAGCGGTTTGTTATAACTGAGTGGCTTGCTAGGCAAGAGTCAGCCACATTGCTGTGGGTCTGGAGTCACATGTAGGCCAGACCAGGTAAGGATGGCAGATTTCCTTCCCTAAAGGACATCAGTGAACCAGATGGGTTTTTACAACAATCGACAATAGTTTCATGGTCATCATTGGACTTTTAATTCCAGATTTTTATTGAATTCAAATTCCACCATCTGCCTTGGCGAGATTCAAACCCAGGTCCCCAGAGCATTAACCTGGGTCTCTGGATTACTATTTGGAGCTATTTTAACACCTAGTAGTGACTCAATCTGATACCGGACAAGATATTTCTCTAACTGATCATGTCAGGGACTCAGTTACACAGGAGTCATGGGGGAGAATTTTCTCCCTGTCGGGTGGGCCAGTTGGGGACAGACGCGCCCAGTAGCACTCAGCAGGAATCTCCCTGGGGCACGGAGCTGCCTCAAGGAGATTATGTTCAGAATGAAAGATTTAATAAAGATAGATAAAAATTATTTAGACATGTCCCCTCATGCGACAGTGTCACATGAGCTGGGACATGTTTATGAATTGTGGAAAAAATATTTATTTAATTAATATTTTTAAAATTATTAAATCCTTCATGAAACCTCATCCAGCTCGTGGATGAGGTTTCATGAAAAATGCGAAGGCCGCTTGGACTCTTCGCCTGCCCGCCAACCTTAAGGTTGGACGGGCAGCCCTGTTAATTATTTAAATTGTATTTTAAAAGGCCTTAACAGGCATTTGACAGTTCGGCGGGCACGGAGTCGGCTCTGGTGTGTGCCCGCCGAACGGAAGATCGGAATGACGCGCGGTGATGTGGGGACGCACGCCTGACATCACCGCACGCCATTTTATGCACCAGCCTGCGGGGCCCGCCCCCGCACGCCAAAGAGAAAATTCTGCCCATGTAATCGATCAAACCACGACTATGTTTATCAGAACAGTTTGAGTGATCTGGAAACTGAAGGCTCAATGAAACAAGAAAAAGAATCTGCCATTTGTTACCTTCTCTGTTCCTCCTCTCGCTCTGGGTGCCTCAAAATGAAAATACATTTAGGTGTATGGGACCGTTCTGTGAAGCACTGAAAGCAGGGCCGACTCTTGGAAAGACAGCAGTTCGGTTACGCTCAAAATTTGTGGGGCGAATCTAGTGACACATGGGATACTAACTGCACTGGTAATCCAGAGACCCAGGCTGATGCTCTGGGGTCATGAGTTCAAATCCCACCACAGCAGCTGGTGGAATTTGAATTCAATTAATAAAATCAGAAATTGAAAGCGAGCCTCAGTAATGGTGACCATGAAACTATCATCGATTGTCATAAAAACTCATCTGATTCGTGAATATCCTTTAGGGGAGTAAATCTGCCACCCTTACCTGGTCTGGCCTACATATGACTCCAGATCCACAGCAATGTGGTTGACTCTTAACTGTCCTCTGAAATGGCATGGCAAACCTCTTGGCTGAAGGGCAATAAGGGATGGGCAACAAATGCTGGCCTCACCAGAGACACCAACATCCCATGAAAGAATTAAAAAAAACTGAAGAACTTGGTTCTATTTAGCTGGTAGTTGGTGATTTTTGAAAAATGTTGAGAACATCAGAATCATCTTGGACAACAATGCTCTCGGGAGACAATAAAATATTTAGTACTGATACATTAAAATGTAAATTAGTTAGATTTATTTCTTGAAATAACATTTTGGGATAAAGCCTATGAGTGATTTAAGATATGGCAAGTGATGAGACACGCTTGGGAGGAACAGGTGACTTTCAACCTCTGGTTCCCAAAGCTGTCCATTACTTTAGTTTTCCTAGCTGATTATAGAACAAATTGATAAAGATTGATTGCCATGTTTAGTCAATAATTCAATTACCATTGTATCATGTAACTATCAGAATGTCAGAAGGCAAACTTGATGGTCTTGGTTCTTTTGTTTAGCAATTCCTATATTGCTAAGTATCTAATACTGTGTTGTGAGAATGCAGAGTGCGGGGAGGTACACTGCAGACTTGTGCAATACCTTTGAAGCAAAGAATACATTGGGGTCAAGAACCAATCAGATGTGTATTTGGTGGGAGAAGGGAGTGAGAGACATGGTAAGAAGTGGGATTGAGGAATGTGGCGAGATGGTGAGATTCAGGGATATAGTGAGAGGGTGGGATTGAAGGATGCAGTGGGAAAGTGGGATTGAGGGATATGGTGAGAAGGTAGGATAGAGGGATAGGATTTAATGGAGGGATACAGTGAGGAGGTAGGACTGAGGGACATGGTGAGAAAGTGGGATTGAAGGATACAGTGAGAGTGGGATTGAGGGATGTGGTAAGAAGGTGAGATATAGGAAGATGGTGAGAAGGTGGGATTATTTGGGCTTGCACCATACACTGGCTTCATATACAGTGCTGAAGACTGCTCCCTTAGACAAACCTTCACTTCCTATGATCTGAAGCATGTACTAATGGAAAAGGTAAGGGTACGGTAGCATAGTGGGCTGGTAACCCCAAGACCTGAACTAATGATCTGGAGCCATGAGTTTAAATGCCACCACAAAAGCTGCAGAATGGAAGTTCAGTTAATTAGATATATCTGGAAGAAGTTAGTATTTGTAATGGTGATCATGAAACTACCAGCGTATTGTGAAACTCATCCATTCATTCCACTTGAGGAGTAGGAGGAAACCCCAGAAGATGCAGCATCACATCATTCCCCACACCATCCAACAGCACGGGCACTGGGTGGTCGCGCATGAGTAGGCAAAATTCTGCCCAAATGGGTCTGCAAAATTCGACACACAGGTAACAATGGGAATCAGTAGAACCAGTTTTCTAGGTGATACGTCAACATGAATAACATTTCAATTAAAATATTAGCCCGTTAAGAGCTCTTTGTTTCATTACAGGCTCCTGAAACTCAGGACAATACAATGACTTTTTAAAGAGTAAAGTTTGCAATTGAAAGGGCTTCATTTGAAACTACAATTCAAAACATTTCATTTTGCGTCCTAGGTACGAGGGATTGGGCTGAACACTTGTTGAGTTCCTTGCCTGGTTAACTTTGCTGCCTGGTCATTTATTCCAGCTGTTTTAGTGCTTTGTCAGAACTGTATACTATGACACTGTGTGGCTATTGTGGTTTCTATGTGCTGTGGCTAAGGTTCTTCCTCTGAAGCATTTTCCATTAACACTGGGACTCCCATGACACTGTCTTCTCTCCGACTTCTTTTCTTTTACATCAGCCATCTCTTCCAGTCATCACCCAAACCTATCAGCCCATGTTCATTGACTTCCCTCTGATCTCACACCATCAGTGCTAACCATTTCCAGCCTTGTAGTGTTACAGCTCAATCACTTGCTTTCCCCTAGGCCGAGGGTGATGGAAATATTGTTTCTTTAAGTCTTTAAAGACAATTTTGTGTTGTCCAACCAACAGTTTCCACCTCACACCATTCAACCTCCATCTGTTGACGCACTTGACTTTGCTGCCCCTTCTTGTTTGTAATGGTACTCCCACGTCTCCTCCTTTGCCAAAGCTATCATTTAAAGCAGTTTCCTCTTTCATATAATTTTTTCCTGTACATTTCATATCTTCCTTGAAGCCCAAGCTGCACAAAGACTTGAATTTTGCTCCTGTATCTGGGCAGGACCCTCTAACCTTTCTTTCGTACTCCTGTATCCAAGGAGTTTGGAGAGTTCCATCTAACACCTCTCTCACACTCCTGTATTTGTGGATGCACCTCTCACACACTCTATCTCAACTTTTGTTTTTTATTTAATGTTTGAAAAAGTGAAACTGTACAAAGAAGGCAACCCTGGTACTGGAATAAAGGAGCTCAATGACATGCTGAAAATGGAAGTAAAATAATTAATGTTTCTCATGTATTTGATTATTTTTTCATGGGAAGTGGGTGTTGCTAGCCAGGCTAGCATTCATTGCCCATCCCTAATTGCCCCTGAGCTGTGTGGCTTGCTAGGCCATTTCATGGGGCAGTTAAGAATCAACCACATTACTATGGATCTGGAGTCATGTAGGCCAGACCAGGTAAGGATGGCAGATTTCCTTCCCTAAATGACATTAGTGAACCAGATGGGTTTTCAACAATGATTCCTGAGGCTGGCCCAACAATGTCTCCTACAAGTAAAACAGTAATTTAAAAACATTAAAGGGGGTTTATCTGAATACATGAAGCATTCACAATAAAATAGATTAAATACTGGCACAAAGAGACAAATGGTTTGGATCTAAATTCCATTACAGAGACAGGGTTGCAAGGTGACCAAGGTAGGGAAATAAATATTCCAGGAAACATAACATTTCAAAAATACAGACAGAATGGAAAAAAGGAGTAGCCATAACGGAAAGGATGACAAAAGGACAGAAGTAAAAAAATTATCTTGACTCAGAAGATCAGGAATTAGAATCAGCAAGGAGTGAGGGGGTTGGGGGCCGGGGGGGGATGAAGAATAACAAGAGTTAAAAAAATATTGGTGGGAGGAGTTGAGAGGCCCCCTAACAGAAGTTATACCATTGGACAGAGCATTAATAGTAATTGGAGCTTGTAACAAAGGCAATACTGTATAATAATTTTGGAGGACTTTAATCTTCATATAGGAACTCACAAAGGCTCCTTAGACAGCACCTTCCAAACCCATGACTGCTACCATCTAGAAAGACAAGGGCAGCAGAGACATGGGAGCACCACTATCTGCAACTTCCATTCCAAGCCACTTGCCATCCTGACTTGGAAATATATCACCATTCCTTCAATGTCACTGGGTCAAAATCCTGGAACTCCCTCCTTTACTGTACATACTCACATGGACTGCAGTGGTTCAAGAAGGCAGCTCACTGCCATCTTCAAGGGCAATTAGCGATGGGCAATAAATGCTGGCTTAGCCAGTGGTGTCCATATCCCATGAATAAATGAAAAAAATAGACTGGACCATAAAATTGGTAAAGATGATCTGTAAGATGTGTTTGTAGAATGACTTGATGACAGTTTCCTGGAGCAATGTGTCATTGAACCAACAACAGATAAAGATATTTTAGATTTAATATTGTGTAATGCGGCAGGGTTAATTAGTAATCCCTTATGTTGAAACTATGTCCTCTAGTTCTAAATTCCACCATGAAAGGAAGCATTCTCTTAGCATCTACTATGTCTAGCCCACTCAAAATCTTATATGTTTTAATTATTATCTGCCATTCTTTTAAACTCCAGTGAGGATAGGCCCAACCAGCTCAACCTTTCCGCATAATATAACCCCTTCATCTCACGATGGTAGTACATCTGAGGATTGGGAGTACCTTAGAAATCAGCAAAAAGCCACCAAAATGTTGATAAAGGGAATAAATAGAATATGAGAGTAAAGTAGCCAGGAAAAAAAAACTGTAAGTGCTTTCACAAGTCTATAAAAAAGGAAGAAAATGCCTAAGTAAATGTTGATCCCTTAGAGACAGACAGTAAAAATCATCACGGGGAATGCATGACAATAAGGGCTAATAAGAGTGAGGAACTTAAGATAATTAATATCAGCAGAGAAAAAGTATTGGAGAAACCCAAGGGAATAAAACCTGACAACCCCACAACCCCACCCCTAACCCCTGGACATGATGGCCTACATCCTAAGTTTTAAAAGAGATAGCTGCAGGGAAAGTTGATGCACTGCTTATGATTTTCCAAACTTCCCTAGATTCTAGAATGGCCCTGGCAGATTGAAAGTTAGCAAATGTAACATCCCTTTTCAAGAAAGGAGGGAGAGAGAAAATAGGGAACAGATCAGTTAGCCTGTCATCAGTCATTAGGGAAAATGTTGAAATTTATTATTAACGAAGACTTAACAATGCATTTAGAAAATTATATTATGACCAGACAAAGTCAACAAAAGGGAAATCCTGTTTGACAAATTTACTAGTGTTTTATGAGAATGTAACCAGTAGGGTAGATAAAGGGAAACCAGTGGATGTTGTATACCTGAATTTCCAAAATGCATTTGATAAGGTGCCACACAAAAGGTTTATACACAACAAAGGTTTATACACAAGGGTTCATGGAATTGGGGTAATATATTAGCATGTATAGAGGATTGGGTAAGGGACAGGAAACAAAGGGTAAGAATAAAGGGGCACTTTCAAGTTGGCAGGCTGTAACTAATGGAGTGCTGCAAGGATCAATGCTGGGACCTCAGCTATTTACAATCTATATTAATGACTTAGAAGCAACAGAGACTAATGTATCTAAATTTGCTTGTGATACAAGGTGAGGTGGGAATGTAAGCTGTGAGGAGGACAAAGAAGCTGCAAAGTGATATCGACAGGTTGAACGAGTCCGCAACAAGGTGGCAGATGGAGTATAATGTGGGGGAGTATAATTTGGGAAAGTGAGGTTCTTCACTTTTGTAGTAAGAATATAAAAGCCAAACATTTTTTATAAGGCTTGAAACTTGGAAACGCTGATGTTCAAAAGGGCTTGGCTGTTCTCGTACGAAGAACACGAAGTTAGTATGTAGGTACAGGATGCAGTTAGGAAGGTAAATGGCATGTTGGCCTTTATTGTGAGGAAATTAGATTACAAGAATAAGAAAGTTTTGCTACAGTTGTACAGAGCTTTGGTGAGACCACATTTTGTTTTCCCATATTTAAGGAAAGATATACTTACATTGAGGCAATACAGCAAACATTCACTAGATTAGTTCCTGTGATGAGAGGCTGAGTAAATTGGGCCTTTATTCTTTGAAGTTTAGAAGAATTAGATGTGATCTCATTGAGACATACAGATTATGAAGCAGCTTGACAGGGTAGACTCAGAGGTATTTTCCCCAGCTGAGGAATCTAGAGCAGGTGGACACAGTCTCAGGATAAGGGCCTGATCATTTAGGACTGACACCCTCAAAGGGTTGTGAATTTTTGGAATTCTCTACCCCAGAGAGTTATGGATGATCCATAGTTGAATACATTTAAAGCCGAGATACATAGATTTTTGGTATCTCAAGGTTTCGATGGCTTAGGGGGACAGGCAGGAAATTGGAATTAGGGCAAAAGGTCATCCATGATTGTATTGAATGATGGAGCAGATACAGTCTACTCCTGCTCTTATTTCTTACCTTCTGTTATGGTCTTGGTATAGACCAGTTTTTAAAAAAATAATCTGAAAAAACCCAGGTATTTGCTAAAACAACAAGCCACACGGTTCACAGTTTAAACAAAAGGATTTATTACTCAAAAATCAATGAACATGAACGATAATAACCACATTCAGTTACATTAAAGATAATAAAAATACAATGAACACAATTACTTATACTCCAAGATAAATATTTTAACTCCACTTTCCTTCTACACCCTAAAACTCTCAAGTCAGATACTTATCAAAAATTTGGAACATTGACCAAGTGGTCAGAGTACTGTGACAACATTTCGTATACAGACTGAAATTTCTTGGGCCTTCCATTTACACCTGGCAAGGTGGTCCCTTCAAACCTCCTTTGTCTTAAGGTTGCAAACTCCCTGGTGTCTTAAGTGTAGCCACCTGGAGCCAGGACCCTCCTGGTTCTAATCTTCTTTAACTCTGGAATTTTGTATCTAAAACTCTCACTGTCTCTTCAGATTGGCTATACTAGAAATACAACTCATTGTTGGCAGAGTCCTTCAGTTAACAAAAGTTCAAACTCTTTCAACCAATCCCACCCAGAGTTTCAACCAAATTCTGCTGACAAAGATATCCCCTTCACTCCAGCTTGTTCTAAACTCAACTAAGCTGCTTGAACAGAAAAACCACCCTAGGAACTTACTCACCCTATAATTAACTTGTTGACCTCTTTTTTTCTATTGTTCATCTCCCAGGCAACATGATCATATGGTAATTTACTGGATCCCAGCTATTTTTTTATACCAATGAGTTGAAACAGATCATAGTTCTTAAAGAGACCACCACCCCATGTAAAATATTGGTCTTTTTCCTCCACATGGACCATCACAGTTCTTATATAAATCCCAAGACTGAGGCATCAGTGACCCCTGGGACTGACTCAACAATGACCCACCCCTAGGTACTGACCCACCAATGGCCCCCACGACTGATAGCAACAGAGACTGGTACAACAATGACCCCAAGAGTAACCCAATGATGATCCCACCATGACTGATACAACAGTAACCCTCACAACCAAGACTGGCGCAACAATGATCTAACCCAAGACTAATCCAACAACACTCTGTAATCCCCACAACTCTGAGAATGACCCAACATTGGCTCAGACCAGCACAACAACAGCCCTCACCCCCAAGACTTATCCAACAACAATCCTTCAAGACGGACCAATACAGATTTACATTCAATCAGCTGCCTGTGCTCAAACATTGGTTTTCCACATGTGCCAACGCAAGAAGTTCTTGAAATCTGTCAATTAACTTCACAGCAACTGTAAAAAGCTCTGATTATGACCAGGGGCTATGCTATATATTGGCAGAATCAATTAATAATATAGAATTTGCCAGACAGAAAAGACCAAGGGCAGTTTAGTTTGTTTCTACAATCCTGGGAGCCACATGCTACAACACTAATAGGAGTTGGTGACTAATCATAGCGATCATTCTCAGTCAATTAGTCTGCAACAAACTCAGACATGAGTTGAGGAAATTTGCAGCGGTGGCGCATTTGAGAATTAAAGATGCAAATTCACCTGTTCCTTCCAAACTGGTACAATACATGCTGAGAAGAACATGAAATTACATTTTATTATCTGGGATCCCAGGATTTTCTCCAAAGTTTTTGGCATTACATTTTGTAAAAGCAAAGTTCAAAGCCTTATCTATGATGTATTTAAACTACATGGAGAGTGCAGTAGGGCACAAACTTATATTTAAAATGAGCTCGAGGCACACCCAAATTTACTTCACTTGCAGCGTATGGGGAAAACTAAATGTTGTATTTTCCTCTGCATTATGCTTAGTCTAATTTTTTTTTCCATTCATTCGCGGGATGAGGACATCACTAACAAGGCTGGCATCAGTTGTCCATCCCTAATTGCCCTTGAGACTGTGATGGAAAGCCATCTTGAACTGCTGTAGTTGGTGTGGTGAAGGTATTCCTCCCGTGGCATTGGTGAGGGAGATCCAGGATTCTGACTCAGTGACAATTAAGGGACAGTGATGTATTTCCAAGTCAAGATGGTATGTGATCTGGAGGAGAACTTGGAGGCAGTGGTCTTCCCTTGCGTGTGCTGTCCTTGTGATTAGGGAAGGTGATATAGACTGCAGCCTTGTTGCACCAGTGGTGGAGGGACTGAATGCTGAAGGTAGTGGGTGAAATGCCAGACAAGTGGGCTGCTTTGTCCTGGATGGTGTAAAGCTTCTTCAATGTTGTTGGAGCTGCACTCATCCAGGCAAATGGAGAGCATTCCATCACACATCTGCCTTGTGTCTTGAAGATGGTGGAAATGCTTTAGGCATAGAGGTGAGTTACGTGCTGTAGAAGCAGTCCATGTCCAAATGCAGCAAGACATGGACAATATCTAGGCTTGGGCTGACATGTGCCACGTAACACTCGTGCCACACAAGTGCCAGAATGACCACCTCCAACAAGAGAGGATCTAACCATTGCCCCTTGGCCTCAATCGCTGAATCCCCCAATTAAGGAACAGTGATATATTTCCATGTCAATTCCAAACAGAATCCCCCACTATCAACATCCTGGGGGTTACCATTAACCAGAAACTGAACTGGACTAGCCATATAAATATTCTGGCTTCAAGAGTATGTCAGAGGCTAGGAATCCTGTGGCAAGTAACTCATTTCCTAACTCCCCAAAGCCTGTCCACCACCTACAGTGCACAAGTCAGGAGTGTGATGGAATACTCCCCACTTGCCTGGATGAGTACAGCTGCAACAACACTCAAGAAGCTTTACACAATCCAGGACACAGCAGCCCGCTTGATTAGCACCCCATCCACAAATATCCACTATCTCCATCACCAACACACATTGGCAGCAGTGTGTACCATCTACAACATGCATGCAGGAATTCTAGATGCATCACAGGAACTCACCAAGGCTCCTTAGACAGCACCTTCCAAACCCACGACCACTACCAACTAGAAGGACAAAGGCAGCAGATAGATGGGAACACCACCACCTGGAAGTTCCCCTCCAGGTCACTCACGATCCTGACTTGGAAATTTATTGCTGTTCCTTCACTGTCGTTGGGTCAAAATCCTGGAACTCCCTCCCTAACAACACTGTGGGTGTATCTACACCACATGGACTTCAGCGGTTCAAGAAGGCAGCTCACCACCACCTTCTCAAGGGCAACTAGGGATGGGCAATAAAAGCTGGCCCAGCCAGCGAAGCCCACATCCCGTGAATGAATTTAGAAAAAAAAACCTGAAGGAGGTCTTGCAGGGTAGCAAGTAACATCCCTGCCTCTGAACCATAAGCTGTGGGTTCAAGTCCCACGCCAGGACTTAATGCCCAAGGAAGGTGAGCTCATAACACGGCCAAGCAAGTTGAGTATCAACTTGTAAACCCTTACAACATACAATATACAATATCCAATGGCAGGCAGTAAGAGCAGGAGAGGTTCCTGGTCAGCCATGTGATGGAAAAGATGTTAGAACCTCTACCATCATTATCCATAGCTCCAGGCTATGTGCAACAATATATGCAAATGTTTATGTTGCTGCAGCCACTCAGGCTCCTTAGTGGAGCCAGTGCCTCAGTTATCTGAACAACTGGTGTGGATCAGATTGGTGCCAACAGCACAGGGCTCAATCCCCATTCCAGCTGGGGTGGATCCAGGACCTGCCTCCTTGCCCCACCTGTGGTGGAGGTCGTGGCACAATCGGTCGGACTGGCCTTCGGTCAGAGAACTCAAGAAGAAAAAGATATCTGGAAATTTTCCTCATTCTTCGTAGATACAGATGCTCAGCATTACACCTAGTCCCAGGTCTGTGAGATGGGTGCTAGTTCCACCCTTTACCGGAAAGCTGGAAATTCCAGGAGTGGCATACAGTGGATTCCTGGATTGCTGCCAATTACTGGTGGGCTACAACCATCTCCTCCCTGTGAAATGATGCATGTGCAGCACAATCATATCGCTCTCCCCATCTCTCTTTTTATCCCAGTTCCATTTCTCTAATATTGTTTCACTCTCTCTCTCTTTTTCCATTTCTCTGTCTCTCTCCCTCTCTCTCTCCCTCTCTGTCTTTCCCTGTCAATCTCTCTATCCCTTCTTTTCTGCCTCCGCTCTCTCTGTCTCTCTTCCAGTCTCTCTGTCTCTTTCATTGGCTCTTTTGCTTCCCCTGTATCTTGTCTCCCTCTCTCTTCTCCCACTGCAATTACCTCTGTCTTTTACTTGCACACATTCTCTTCCTTTCTCTTGTCTTTGTCTCAGTCAACCTCTCCCTGTCTCTATCTCTCTCGCTCTCTGTCTCTTTGTCCCTTGTCTTGGTTTCTGCCTCTTTTGCCTACTCTATGGGCAGAATTGTCCCAGAATTGCACTAAGTGTGGTAGTGGGCTTGAAAAATGTCGTTTTTGCTGGCTGTAACGTCGGGTTTTCGTGCTTTTTCATCCCGTTCCCAGCACACCCTGCCTCATTAATAATGCATTCACACGAAACACGCCAGATTGCTGGCTGCCCGGCCTCTGATTCGCCGGCCCTGCTGTCACCTCAGGCCTTCAGCAATCCAGGCGCCTTATTTAAAGGGCACCTATCCAAGGGATCAGAAGCTGCTGGAGGAAACATGCTGCCCCTAAATTTAGCAACGCCTCCCTCGGGCGCCTACTGGACATAGTGGAGGCCTGCCGTGAAGTTCTCTACCCCCGCTCTGGGCAAAGACCAGCAAGCAAGGTCACCAATCCAGCATGGGAGGTGGTGGCAGTGACAATCAGTGCCAATGCCCTGCAGAAGAGGACAACCACCCAGTCCCAAAAGAGGATGAATGATCTCCTTCCTTCCACCAGGTTAACTCTTCTCATCACTCTCAACTCTCACACTCAACAAACAGGTATCTCATTCACTGCCAGTTCAAGGGACATCACGATTCACTCTCTCACACATACATCTGCCCTGCAAACCATGTCCATCGTACCACTCACATATGCCAGGCATCCTTCTCATCTGGCCTGGCAGTTGCCTTGCTTACACTCTCTCCAGCTGCATTCATGCAGGATAAGCTAGCACAAAACAAAAGGCAGAGGTCACTGACTGGTGGAGGAATGCCCAACTTCAAGGTCCTCAAGGTTGAAAATAGAGTCATCCAGCTGGCCGACAATGATCTGGACCATTCTTGTGCTGACGGTGAGTTCGGCGGTGCTTAACCAAGTGAGGATCCAGCAGTTCAACATCCATCAGAAAACCATGCTGTGAGTGAGTTCCCCTGTTCCACAGTCCCCTGCCATGCACTAATTATCTCATCCTTGCTTTCGCAGGCACACCTGGGACACAGCCGAGGGGGTCAACAAGCCAGGCCCTCGACTTAAGTCCCAAAGACACCTCAGAAGAAGAATCTGATGACACCCTTGTTGATATTCGTCACAGTGCTCACCCACACCCTCCACCAACACAAAGACACACGCCTCAGTGGGATTTAGCTCTAGGGTAGCCCCGGGGTCACAATCTGGTGAGTACATTGCACTGTCTGATCCACAGTAGGCGGCAGCAGGGACTTCCCAGGTTTCTGGCACTTGGAGGACTGTTGAAGGCCAGAAATCTGCTGAGTCCAAGTCAGATGAGGAACCTCCATGCTTGGTTGCTGGAGCTGCAAAGGCAAGCTTGGGAACATCAGAAAGGGATGTCCGCTGTTCTCCTCAGGTTGATAGGCACAATGGAGGAGTCTGTCCGCCTTCAGTCTAAGGTGATAGCACCAGCATGCCAATGCACCGAAGTCAACATTGGTAGGATGGTGGCCGCCATGGAGACCTTGGTCCAGGACATCAGTCCTGCACTGCTGCATGGCCGAACTCCATCGCTAACACCGTATTTGGCCTTCAACAGTTTCAATGTGAGAGGGGTGCAGGGCAGCTTGATCTCACTCCAGCTTCCCCTTCTCCTCAAGGAGTCAGCCAGGGCCCCTTGGGCACCCACAGGTAGGAGGATCTGCAGGTGCTCACCCCGCGGCCGGCCACTCAAGTGACTCTGGGAGTGTCCGGCCCATTCGAATCCTGTCTTCCTCTGACCCCAGCAACTCCAGCTCCACAGGCCAAGGCCATGCAGCAGGACCCTGAAAGCAGGCTGGAGCCCTCCAGAAGATGCCCACTAAAGTCAAAACAGACAGGGCGTAGCAGTCAGCAGGCTGCCTCCACTTCCGCTGTGGATGTCAGGGGAGCACCAAGACATGGCAGCAGGGTTAGGAAGGTTAAGAAGACGTAGTTGCACAGTCTGGGCACGGGTGTTAATCACTTGTACATAATGTTCACTATTGTAAATAAACTCCCAAGAATGTCTCCTTGCCTACGGCTCCTTGTTATGATGAGCAGTGTTCGTGTGACTCAGATGTGAAACCTTGGTTCCTGCACAACATAAAGGCAGGTGTCTCAGTCCAGGGCCTCTTCCCTATACAGTGTGTAAGCTTCAGACCAAAGTGATGGTCCAGCTTCACATTCACTGGACACATTAGTGATACCTGCACCTCGATGGTGCTTGTCATTGCTGTCAGAATGTGTGGGCAGGCGTCACAGAGTTCCATCATTCACTCTGTGTGCTCTCAGCACCTTTGACCGGTGACAGTATGCTCCTGAAGGGGACAGGTGCTGAAACTCTTTCGAGTTATCAACAGTCACAGATTGCAACTCTTTCGAGTACAATCACAGTTCTTGGTTTCTGGGAGTGGGACATGAACCCACAACCCTCTGATTCAAAGGCGAGGGTGCTATGAACTGAGCCACAGCTGACACCTCTAAGGTGCTGAAGGCTGACAAAGGATCAGATGCATTTAAAGTTTCACGGCTGCATCTCCATGACCCTGATTACAGAGCGCAAGTGAGCTACCCTCAGCCAGACATGAGTCAGACATTCATAGAAGTTATGTAAAGATCTTCTCTGCATGTCATCATCATCATCCTCCTGGAATCTAGTGACTATTATGGCCTCTGCTACGTCTCTATGACATGAGCCTGAGCACTGAGGGTATGTGCGTTGCCTTGATAGGAGTCAAATGTTCACAGATGCAAGGTGAGGACGTCATGACTGTCCTCACTGCATCTCGTCATCATCCTCTACGAATCCTGCAGCCATGAGAGCCTCCCGAACACTCCTGCCTCGTCTGGCCAGAGGGCCTCGTTGCTGGCATCCTCGCCTTCAAGGACCTCATCATATCTCCCCTTCGATATCGTCCTCATCAGAGGAGACATGCAGCTCTTCCATCTCCTCCTCAGCCAGGTCCTCCCCCTCATTGCAGTGCTAGGTTTTGGAGGGCACAGCAAGCGACGATGATGTGTGACACCCTCGGTGCAGTGTATTGCAGTGCTCCACCGGGTCTGTCGAGGCAAGTACAGGGGGAGGATGGTATAATGGGGGAGAATATGGCAACTGGGGAGGTAACTTTAAGGCGGGGAGGAAGGTGTAAGGGAAGGAGTTCTTGATGGGGGTAGGACTTCAGGAGGACGAAGGAGTTTGGAGGGGGCAGGACTTCGCGGGTAGGAAGGGGTTCCAAGGGGGGAAGGAAGGAAGGACACACACACACACTTGTGGGCCAGCTGCGTGCAGCTGAACTGCTAGTGAGGGAGGGAGGCAGTTGGAGGATTTGTGAAGCCTGTCAATGAACCTGAAAGACACCATTACACATTATTCAGTGAAAGAAAATATATTTCAGATTATAAAGTGACAAAATGTGTTCACCCATGCAACCAATTGTGATCAGAATTCCTTAACTTTTCTAGGCGTAACACTTCTAGGTGCTCCCTGCAGCGGGGGTGGGGACAGTCTGTGCAATGGTTGGCCCTGTTGCCTCTGATGATTTTGGCGTGGGTCCCCTGGAGAGCCAAGGCCTTGGGGGTCCCAGCTTGCTTTGGCTATCCTCCTATGGATCATCTGCTCCATCTGCAGTGACAGAGGACGAGGTTAAGGGGGACATAGGCAAAAGGGACTCAGAGGGAGAGTACAGCCTCAGATTCCTGAGTGGATGACCCAGGGGTGTCCAGCTACTGTTCCTCCTTCCTTCAAGTGCCCGAGGGCCAATCTGTTGAGGGCTTCCAACAGCTCTGTGTGATGTTCCCCCCGCCCCCCCACTTCTGCTGACTCTCCACAATGAGTTGGAAGAACAAATCCAGGGGCTCGTCATCTATCTAGGACCTCATAGATGCCTCTTCCCCTGCAGTCCTCCGAATGCCGGGGAGATCGACTGAATTTGCCTCCTCCCGCTGCGGATACGTGTCCGTGCGGTGACCACCAGATTGTGAACCTGAGCCTACTCTAGATCTTGGTCCCACTGAGGGGTATGTCTCTGCGCTGGTGGATGGTGTGGGTAAGCACTGTGACGGATCTTCCAGGCTGCTTATTTCCAGCTCTTCAGTGGAGGAGGTGGCTGGAGGTGAGGACCTGGATGGAACTGAGGGACTGGCTGGCTGAGGGCGTCGGTTGCTCGGCAGAGCTCCCTGTGAACCAAAGTAGAGATAATTAATGCATGGCAGCAGAGTCAAAAGCAGAAGAGCACTCATATTTGCACTGAGAGACGGATGATGTGGTGCAAGATCCTCATGTCGATGTTTGCCGCCGACCTCACTGACGCCGCAGGCACGGTCCACGTCCTCACCAGTCAGTGTGATGGCACGCTCCTCAAAGTGAGTGGGGGGCCTAACTTGGGCCACTCCACCCCTAGTCTGGGACCTCTCCCTGCTGCTTTGAGCCAGCTTCTCCTGCATGAAAACAGATGGAGAAAGTGTGAGCAGTGTGAGGGAAGGAAACAGTTAAAGAAGTTAAATTGCTAATTATTAGGTTGTTTAATTAAGTACTCATTTGGTTGTATAAAAGGGATAACAGCTGTGACTCGTGCTGCCTGTGGAGAGTTTTATGACAAGCAATAAAACTCTGTCTGAAGGAGTCTGTATTGGTTTTGGTCTTCAGTTCTAAACAACTATTGGAACTTAACAAGCAGGACACATGGCAATGCATGGAATGCTTGTGCGGTGAACGAAGCCATGGGTAGGATGAGGATGTGAGCTCCAGAGGATATGAGCCTGATGGAGAAGGTTGAGTGTGTGTGAGAAAGTTAGTGGTGTTGCCCCTTGAGGTGTGAGATTCCTGTGGATGTGTGATGGGTTTGTGAGTTGAGAGTGATGAGAAGAGTGACTTACCCTGGCGGAATGGATGAGGCCATTCATCCTCTTTTGGCACTGGGTGACACTCTTTTGCAGGGTGTTGGCACTGACCACTGCTGCCAACACCTCCCATGCTGGATTTATCACCTTGCATCCTGGCCTTCACCCAGAGCAGGGGCAGAGGACATAATGGTGGGCCTCCATGGTGTCCATAAAGCGCTCCAGGGATGCGTCACTGAATTGGGGGGCTGCACTCTTCTTGACCTTTGGGGCCATATCTTCTGTGCAGCATGTCCTGGGCTGGAATCACAGGTGTGTGTCCGACTGCACTTTAAATATGGTATCCGATGTGAGGAAGCGGCAAGGTGACTGCATGGCAGGCGAATCAGAGGCCACCAGCCAACGAAATGGTGTGTTTCCAGGGAATGCATGATCAATGACGATATAGGGTGAAAAGCTGCAATTGTAGCCAGTGGGTAAAATGTTCTTTTTCCCACCTGCCACCACACTTAGTGCAAATCTGGGACAATTCTGCCCATTGCAAGGGGCTGGTAGCACCTCTGCCGTTAACTGTGCCATGGCCACCTTTTGCTAAGGGATTCTACAACTTGCCCATTTGGTTAATTAGTGTGCTGCCCCCTGAAACACACACACTTTTGCAGTCTGTGCCTAAGCAGTCAAAAGCTTTGCAGCATTTGGTGACACTTTCATGTTTTTGTGTTGCTTGAGGGGCAGAAAAGCTTAAGAGGCCCAACTCCTCGCATGTCAATGGACTTGCAGCTGAACGGTCTCAGCTGCAGAAGAATGCTCAATTTTGACAAGCTTTTCCAAGTGTATGGCTGCTTCCCTCATACCAACCCCGCCCCACCCTCACCCCTACCCCCCAGCATGTGCTTGTGTACTTCCTTCAGACTGCCCCCCATGAATGTTCCTTGATGCCATAGATGATGCTCGCAAGACTGCACAAGGTTGTGGACACTCACCTCCAAGTTCCCCTTGTAGTTCAGGTCACCAGTTTAGGTCACCAGGTGCACGCCTTTTAAAGGCAGTCATGAAGCATGCCATTCTGAAGTCACGCCAAAGTGGGTGGTAAATTTGACGTGGGGGGATGATTCTAGTGACTGGGCTTGTAATGAGATGCTAAAGTATTGAAATGAGGTTCCCGAAGTGCGGCAGCAAACGTGGCCCACCATTGACAGGTGGAGCAAACTGGTTTCACAATGATGTAAAAACAATTTTTGGCCTTCTCGTCATATTGTTTCCCCCCGCCCCCCGCCCAGATGCTTGATGTTGACAGGACTGGAAAATTCTGACCTCTGTCTCTTTTGCTCTCTCTCTTTCTCCTTTCTTCTCTGGCTCTGTCCCTGTTTTCCCCTTTTCTCTGTCGCTCACTTTCTCTCAGCTCTCTTCTCCCTCTCTCTCTTCCAATATTTGTTTGTCTCTCTTTCAGTCTCTCTGTCTCTCACTCTGTCTCGCTCTATTGCTCTCTATCTCTCTCTGACTTCATATCATAAAACCTGTTTAATTTTGGTCCATTCTGTTAGTAATCATTAATAGTCATTGTTCCTGTAATTTATTGTGAGAGGGTATTTTGGTGCTATGCTATAATTGTGACCGTATCAAACTCACTGACCTATAAATAACCACTTGACTGGTTCCAGAAGTATTTTTAATCAGAGGAAAGAGGCAAATTGCTGACCTAGTGGGATTGGGGACAGGGGCCGACAGCCCATTCTCCAACTCCGGGAAATGGCTCCTATTGTAGCTGGGATTACCCCTCCTTCATGTTTAAATCACAGATGTGTGGGAGGGTCCATACAGAGCTAGAATGGGATATTGTTTGCACTCTGAGACATGACTCAACATTCCAGCACATACCAACACTGTGGGAGCATCGCTAACAGGTAAAGGCACGACTAATGGTGATTCACCCTCTGGGACCGCACCAACTGCACAGGGTGATGTAAGTTAACCCTTCAACTACCTCCATCCACCATTCCTCACTGAGCAATATGCTGTGCCCCTAGTATCTGTCCAACTATAGTCATAATTCTGTCTCTGATATACAACAACTGCAACTTGTATTTGTATAGCACCTTTAACATAGTTAAATGCATCAAGGTGCTTCACAGGAGTACTAACAAACAAATTTTGACACCAAACCACACAAGTAGATATTAGGAGAGGTGGCCCAAAACTTGATAAAGGGGTCAATTTGAAGGAGAATCTTAAAGGAAAAAAAGGGAGGAGATGAGGTTTAGAGATGGAATAGTAGAACATAGGGCCCATCTTGCAGGTATGCTGGTGACAGATTCCTCCAATCTCTCTCCAATCATGCACAACGTGGCTTGAAAGGCTGACAGGACCTCACACATTTTCTGCTGCCGTTCCAGAATTGCCCTCTTCAGTGACAGCCTCCACTGTCCAAGACTCAGCATTTTGTCTAACTGGGCAGAGCTTGGACTGTCCTGTGCCCTGCAATGGGCGATTCTCCACTGTTGTCTGTCTCCAGCACTTGCTCCTGCTCGCTTGTGATGTCTGAGGCACCATGTACCAATTCAACTACTTATGCTGGTGCTCCCACTGAGGTTTGTATCTAAGCCGGCGGACGGTGCACATTAGTTCTGTGATGGTACACCCTCAGGGTTAGTGACCTCCTTCCTCTGAGGGATCTTCATCCTCCTCCAGTATCACCTTCTGAGGGACACTTGAAGGGCCTGTAGAAGATGAAAAAAAATTAATTAGATTTGGCAAAGTAAGAGGTGCTAAATCATTATTGTACACTTTATCAATATTCGTTGGCTGCTGACATGAGGTCAGCATGATTGAGTGTTTTATGCCATGTAGCTATGTGATATTTAATCCTGTCACCTGGTAGCTGTGAGCCCCTATGACTCCATCTCCAATAGCCAGGCACCCCAAGACCCGGCTTATCTCCAGCATCTTCTCTCCAGTTGTCAAGATGGCGATGACTGGACAGCCACTTCCAATTCTCTGTTGCTCCCTAGTGTTCTGTGCTCTCTTCTCCTGCAAGGATAGAGAAAGAAGAGACTTACGAGTGTAATAAATGTAATGCTTTTAGCAGATGTCAGGACATTTGTAGCGGATGTGAGGGCAATGGGTAACATTATTAACAGAGTGAAACATTTAACCCCTCAGTCTGTTCTGCCATTCAGTTAGATCATGGCTGACCTGTGACGTAGCTCCATATATCTGCCTTTCCTCCATATCCCTCAATACCGTTATATAACAAAGATTTATCCATCTCAGGTTTAAAATTTACTATTAATCTAGCATCAGTTGCCGTTTGTGAAGGAGAGTTCCAAACTTCTCCCTTTGTGTGTGGAAGTGTTTCCTAATTTCACTCCTGAAAGGCCTGGCTATACTTTTTAGACAATGCCTCCTAGTCCCAGACTCCCCAAACCATGGAAATAGCTCTCCCTATCTGTTCTCTTAATAGCTTGGATACTTTGATCAAATCACCCTTAATCTTCTAAATTCCAGGAAATATGATTCTAGTTTGTGTAATCTTTCCTTGGAACCCAGGTATTATGGTAAACCTACACTGTATTCACTCCAAAACCGATATATCCTTCCTAAGCTATGGTATCCAGAACTGCTCACAGTACTCCAGGTGTGGTCTAACCAGAGCTTTGCATAGCTGAAGCATGATTTCTATTCCCTTGTATTCAAATCCTCTTGATTTTAAATGCCAGTTTTCTGTTAGGCTTTGATTATTTCCTGTAGTTGGCCATGACATTTGAATGACCTACAATCATGGACCCTGAATTCTCTTTGGACCTCCCCTGTTTTTAGTTTTTCATAATTCAGAAAGCACCCTGCTCTATCCTTCATACATGCAAAATGGATGACCTCACACTTGTCTACAGGAATCTATTAATATCTCTTTAAAATTTTATGCTTCCATCTACCTATCTTTGTGTCATTGGAAAACTTGGATATGTGGCTTTCTATCCCATTATCTAAATTGTTAATAAATATGGTGAATATTTGAGCCCAAATACAGGTCCTTGGGAAAGCCATTTGTCACATCCTGCCATTTGAGTATCTGCCCATTATCCTACTGTGTCCTGCCACCCAGCCAATTTTCTAAACCAGGTTAATAATTTACCCTCAGTTCCTTGAGTTTCAACTTTAGGTAACAGTCACTTATGAGGGACATTATTAAATGCCTTCCGAAGTCCATATGCATTGACTTACCGGGTCCATTATTTTAATCACCGCTTCAAGATTTCAGCCAGATTCATCAGGCCTAACCTATCCTTTACAAATCCATGCTGGTTCTCTCTGATCAGCTGAAAGTTTTCAAGGTGTTCAGTCAGTCTATCCCTAATTATAGGCTCTGGTAAATTTCCCAACAACAGATGCTAGGTTAACTGGTCTATAATTCCCTGGTTTCCCTGTCTCACCTTTCTCATGTTACACCTCCGGAGTAACATGCACTATTTTCAAATCTAAAGGAACAGCTATTCAATAGAAAGAACTTTGGAAGATTATAGTCAGGGACAACACACCCTCTAATTTTTTTTTGGAGTGCGCAGGTGATTTATTTAAGTGCATGGCTTCTTTAAATTTCTTTGCAAGGCTGTGCATATGCAGTAACTTAAAGGGGCCGACTTGCATGTGGTCTGCGTGGAGACTTTCAGGTTGCTGCATGGCCACATGATACACAGCTTACAGAAAACATTGGTTAGGGTATCAGCAAGGTTCTCACCTACTTCCTTAAAGTCTGAAATGGAAACCATCTGGCCTAGGGCAATTGTCACTCTTTAATGCCATTAATTTTTTCATTCCTGTTATTTTACTTATATTAATATTGGTGAAACCCCTTCCCTGATTCGGTATTAGTTTCTTCGGATATCTGGCATGTTGACCTCTTTCTCATCTATAAATACTGTGTATACAAAATACTTATTCAACTTGTCAACATTTTCATATTTTCATTGACGATACATCCTGTTATCAGCTTTCACAGGGCCCACGTTCCTCTGATCACCCTCCTTTCTCTAATATAATTATGAATGTTTTTTGTGTTGATTTCCTTTTCATAATCCCTTTTTGTAGATTGTACTTTATGTGTGTCACCTCTTGCTTTCTTTCTATCTCTCCAGGACCTGCACTATTTTTTTACATTTGTGTTTGCTGCCTATGATATACAGTCACATCCTGCTGCTACTGGCCATACGAATCCTCTCCCTGATATCAGTCGAATCCGCCTTGGGAATAAAATCGCAACTTCCCCCAGGCCACTGGGCTCAACTTTAATTCAATCTCCACCCTTTGTTGTCCACCTGTTGATTTGTCCCTTTCATGACCTGTTCTCTCTCTCCCTGAGCCTGACCTGATGTATATATTTGGACTTCTGTGTCACACTTTAAACTCTATTTACCTACTTTGAAACTCAGTGACTCTGTTTGATATTGCAGTCAGCCTTTTAATTAGTTGTTCTTGGAGTGTGGCCAAGAGGTTTTACCCACCTCATATTGGTGGTGAGTCATATTCTGCAGTATTTGTTTATAACTGGGTAACTTCTCAAGATTTTTTATTTGTTAATAGGATGTGGGCATCAGTGACAAGGCTAGCAAGATCCTTGAGAAGGTGGTGGTGAGCTGCCTTCTTAAACCACTGCAGTCCATGTGGTGCAGGTACACCACAGTACTATTAGATAGGAAGTTCAGGATTTTGATCCAAAAACAATGAAGGAACAGCAATATATTTCTAAATCAGGTTGGTGTATGGCTTAGGGGGGAACTTGCAGGTGATAATGTTCCCAGGCATTTATTGCCCTTTTTCTTCTAAGTGGTAAAGTTTTTAGGTTTGGAAGGTGGTTTTGAAGAAAGCTTGGTGAGCTGCAGTGCATTTTGTAAATGGTACACACTGCTGCCACTGTGTGTCAGTGGTGAAGAGGGTGAATGTTTAAGGTGGTTGATGGGTTACTGATCAAATAGGCTGCTTTGGCCTGGACAGTGTCGAGCTTCTGAGTGTTGATGGAACTGCACTGATCCAGGCAAGTGGGGAGTATTCCATCACACTCCTGACTTGTGTCTTGTAGATGGAAATGTTTTGGGGAGTTAGGAGGTGAGACACTCAAAGCAGAATACCTAACCTTTGACCTGTTCTGTAGCCACAGTATTTAATTGGTTGATCCAATTAGGTTTCTGGTCAATAGTGACACCCCCAGGATGCTGATGGTGGGATATTTGGCAATGGTAATGCTGGTAATGGTAAGGGAAGGTGATTTAACTTTCTCTTAGAGTCGTAGGATCATTATCACAGAATCTCAGTGCAGAAGAGGCTCTTCGGCCCATCGAGTCTGCACCGACACGTGAGAAACACCTGACCTACCTACCTAATCCCATTTACCAGCACTTGGCCCATAGCCTTGAATGTTATGACGTGCCAAGTGCTCATCCAGGTACTTTTTAAAGGATGTGAGGCAACCCGTCTCCACCGCCCTCTCAGGCAGCACATTCCAGACCATCACCACCCTCTGGGTAAAAAAGTTTTTCCTCACATCCCCCCTAAACCTCCTGCCCCTCACCTTGAACTTATGTCCCCTTGTGACTGACCCTTCAACTAAGGGGAACAGCTGCTCCCTATCCACCCTGTCCATGCCCCTCATAATCTTGTACACCTCGATCAGGTTACTCCTCAGTCTTCTCTGCTCCAACGAAAACAAACCAAGTCTATCCAACCTCTCTTTATAACTTAAATGTTTCATCCCAGGCAACATCCTGGTGAATCTCGTCTGCACCCCCTCCACTGCAATCACATCCTTCCTATAATGTGGTGACCAGAACTACATGCAGTACTCCAGCTGCGGCCTCACCAAGGTTCTATACAACTCCAACATGACCGCCCTACTTTTGTAATCTATGCCTCGATTGATAAAAGCAAGTGTCCCATATGCCTTTCTCACCACCCCACTAAAATGCATCTCTGCCTTCAGAGATCTATGGAGACACACACCAGGGTCCCTTTGTTTCTCAGAACTTCCTAGTGTTATGCCATTCATTGAATACTTCCTTGTCAAATTACTCCTTTCAAAGTGTATCACCTCACACTTTTCAGGGTTAAATTCCATCTGCCACTTATCTGCCCAATTGACCATCTCGTCTATATCTTCCTGTAGCCCAAGACACTCAATCTCACTGTTAACCACCCAGCCAATCTTTGTGTCATCCGCAAACTTACTAATCCTACCCCCCACATAGTCATCTATGTCGTTTATACATCCAATTTCCTTTTGAAATCTTTCACGGCCTCCGCTTCCACCACTCTCATAGGCAGCGCATTTCATGTCACTACAGCTCACTGTGTAAAAACGTTCTTCCTCACATCCCTCCTTATCCCTTGCCTAAAACTTAAATCTGTGTTCCCTAGTCCTTATACCATCATCTAATGGGAGCTACTTTCCTTTGTCTACCTTATGTGCACTGACATTATCTAATACATCTTTATCAAATCTCCTCTCAATCTCCTTTGCCCCAAGGAGAAAAACCCCAGCTATTCCAATCTAACCTTGTAGCTAAAATCCCTCATCCTTGGAACCATTCTGGTATATTGTCTCTGCATCCTCTCAAGGACCATTGCATTCTTCCTAAATTGTGGTGACCAGAAATGGATGCAGTCTCTAGATGTGGCCTAACTTCCCTACCTTTGAATTCAATACCTCTACTTATAAAGCCCAAGATCCCATATACTTTGCTAACTAAGTCTTGCCACCTTCAAAGACCTGCGAGCATGAACTCCCAGGTCCCTCTGATTCTGAACATCCTTTACAATAGCGCCATTTAATCTAAATTCCCTCTCCCTATCCCTTTTGCCAAAATGTATCACCTCACATTTCTGTGTTAAAGTCCACCTGCCACTTGTCTGCCCATTCTGCCAGCCTATCTATGTCCTGTTGCAGTCCATTTGTAACATCCTCACTGTCAGCCACACCTCCAAGTTTGGTATCATTGGCAAATTTTGAAATTTTACTCTGTATTCTAATATCCAAATCTTTTATCTATATCAAAAAAAGGAGTGGTCCTAGCACTGATCCTTGGGAAACACAACTGTCTATCAGCGTCCAACCTGAAAAACAACTAGATACAATAATTCAGTTTTCTGCCCTTAAGTTAATTTTTATCCAAACCGATACTGACCCTCCTATTCCATGAGCCTCAATGTTGTTAACCATCCTTTTATGTGGTAATTTGTTAAATGCTTTCTTAAAATCCATATAGCCAACATCCATTGCATTACCTTCATCAACCTTCTCTGTTACTTCACCGAAAAAATCAACTAGATTAGTCAAGCATCATCTGCCTTTTACAAATCTTTGTTGGTTCTCCTTAATTAGCTAAAGCCTCTCCAAGAGACTGTTTATTTCTTTTCCCTGATTATTTTTTCTAAAGCCTTATTCACCACTGATGTCAAATTGACTGGCCCTGTAGTTACAAAGAATGTCCTTACTTGAATAAAGCTGTCTTATTTATGACCAGACAACTTATCCACTCCAAGCATAATCAGCCTTTGCAGCACCTTGTGTCTACCAATTTTCACCTCATCCATTACCTCTCCCAACCTCCGCTTCTATCAATATTTTGTCAGATCCTCTTCCTGAGTAAACACAGATACAAAGTACTCATTAAGTATTCTAGCTTTGCCCTGCATCTCTAAGTATATATCATTCTCTTTAATAGGGACCCCTCCCCAACGCCTCTTAATACCTCCCATATTATATATGTGTTGGGTTCCCACTTATGTTAACTGTCATCCTATTCTCATATTCTCTCTTTGCCTTACTTACATCTTCACGTCAACTCTCAACTTATTGTATTTGGCCTAGTTCTCATTTGAAGAATTAACCTGATATGTATCAAATACCCTCTCTTTTTGTTTCACCATCTTCACTAACTACCTTGTCATCCAGGGAGCCATGGCTTTAGTTCCCTTACCTTTTGGCCTTGTTGGAATTTACCTAGCCTGCATCTGATACACCACCTCCTTACAAATCATCTATTGTTCCTTTACAGTTTTTCTGTCAATGTTTGGTTCCATTTTACTCTAGCTCTATCCTCTCTGATTCCATTGAAGTTAGTCGTCTTCCAAGTTAGAAGTTCTATTCTAGATTGTTCCTTGCTCTTCCCCAGTGCGAATCCAAATCTTATCATAGAATGATTACCCAAGTGTTCCCCCATAGACACTTGGCCCACCTCATTCCCTAGCACTAGATCCAGCAATATCTCTTTCTTTGTTGGACTGAGAACATGCTGGTCAAGGAAGTCCTCCTGATAACATTTCAGGAAATCCTCCTCCTCCTTACCCTTCATTCTAACATTATCCCAATTGATATTTGGGTAATTGAAATCCCCTGATAGCACCAGTCTTGCACATCTTTGATTTTTCTACAGATTTGCTCCACTATCTCTCTCACACTATTTGGGTGGCTATTTTAACATGATCGATTTGTTATTCAACTCTAACCAAATGAATTCTGTATTTGCCCATCAGAATGCCCCACTTAATGTCTTCCTTAATCAGTACTGCCACCTCAACTCCCTTTTTCCCTTCCTTATCTTTTCTGAACACCTTGTATCCTTGAATATTAAATGCCAGCCCTTACCATTTTTAAGACATGTTTCTGTTATTGCCACGACATCATATTCTAACACTGCTATTCATCCTGTTGTGCCTATGCTGGCTCACTGCAAGAGCAACTCAGCCAGTCCCACCTACCCCACCCTTTCCCAAAAGCCTTGCAAATATTTTTCTTTAGCTAATTATTTAATTCCCTTTTGATAGCCACAGTTCACTCTGCCTCCCTCACACTGTCAGGCAGTGTATTTCTGATCCTAACCACTTATGGCGTAAAAAGGTTTTTCCTCATGCTGCCTTTGGTTCTTTTGCTACTCACCTTAAATCAGTGTCCTCTGGTTCTCATTCCTCCTGCCAATGAGAACAATTTCTCTCTACTGTGTAAATTCCTCATGATTTTGAATACAAATCTATCAAAACTCCTCTCAACCTTCTCTTCTCCAAGGAGAACAGCCCCAGCTTCTCCAATCTCTCCACGTAACTGAAGTCCCTCATCCCTGGAAACATTCATGTAAATCTTTACTGCACTCTCTATAATGCCTTCACATCCTTTCTAAAGTGTGGTGCCCAGGTGAAGCCAAACCAGCATTTTATAAACATTCACCGTAACTTCCTTGATTTTGTATTTTATAAATAGCAGGATCATGTATGTTTTACTAATCGCATTCTCAACCTGCCCTGCCATCTTCAATGATTTATAATTTCCCCCCTTAGAATGTTCCGTAGCTGCTTAGTGATATGCTTGACCCTGGCACCAGGCAGGTAACAAACCATCCTGAATTCATAGATAAAAGCAAAGAACTGCGGATGCTGGAAATCCAAAACAAAAACAGAAACAGAATTACCTGGAAAATCTCAGCAGGTCTGGCAGCATCGGCGGAGAAGAGCACAGTTGACGTTTCGAGTCCTCATGACCCTTCAACAGAACTAAGTAAAAATAGGAAAGGGGTGAAATATAAGCTGGTTTAAGGGGAGGGGGGGTTGATGGGACAAGAAGCCAGTAATAGGTGGAGATAACCAAAAGATGTCACAGACAAAAGGTCAAAGAGGTGTTGAAGGTGATGATAGTATCTAAAGGAATGTGCTAATTAAGGGCACCTATTACTGGCTTCTTGTCCCAACAACCCAACCCCCCCTAAACCAGCTTATATTTCACCCCTTTCCTATTTTTACTTAGTTCTGTTGAAGAGTCATGAGGACTCGAAACATCAACTGTGCTCTTCTCCGCCGATGCTGCCAGACCTGTTGAGTTTTTCCAGGTATTTCTGTTTTCATCCTGAATTCATGCCTGTTTCTTCCCCTAATCATTGAATCCCCTATCACCAAATTTAATCTAACATTTTGCCATGGTGAGATTTGAATTCTGTGGTTGTTCGTCCAACACCATAACCAGAGCACTACCATATCCTGGTAGTCACTAATCTAACCTCCACTAGTCAGACTACTATCCCTTGAGCAAGGGTAAGGTTTCTGTTTTGATGAAGGATCTCCACTGTACATATCTACAGCACCTGATCACATTCACATTTGGAATCTCTAGAGATTCCAAAGCACCAATGGAATACCAAAGCGGGTAGATGGGAATGTGGAATTAGTAATACAAACAGATCAGCCATGATCTTATTGAATGGCGGAGCCAGCTTGATGGGCTGAATGGTCTACTTCTCCTATTTCATATGCTTGTATGTACATTAGAAGGGCTGTCACTATTGAGAAAGGAAATGAGATGAACGACCAGTTAATGTGAAATTTTTGAGTGCTGGTTTACAGGAGAGGAATTTTGAGTCAGAATATTTGAACAGATTACAGTTTATAGCATAAGGTGTGTGGGTAGTTCACTTGCCTCTGAGCCAGAAGTTTTGGGATCAAGCCCCACTTCAGATATTTGAGCACATAACCGAAGCAGATATTGCTGAGGAAGCACAGCTTGGCTGGAGGTGCTGTCTTTCAGCTGCACCCTTAAGCTGAGCTCCTGTCTGATCACTTGGGTGGATGTAAAAGTGCCCATGGCACTATTTTGAAGAAGAACTGGAGAGTTCTCTCCAGTGCCCTAGTCAATGATTATCCCTCAACCAGAATTACTAAAATATCAGATGAGCTGGATATGTGATATGTATCTCATTGCTGTATCTCATTGCTGTTTTGGAAGCTTGCTGTATGTAAATTGGCTGCTGTGTTTCCTACATTACAACATGACGACTCTTTAATGGTACATCTTCATTAAAAAATGCTTCGGGACATCCTGAGAATGTGAAAAGGGTCATAGAAACACCGGCCCTTCCAGGCATTTTTTTTTGGTGTTTTTTGAGTCAGCAGTGAGAGTGCGGACAATGAAATGAGCTGCCAAGCAAATAACCTCTTTTACTCATCAGTCACTGACAGACCTGCTATTTATTACCTGTTCTGATGTCATGGTGTGGTGGAGATTCCTGAATCCTTTTCTCTGCAGCTTGTTATATCTGGAATGCCAATGTTGGCGTTTCAGTGAAGTAATTGTGGCGATTACTTAGGAGGTACTTGCCTGTCTGCACCACTCACCTCTCTCTGTGATTGACACCATCAGAGCCATCTGCAAATCAGCGATACATAGGAAACAAAGCAATCAAATTATCTAAACAAATTACTCTGATCAGTTTTATGCTGCTAATGGATTTAAGCTTGCAGTGTTATTAGTGATGGCACTAAGCCCAGGCAGCAGTCATGGAGAATTCATGCTCTGACTCGCAGCTTCGGCTCACCCTCTGTAACCTGCACGCTGACATATCTCAGGAAGCTAGCCAGAAGGAACAAAACTTTGGCTACAAATAATGCTTTTATTAAATCTACTGGCACAATTCCATCCTCAAGTTGGGTTTGATCCAATCACACCCAATGAACACAAGAATCTCCCGAGATCTTAATACCTGACAGATTCCATTTTACATTCTGACCAGACCCACCTGCACAGTACAGCAGTGGACTATTACAGACATAGCTGAAAGCTCTGTAACAGAGAAACACTGGACCTTCCCCACTGCAGAGGCACTAGACGTTCCCTCCCCAGTGTAACAGAGACAATGTAATGGAGAGACCCCTTTACCTCTCGTTCTGGTTTATCTGTAAGGTGTTGGGGATATCGGGGTATCAACAAGATCAGGCCAGCGAGGCTAAGGAGATAGTGAGGAGGTTGTGGAAGGTTGATCTGAGTCCCTCATTCCTCCCACACCCTCACTTCCCTATGGAGTCTCTATCCTCAGTCCCTTCTCTCTCCTGGTGTTGTTCTATTTTTGGATGCAGGAGCTATCATAGTGCGAGTTCATTATACATTTCAAGTGAGTTAGAACAAGTCCTGTTGGAAGAGGTAGAGCTTAGAGTTCAGAGTGGATGTGAAAGTCAGTGTGAGGAGATGTTGTGTGAGGCGCTGTCTGTGTGGGTGACTAATGCACAACTATGGAACTTTCCCTTCCTGACTGAGCATGTGCTCTCACTGAATGTACGCATACCCTGGTCTGATCTTCAGTCTGAATGAGTTACGCCTCACGCCTATCTGTGTCCATTTTACTTCTGAAGCCGTTCAGCTACGTAAGTTCTCAGTCTGTTTATCTCTCTCCATTCCTCCTTCTATCTCATCACTTTCCAGTCTGTGACCCTTCCTGTATTCTTCATCCAGGCCCTTGTTACCACTCACCGAGCTGGGCTCTATTTAAAAATTTCACTCTGTGACTGCGCATTGTTTCGAATTGTTGGGAATCCCAGGACCTCCTGTGGTTTGGTGCATATATAGAGCAGCATTTTCCCAGGTTGGATACAGAGGAATATTCTCCAACTGCAGACAGTGGTGCAGTGGTGGGCAGATAGACAGTGAGTGAAGTCGGGGGGGGGCGCAGATAGAGCAGCATTCTCCCAGCACAGATAGTGAGGGGGGAGGCAGATACAGAGCAGCATTCTCCCAGCACAGACAGTGAGGGGGAGAGGCAGATACAGAGCAGCATTTTCCCAGCACAGACAGTGAGGGGGAGAGGCAGATACAGAGCAGCATTCTCCCAGCACAGACAGTGAGGGGGAGAGGCAGATACAGAGCAGCATTCTCCCAGCACAGATAGTGAGGGGGGAGGCAGATACAGAGCAGCATTCTCCCAGCACAGACAGTGAGGGGGAGAGGCAGATACAGAGCAGCATTTTCCCAGCACAGACAGTGAGGGGGGAGGCAGATACAGAGCAGCATTCTCCCAGCACAGACAGTGAGGGGGAGAGGCAGATACAGAGCAGCATTCTCCCAGCACAGATAGTGAGGTGGGAGGCAGATACAGAGCAGCATTCTCCCAGCACAGATAGTGAGGGGGGAGGCAGATACAGAGCAGCATTTTCCCAGCACAGACAGTGAGGGGGAAAGGCAGATACAGAGCATCATTTTCCCAGCACAGATAGTGAGGTGGGAGGGGGGGGGGCGCCGAGAAGCAGATACAGAGCAGCATTTTCCCAGCACAGACAGTGAGGGGGGAGGCAGGTACAGAGTAGCATTCTCCCAGCACAGATAGTGAGGTGGGAGGCAGATATAGAGCAGCATTCTCCCAGCACAGGCAGTGAGGTGGAACGGGGGGGAGAGGCAGATACAGAGCAGCATTCTCCCAGCACAGGCAGTGAGGTGGAACGGGGGGGAGAGGCAGATACAGAGCAGCATTCTCCCAGCACAGACAGTGAGTGTGGCCACAGCCATGAGTCAAGGTTGAGCAGACTGAGGAATGTGCTGTCTCCTTGCCTGCTCTGCATCAGGAAAGTACACAGACAAGGTGACCTCATGAAGTGGCTGTTCTCACTGACAGAGGCAGGAATGTTTTTGAAGTACTGGAGGTTGCTGATGAGACAACCTTCAATGAGAAGAGGCCGAATAATTAGAAAATGAACTGCCAAGATCCTATATGGGAGGATTTGTAGGGTGATGGGCTCACTGGGGCCTGTTTGCAGTTTTACACTTCCATTTGTGAATTTCCTAACGGATAAATATTGAGCTAACTATCTGAAGCCAGAATGAGCAATGAGAACATGAGAGTCAGTCACTCTATTGCAACAACAACTTGCATTTATATAGCACCTTTAATGTAGCAGAATGTACCCCAATGCTTCACCACTGGGATGAGGGTGACATAATGGTAATGTCACTGAACTGGTAATCCAGAGGCCCAGGCTAATGCTCTGAGGGCAAAAGTTCAAATCCCACCACGGCAGCTGGTGGAATTTAAATTCAATCAATAAATATGGAATTGAAAGCTAGTCTCAGTACTGGTAACAATGCAACTATCATCAATTGTTGTAAAAATCCATCTGTTTCACCAAGATCCTTTAGGAAAGGAAATCTGCTGTTGTTACCGTGTCTGGCCTACATGTGACTCCAGACCCACAGCAATGTGGTTGACTCTTAACTGCCCTTTGAAATGGCCCAGCAAAGGCCATCAGGGATGGGTAACAAATGCTGGCCTTGTCAGCGATGCCGACATCCCATGAAAGAAAACTGAGTATTTTTAAAAGAAAAGTTGAAGCTGAGTTATATAAGGAGGTATTAGGACAGGTGACCGAAATCTTGGGTAAAAAGCTAGGAGGAGAGGGGTAGAGAGGTTTAAAAGGAATTTCAAAATTTAGGGTCTATGCAGCCATAGGCATGGCCATTAATTGTGGAGCGATTAAAATCGGGCATGTACAAGAGAATAGAATTGGAGGAGCGCAGGGATCTGGAGGGTTGTAGGGCTGGAGGAGATTAAAGAAAAAGGGAGTAGCAAGGCAGTGTGAGATTCAAAAACAATAATTAGTGTTTTACAATTGAGGCATTGCAGGACCAGGAACCAATGTAGATCAACATGCACAGGGGAAATGAATGAATGAATGAATAGGACTTGGTGCAAGTGAGGAAACAGGCAACTGAGTTTTGGATGAGCTCAAGCTTATGAGTTGCTAACTAAAATCAGACAGTCACTTTGTTATTATGGAGAGAGCATCACTCTGTTATTACTAACTGAACATTGAGAAAGAGAGTTGATCACTCCATTACTAACTCTAAACTCTGAGTGAGTCGGTCGCTCCATTACTAACTGAACTCCGAGTGAGTCAGTCACCCCATTACTACTTAATGAGTACTTGGTATTAGTAAGGAAGTGAATAACGGTAGAGATGGGGTGAAAATTGATAGGCAAGAGCTTCTGGAAAGGCTGATTATGCTTAGAGTGGATAAGTCACTTGGTCTGGATAGTTTACATCCCAGGTTGCTGTAGGAAGTGGGGAAGAGAAAAGAAGGGCTTTCCATAGTGCAAATTTAGGACGATTCCACCCTAAGTGTGGTAGCGGGTGGAAAAAATGTTTTCCCGCCAGCCGCAATGGCGGCTTTTCACGCAGTATCGTCCTAATCCTGCCTCATTAATTATGCAGCCGCAGGAAACACGGCATCCGCTGGCGAGCAGCCTCTGAATTGCTCTCCACGCCATTACCTCACCGTTTCCTCATTCTGGGTGCCATATCTAAACTGCAACTGCCTACACTGTTCTCAATGCTTGCAGCCCAGGACTGCTCCAATGAAGACATGGCCCTGAAAGCCAAGAAGAGGCCAGTGACCCATCTCTGGAGTGCCTTTCTGAGGTCTGCCATGATGTCCTCTACTCCCCGCTCTGGCTGCAGGAGGTCCAGCACTCACCACTCTAGCTTGGGAGATGGTGGCAATGGTGGTCAGTGCCAACGCTGCACAAAAGCGGTTGGCCATCCAGTGCTGAAAGAGGATGAATGATCTCAAACAAAAACAGAAAATGCTGGAAAAACTTATCAGGCCTAACAGCATCTATGGAGAGAAAAACAGAGTTAACATTTTGAGCTGGTTTGACTCTTCTTCAGAGCTAAAGAGAAATAAGAATGTGATGAAATTTATACTGTTTTAAGGGGGGTGGAGCAGGTGAAGCTGGATAGAAGGCTAACGATAGGTGGAGGCAAAGGAGAGATTGACAAAGATGTCATGAAGAAAAGGACAAAGGGGTGTTAATGGTAGTGGTACTGGCTAAAGGAGGTGCTGATGGTGGCATTAAGGTAAGAAAGCAGAATGTGATAATAGCAGGACAAGGGTAAGTATGCTGGAAAAAACAACATGAACAAGTGACAGATGGCCCGGTGGGGTGGGGGGAGGGGATGGTAGTGGGAAAAAAGAACGAAATAGGATAAAAGGTGAGGATAAAACAATTAATAAAAATGAAAATAAATAAAAGTAAGTGGATAAAGAATAAAAATTAAAAAATAAAAACAAATATTGAAAAAAGGAGATAAAAAAGGAGTGAGGGTGGAGGAAAGAGTGTTCATGGTCTGAAGTTGCTGAACTCAATGTTAAGTCCGGAAGGCTGTAAAGTGCCTAATCGGAAGATGAGGTGCTGTTCCTCCAGTTTGTGTTAGGTGTCACTGGAACATTGCAGCAGGCCAAGGACAGACATGTGGGCACGAGAGCAGGATGATATGTTGAAATGGCAAGCGACAGGAAGGTCTGAGTCATGCTTGCGGACAAACCGAAGGTGTTCCACAAAGCAGTCACCAGTCTGCGTTTGGTCTCTCCAATGTAGAGGAGACCGCATTGGGAGCCCCCATAAAAATGATGTAATGCTGCCTGCAAATCCTGACACTGATGAGCAAAAATGCTGCCCGAAGCAATGGAGGCAAACAAACCTTTTAGTTCCGAGACAAGTGCAGCTCGCCAGGTGCCTGTCACTTATGCACAGTTCTGGCGCCCGGATTATCCAGCGCGGGTGGACGATTCCGGCGAGCTGGGCTTGAAATGATATGCAGATGAATTACAATGAAGTTCCCGATGTGTGGCAGCGGGAAACATAGCCCAACATTTACTGGTGGAGCAGACGATTGCAAACTGGTTCACGACGTCGTGAAACTGATTTTTGGCCTTCCCGCCAAATTGTCCGCTCACACCCGCCATGACGTTCGACGCCCATAATGTTCCAAACTTCTCTAGAAATGGGGTAAGTGCCAGAGGATTGGAAAGTGGCAAATGTGACACACTTGTTCAAGAAAGGGTGTAACGACATTTCTATTAACCACAGGCCAGCCAATTTAACATCAGCGGTGGATAAGGTTTTAGAAACAATAATCAAGGGAAAAATGAGCAGGTATTTGATAAAGTTTGAGTTAATTAAGGAGAGCCAGTAGGGATTTGTAAAAGGCAGATTGTGCATGACTAATCTAATTGAATTCCTTGATGAAGTAACAAGAAGGTTGATGAAGCAAACACCATGGATGTTGTCCATATGGATTTAAAGAAAGTGTTTGACAAAGTACCACATGAAAGACTGGTTAACAAAATTGAAGCTCAGAGTAGGAGGGTCATTGTCTGCTTGGATAAAAAATTGTCTTAAGGACAGAAAATAGCGAGTCATGGTAATTGGTTATTTTTCAGACTGGCGGACAGTAGGCAGTGGTGTTCCCCAATGGTCAGTGCTAGGACCACTTCTATATATATATAAATATATATATATATATGGCGGACAGTGAGGTTGGTACAAATCACCTGCAATAGGACATAGATAGGCTAGAAGAATGGGCAGTCAAATGGCAGATTCAATGCAGAGAAGTGTGAGATGATGAATTTTGGCAGAAGGCATTACTGTGACTAATATGGACTTAATGGCGCAACTTTAAAGGGTGTGCAGGGACTGAGGGATCTGAGGGTTCATATGTGCAGATCTTTGAATGTGGAAGGACATATTGAAAGAGTGGTTAGCAATGCATGTGGGAACTTGAGCTTCATAAATTGAGGTATTGAGTAGAAAAGCAGGAAAGTTATGCTGAATCTTTATGCAACTCTGGTTAGGCCACATCTAGAGTATTGCATCCATTTCTGGTCACCATTCTTCAGGAAGGATGTGATGGTCATTAAGAGGGTGCAGGGAAGATTTATCGGAATGGTTCCAGGGATGAGGAATTTTAGCTACAAGGTTAGGTAGGAGAAGCTGGAGTTGTTCTCCTTGGAGCAAAGAATTTTGAGGGGAGATTTGATAGAAGCCTACAACATTATGATAGCCTTAGATAAGGTAGACAAAGAAAAACTGTTCTCATTAATTGATGGTACCAGGACTAGGAGACACAGATTTAAGATTTTGGACAAGAGATGCAGAGGGAATGTGGGGAAGAACATTTTTATGCAGTGCATGTCAATGACCTGGAACTTACAGCCTATGAGGGTGGTAGAAGCAGAGATGATTAATGATTTCAAAAGAAAATTGGATGGGCACTTGAGGGAAATAAACTTTCAGGGCTACAGGGATGAGGCTAGGGAATGGGACTGACTGGATGGCTCTACAGGAAGCTGGCATGGACTCAATGTGTGAAGGAATGCAGCTATAAATATGAAGTTATAAGAGAATCCAGCTATTAAAAGCAGTTATGAGATTAAAAAGAATTATTCTCTTATGAAGCAGGGATTAAAAATTAAACCCAGTGTTCATTTGCTGGACAAAGGGAAAAGAGTTAAAACATTTATAAGCATACCTGGGCACAACTGTGTGTTCAAGGACAACAACATCCTGTGGCATATCCTCTAGCAGAAGACAGTTTTGAAAAAACAAGAACTGGCCTTTACATCACCTCAGTAAGGCATTGATAAATTGTAAGATACTACAATCTAACAGTGGATAATCTTTAGGATGACCTAAATAACCTGTTATCTGAACCCTGGAGACTAGGTGTTGCAAGGAAGTGATCACTACCTACATCTCTCAGTATCCTGTCTGCTTGGAAGATGGTGAAGAAAAACAAAGGATGCTATCCAGCATAAGTGCTCAATATGCTTCCTGCTGGTTTAGTTCTTTTTAGGGTATAAATATTGGAATTACACAGTAAGATTTTTAGATTTGTTAGATTCTCTCAAGGTAGAGGTAGTGCTGTAGTGTAGTGATGATAGTTCTCCCCTTAATTGGGTTGAAGGTATCTCGTGAGAGTCGGTAGCTTTCTAATCGGGGATTTAAGGTAAATACTACTTTAAGTATGATGGATATCTTAAATATCTCTGTAACATTAATAAGACCTGGATTCTCTAGTAGAAACAAGATGATACTTTTCCTAGAATTGTCAATGTGATTGATTTATCATCAAAAGTGAATTGCATGTTCAATTCTTTAATAAACCTTTATATAATTTAGAAAGTATGTGTTCTCATATAGTCTTCTGTATCCAAACTCAAAAACCCATCTCCATACACTCTACAGTGGAGAGGTACATTGTTGAGGAGAGATGTCTGGACCTTTATAATCTAGCTAAAATTTGTTAAAAAGGCTATCTGGAGGACGGTAATATTCTCTGGTGGTTCCTTTCCTCCAAACCAACAGTGCGGAGACCCCTCCTCCTAAACCAACAGTGCGGAGACCCCTCCTCCTAAACCAACAGTGCGGAGACCCCGTCTCCAAACCAATAGTGCAGAGACTCCTCCTCCAGCCCAACAGTGCAGAGACCCCTCCTCCTAAATCGACAGTGCAGAGATCACTCCTCCTCTTGTCAAATAGTACAGAGGAAGAGTTGGATCAGCTTTTCAGAACCATTTAAGTGTCCATGGGGCCTGTCTTTCTCAACCTGAAGTGAGATTGATCATCCAAGGAGTACATCTAATCCAGAATAGTCCCAAAAAGGGGATAGGATTATAATCCACTTCAGATGGGATGAAAGGTGTACCATAATGACTCTATGGGTGTAATCGGACTGGGACCCCCCTGTTGAGCTTTGACATCGTGACCAGGAGGAACATGGAACAGGAGAGCATCGGTTTGGCATCTGATGGGCTCCGCCTCCAGCCAACCTCGCAGGAGGTGGGCTGATAGCAGCAACTCACCTGGCAGTGATGGGTAGATACTTTCAATATCTATGTGCCCACTGTGGGCTGGTTGATGATGCCAACAGGTGCAAAGACAAAATCAGGCAGTGCCGAGTGGTCATTGCTGAACAGCAGCCCCCTGCCCCCGCCTCCCCACTATAGCAGCAGGGCCCAACACTGCTGCTGAAGCTATGGGGTGGCACACAGCTGGATGCTGACAGCTCTGGTTTGTCCACAGAATCATGCCCTCACCTTTCCAGCTTGGTTAAGTTAATAGCTTTCATTTTAGAAAGTTATGGGTTCACAATACACTCCAGGAGTTGAATTTTATTGACATCTCAGCAACAGCACCAGATGTGAGGAAGCCGTTCAATTAAAGAGCAGAGGAAGGCAACAAGGCTCCGATGGCAGTGCCACCTGACTTGAAGGCTGCCAGCCCTGCATGTACTGCTGCCTTGTTTGAACACTTGCCTGCCCAGCACACGCCTTCTGCAGTCCAAAGTGCAGGGACCCTCCTCTAGCCCAACAGTCAGTGCAGAGGCCACTTCTCTAGCCCTACATTGCTGAAGACCTGAAGGAGATAAATGGGAACCTGCTGAAACAATGCAGAAGAGCCTGGATGGCTCCACAATTTAGTGATGCCTCCCTGTAGGTTCTCATCCAAGCTGCAAGGGCAAGGCAGGAGGTCGTCTCTCCAAGGGACAGAAAGAAGAAACTGGCCTGCCTTGCCAAACAAGCCTGGATGGAGATTGCAGAGGTGATTAGCAACCATTGGGTCAACCTCCTGAGGCTGGGTGCAATGCCACAAATGGGTCAACAACCTCATTCACCCCAGTGAGTTCTCCATACCGCTTTCTTTTTTGGGGCTTCCATATGGCAACATAAGATGGGGAGGGACTGAGCACCCAGTCGGTGGCAAGGAGGGTGTGCCAGCAGCACACTTTGTCAGACGAATGGCTACATCTCAGCGAGAGCTGGTCATCTGTCTTTGCTGACTCCCACACAAGGTCCCTGAAAGTATGGAGGAGGCATCCATGAGCTCTTCCATGTTTCAGGCATGTGCACACATGGGTTCATCCATCAAGAGGTTGTTGACCCTCATAGAGAGCCAGATACAGCAGACCAGTGAGTGTATGCCAGAGATGCAAGCAGATCTGTCTTTTCCGTGAGCTCAATGCAGCAGTGGCAAGGCAAGAGGGGGACGAGCTGCCTGGAGTCTCCACCAGGTCTGTATGCTTCTCAGGTGAGCAGGGAGGTGCAAGTGTGCCTTGAAAGGAAGAAGTGGCCAGTTTCCTCACCTGAGGGCTTCTCTCAGGGTGCTCTCAGCAGCTGTTCAGCCCCTCTGCCAGTGACACCAGCACCTCCAGTAGCCCTGACGACAGAGGAAAATATTCTCAGCATGCCGGAGGCCACCAGGCCTCAGGCAGCCAAAGGCAGAATGTATTGTAGCCAAGTTTACTATGATACTAAGAAACCGGAGGAAGCGATGGAGACATCGCTGATGGAATTTCTCTAGTGCTCTTATGTGTCGCTAATACACAATGCAGGTCTTACTGCAGCACAGGAGCGTAATGACGACAACTTCCCTTTCCACTAGCACTTTTGTTGACTTGCAAAGATCCTTGTTGTCAAACACTCGCTGCCATAGTTTGTAGAACTCTGAGCTGGTGCAGTTGATCTGGTGTTTTTGAGAGAGGTGGTTGCCAAGGTATAGGAAAGGCTCGACATTTCCTGAGTCTCTCCTTTAACATATATAGGAGGTAGAATATTTGGCTGACCAGGTGTAGGTTGATATGAGTTTTGTTTCGGCAACATTCAAGGACAGGCTGAGTCTCTTGCTTGGAGAATTGAAGATATCAAGAGTGGCTTGCAAATCTGATGCAAAGTGGGCAACGAAACTGCAGTCGTCCACAAACTGTAGATCATGTATGTCTATGTGATCAGTTTAGTTTTGGCACAGATGTAACCGAGGTTAAAGTTTTCTATTTAGGCAGTATTTAGTACTCACACCAGAGGGCAGTTGATCTTGATGAAGTGAATAGCTATTGGCAGGTAGCCCCATACTATTTACAATCTATCACACAGCCTTGCTTGACTCCAGTCCAGATTTTGAAGGCATCTGTTCTAGATTGCTAACTCAAGACAGTTGCAGTCATATGGAGCAATTGTAGGATTGTGATGAAGTTTCTTGTTAGGCCTATACTCATTGGAGTTACTTGGAATGAGGAGTGGCTGTAAAGTATGCTCGGGGTGCATTGCCTGAAGATCTGACGCCTCCTGGCTAGTCCCTTGGCAGTAAGTATCACTGCTCCGCAGTGACCCTTGCAGCATGCACCCTCCGTCTGTGGTGGCCTGTGTACATGCTCCTCTGTTAGTGCTGTCACCTTCACCACCCACCACCACCATAGCCTGCCCACCCACCTTCGGCTGTCATTCAACAATGGCTTCTGTTCCCCACCCTCCCTTGCACTGCACGCTTGCTCTCAGTATGGTTAGTCAGCAAAGGTATCACTAAGCTCTCGCCTCCTTGCTGCCTCCATTAACTCCAGGCGAGATCCTGGACTCTGTGGCTCCCTTGTGTTGTTCAAAATATTCTAAAAGTACCATAAAATTCAGGTTAATTGCCATTTAAAGCTTAATTAAAATCCCCCTGCATTGTTGTGAAAAGTCTACCGTCCATGATTCCTGCTGCACGTAAAATTCGGAAGCAACATCATGACATCAGGCATCCGGGCAAATACATCCCATCCAAATTTTATGGCCATTCTCCACCCCCCAGCACAGACCCTGCTCTCAGTGGCCCAGTAAAATTCTGTCCCATGACTTGAACAGATTATCTAGGCTGACATTCCAGTGCAGTAGTGAGGGAGTGCTGCACTCTCTCTTTTGGATCAGAGGTCAAGCTGAGGTCCCCTCTGCCCTCTCCAGTAAATGTAGGAGTTCCCATGAAAGCAGCTGAAGAAGTGAAGGTCTTCTGGCTTACACTCATCCTGAAAGAAAACACTTCAGCTGACCAGTAATCTTATTTGCTGTTGCGTGACTATAATATTTAACCGAATAGAAGTGACTCTGATTGAAAAGTAATGCTTTGTTTCTAAGGTGCCTTGTAATGTATTGAGGATGTGATCATGGCTGGTATAAATATGAGCCATTCTTTCTTTTACCTGCCACATCTTAACGCCATGTGTTCTCAACTTTGCCTCGGCTGCTGGCTCATTTTATTTCTTTTAAACTTTCCTAAATATTTCTGCATTTTTGTTCCTCTCCACTCCATTTTGACACCCCCCCTTTAATTTTAAAATCCTTTTACATTTGATTTGTGTATTTGTAAATTTAAAATTTGACTATTTTTCTCTCCCATCACTGTTACCATGTTCAAGTTAAATGAGCTCACAGCTGAGGCTTGAGACCGATTCCCACTTGACCTTTCAAATTGGATTTGCTGACTTCTAAGCCTTTTGGAAGAAGTCACAGACCTGAAAGTGAAGATTAGGCACACCATCGTCCTGCACAGCGTGTTTTGGTGAAGTTCTATTTAACTTGTCTGTAGCACTCCTGCTAACACTAGGGAGTCCCCTGTCCTCAATGATTGTATTCGGTGGCGGACGCATCTTACATTCACTGGTTCAGATTCGCCAGTTTGAGTGGATTGAAGTCATCCGTTATTATTGGAACAATACCTGAACATATGCCGTACCTTTCTAATCTCGGACACAGTTATTGTTCTCCTTTTCCTGCCCAGGCACTGAGTAAACTTTTCTATTATTAAACCCTGAAATCTGCCTGTTAACATAAACCAGGCGATTTTACGTGGAGCAAAGGAGGATGTCCAGTCAGCTTCCTTACTTCCAAATATAGAACTTCAAACTTCAGGAGAAACATATTCCGCAAAAAAACAAGAACAAACTAGCCAATGATGACACACTATGGATAAATAAAGAAATAAGGGCAAGATTGAAACTAGAGAAAAAGCCAGAAACTTAGTACATGGGCAACAAAGGAGTTGGTGACAAAAGGGGAAAAAAAAGAGTTAGAAAATAAATTAAAAATAAACATTTATTGACAGATCCCTAGTGGAAGACAAAATGAGACTACAAAATTAAATTATCAAGGCATATAAAAAGAAATAGTAAATGTTCCACAGACACGTAGGCCCAGATTTTTGTCCCTGGGTCAGATGAACAGCAACAGGAGAATACTTAGCTCTGCAAATCCAGCCTTTAAAAATGGCCGGCTGCAGTTGGGATTTTCATTCTGGGCTGGATTAGAAATTAGGCCCATCCCAGGAAAAAATGTGGAGGCCACTGGGTGCAGAAGTGGACTGGGCAAAAGACCGGCCTCTATGCTCCAGCACCTTGTTTAAGTTACTTTAAAAAAAAAATTAAAACAAAAAACAGCCTTCCAGCCCACAACTCTCCACACACTCCCAATGCCCGACCCATGCCACCTCACTGCCTCCATCACTCCCCATGGCTCCTCATATTCCCTCTGCCAACCTGTTCCCCTCTACCCGCCCTATGGCCCCTCACATTCCCCATGCCAACCCATGCCCCTCTATCCACCCCTCATGGCCCCCACATCCCCTGGCCCTTTATGGCCCTTATGCCAACTTATTGCCAACTCATGCCACCCATCACCCTTTGCCCTTACCCCCTCCATGCCAACTCACCTAGTATCCGTTGACAGTTCTTTGACAGCTTCAACAGTTCCAATGTGTTTACGCACAATCATGTTTACTTTTAACAATCCCAAAGGGCGCCTTACCTCTCCCAAAGGGTGCCTTACCTACCCCTGAGGTTTCCCAGGACATTATCAAAAGGGATAACTTAACTCTCCAAAGGATACCCTGGCTATCCAAACAAATCCAACAAGTTCAGACCTCCTCTTACCTGGTCTAATCTGCACACTCTGGGGACTGGATTTTTCAAGCTCCCCCCGCTGCACCTGTTTTTGGCGGGGGCACCCCACCACCTTCTCTCCCACCACATTCATAACACAATAAGAATCGCCAGACCGCCCACCATATTTAAATAAATAATCAAGGGTCAATTGGGTTTATTAGCAAGCCAATTGACCCCGATAATACGCTGCCCATACCATAATACGGTTGGCGTGGGTGGTTGGGCAGGAGTGGGCAGGCCGTTTTTGTTAAAAGGTTTTTGAAAGAGCAGGAAGGAAGGGGGGTACTATTCTCAGGGGAGGGGGGTACGCTTTGTGCATCAGGGGCAGCCGCCAAGATAGGAAACCCCCCTTTCTTCCTACCCGCCTGCTCTCCAAAACCCACCACCCCACGCCCTGCCCCATCTCTAAGCTGACCAAACCCTCCCCCTTCCAATTCCCAGGACTTAACTTACTCCAGGATCCATTGGACCTCCTTCTTGGTACTGGTGGCAGTCCCGGCAGCGCCCACGAATGAGATCAGATTGGCCGGCAGCTCTCGAGGACCGGACTTTCTCCATGGTGAGGGGCGGAAGTCCCCCTGTAAGGCAATTTTGCCCACATGCAGTGTATTATGGTTGTGGGGCAGGCTGGCATGGAGCTGGTTAGCTTCCCACCGACTTTGCATCTGGCGGGTTGGGGGGGCATGGAGGCAGCTGTTTCTCGCCCCCCCCTCCCCTCCCCCCCACCGCCCCGCTGCCATAATATGCAGCCCCAACTTTCACATTTCCTGGTCTACCAAAGTCCCACTTCAGTGGAGGTAGCTGGTGATTTAAATAGGCAGTTGCCTCTGTAAGCCATGAATTGAATGAACCCTGACCCGGCTCCAGTCCCACCCCTGTGAAAATAGGAAATGCCATGTTCAGGGAGAGGATACGGAATTTCTGGCCATTTCCAGGATTTTTGCCATGACGACAAGCTTTTCCATCGTAGCAAAGATCTGGGCCATAAACAACAAAAAAATCATCAGGATAGGGCCAATAATAGAGACAAAGGATAAACTCACAGACAATGACGGCAAAGTGGCAGAATTTTTTAAATAATTACTTTGCCTCAATATGAACAAACGAATTAGGAACAGGATAGGTCACTCAGCCCCTCGAGCCTGCTCCGCCATTCAATGAGATCATGACTGATCTGATTGTATCCTCAACTCCACATTCCTGCCTACCCCCGATAACCTTTCACCCCCTTGTTAATCAAGAATCTATCCAGCTCTGCCTTAAAAATATTCAAAGACTGTGCTTTCACCGCCTTTTAAGAAAGAGAGTTCCAAAGACTCACTACCCTTTAAGTGAAAAAATTTCTTCTCATCTCTATCTTAAATGAGCGACCCCTTATCTTCAAACAGTGATTCTCCCACAAGAGGAAACAGCCAACTCCACGCCTCCACTCCACCCTGTCAAGACCCCTCAGGATCTTAAAGGTTTCAATTAAGTCGCCTGTTACTCTTCCAAACTCCAGTGCATACAAGCCTAACCTGTCCAGCCTTTACAAGAGAAACTAACATGCTGAACCTGACATTAGAAGAAGAGACTTAAAGATATGTAAAGAAGAGAGGGAGATGATTGATCAACAAGTTCAAAATAGAAAAGATAAAACCCTTGGTCCTAGTGAACTGCATCCACGCATATTAAAATAAGTCAAGGAACCTTTTTATTCATTCATGGGATGCGGGCATCATTGACTAGGCCAGCATTTATTGCCTATTCCTAATTGCCCTTGTTCAGAAGGCATTTAAGAGTCAACCACATTGCTGTGAAGTGCAAAAGCACTATTATATATTGATAAAATATCATTACAAAAGGAAATAGTGCCAGAGGACTGGCAGACAGCTAAGTGAGTGAGTGAGGGAGAGTGTGGGTGGGTGGATAAGCGAGGGTGAGTGAATGAGTGAGTGAGGGTGGGTGAGAGGATAAGTGAGGGTGGGAGAATGAGCAAGTGAGGGTGGGTAGGTAGGTGAGTGAGAGAGAGAAAGAGAGAACAAATTCAGGGAACTATAGGCCACTTAGTTTAACAGTAGTCTGGTATTGGAATATTTATTCAAAGGTTTAGACAAATCTTTAAAAGGTAACAGGACAAGTTGATAAAGTTGTTAAAAAGCTTACTGAATTATTGGTTTTACAAATAGAGACATGAGTACAAAAGCAAGGAAATTTATGTTAGACTTTTATAAATCACTAGTAAAGGTTCAGCTAGAGCATTGGGTGGAATCGTCCCAAATTTGCACTCAGTGCAGTAGCGAGCATGAAACCTGCAATGGCGGGTTTTTGTGCCATATCATCCCACTCCTGGCGCATCCTGCCTCATTAATAATGCATTCACGGGAAACACTTCGGATCACTGGTGGACAAGCTTGGATTTATCTGCCACACCATGACCTCAGCGCTTCCTCGCTCCAGGCACCATATTTAAAGCGCACCAGAGCTCAGCCTACTTCATGTCTTCAGACCAGCACTGCTCCAGGCGACAGATGGCCCAGAAAGTAAAGAAGATGGCAGCCCCCAAATTTAGTGACGCCTCTCTAGGGCGCCTGCTGGATGCAGTGGAAGGCTGCCACGAATTTCAGAGGCTGCACTCTACCCCTGCTCTGGCTGCAGGAGGTCCACCAGAGTACCAATCCAGCCTGGGAGGCAATGGCAGCGGTGGTCAGTGTCACCGGAGCACAGAGAAGGTCAGCCATCTAGTACAGGAAGAGGATGAGCGCTGTCATCCGTTCCGCCAGGGTAAGTCAACCACCTCACCACTCTCAACTCACACACTCATAAACTCATCACACCTCCACAGGGATCTCACATCTCAAGGGACAACACCACTAACTCTCACACACACCCTCACAGCTCCCTCAGGCTCATATCCTCTGGAGCTCACATCCTCATCCCGTCCATGGCTCCGCTCACCACACAAACATTCCACTCAGTGCCATGTGTCCTGCTCACACTGTCTCCATCTATTTTCATGCAGGAGAAGCTGGCTCACAACAGCAGGGAGAGGTCCTAGACCAGGGGTGGAGTGACCCACATTAGGCCCCTCGCTCACTTTGAGGAGCGTGCCATCGCGCTGACTGGTGAGGACGTGGATCGTGCCTGCGGTGACAGTGAAGTCGGCGGCAAATACCCATGTGAGGATCCTGCACCACATCATCCCTCTCTCAATGCAACTTTGTGAGTGCTCTCCCTTCTAGTTTTGACTCTGCTGCCATGCACTAATTATCTCTACTTTGGTTCACAGGGAGTCTTCCAAGCGACCGATGCCTTCAGCCAGCCAGTCCCTCAGCTCCGTCCAGGTCCTCACCTCCATTGGAGAGCTGGGAAGACCCATCACAGCGCTTACCCACAGCTTCCACCAGCGCAGACACACACACCTCAGTGGGACCTAGATCTAGAGCAGGCTCGGGTGCACAATCTGGTAGTCACCGCACGGACACGTGTCCGCAGCAGGAGGAGGCAGATTCAGCCGAGCTCCCCGGCACTCGGAGGACTGCTGGGGCAGAAGAATCTGCGAGGTCCGAGTCAGATGACGAGCCTTTGGATTTGGCCTTCCGACACATCGTGGAGAGTCAGCAGAAAGCAGGGGAACATCACGCAGAGCTGTTGGAAGTGGCACGCGAGTCAGAGGAGTGCATCCGCCTGCTCTCTAATGAAACAAAAACAGAAAATGCTGGAAAAACTCAGCAGGTCTGACAGCATCTGTGCAGGGAGAAACAGAGTTAAGGTTTTGAATCCGTATGACCCTTCTTCAGAGCTAAAGAGAAGTAGAAACGTGATGAAATTTATACTGTTTAGTGGGGGGGGTGGAGCAGATGAAGCTGGATAGAAGGCCAGTGATAGGTGGAGGCAAAGGAGAGATTGACAAAGATGTCATGAACAAAAGGACAAAGGGAGTGTTAATGGTAGTGGTAAGGGCTAAAAAAGGTGCTGGTAGTGGCATAAAGGTAAGAAAGCAGAATGTGATAATAGCAGAACAAGGGTAAGCACTCTGTGAAAGGACAACATGGAACAAGTAACAGATGGCCCTTTTGGTGGGGCGGTGGGGTGGAAAATGGGATAAAAAGGGGGGATAAAAAGGGTGAGGCTCTCCCCTTTACCCAGCCTGGTGGCTCAGGCCCTTTTTCTCCTCCTTTTTAATTGCCTGATTGCCAGGATAAACCCAATGTTGGCTGCTCTATCCATGGTTCCCTCGTGCTCATCTCTGCAGGAATGTTGAACAGGAGCATAATTGAGCATAAGTCTCCAAAGGTCATTTTCCTGTTGCTTACTAGGGAGTGACTGTGGAGCCAATGGGTTACTTTCATCCCAGCCATTACATCCCTACTTAGTCCCTTTGCAGTGTTATCACAGCTCCCCCATTCTCCTCCCCAGCAAAGGAAACTCCAACAACAGTGCTTTGACACAGGGGCTTAGATCTGAAAGAGTTCTGCCAGGTGCTAGAAGCCTCAGGCAGGGCACTCTCAGGCTGTATCTTTAGGTTTACACAGCAGCCCCTACCTGCAGTGATGGAATGAGAGTTTGTTTGGAGCAGGTTTAAAGGTCTTATGGCCACTAGGTATCTACATTTTGGCCCTTGGCCCCTTTCCTGTTGGTTCCTTCTGATTCTCAGGATTTCCCACGAATGGGTCAAAGGGTCTTTGCAAGGCACTCGTACAATGGCCCCAATTGGAATTATACTCTAGCATGAATGCACTTTGAGAGTTAAGGTGCCAAATTCCCCAGATTGGCATCTGACTGCTCCTAACATGACTCAGTTGTGCCTCCCACTCCATTAGGAAAATCAGAAATTAGAAGGGTGCCCTTTCAAACCGCACACAAGTGCAGTGGCCGACTCCTCTCACAAGCCCTGAAAGCCCTCCCCTGGCAAACTTTCTCATACTTTCTTTTTCAACTGCGTCATTGATTCAGCTTGGAAAATGGTGATGCTGAGGTTCTACTACCAGACCAGCCTTGATCCTCCCCAGTGACTGCAGAAATCCCTCCCATGAAGGGATACTGGAGGAACATTATTTTCAGGTTTCCCTCCCTCCAAGCACTCTCCTTCCTCCCCTTCTAGTCCTTGATCTCATAGTCCTAGGCGTGGATATCCCTGTCCTATCCCCCAAATCCTTTGATGTTGTTGGCCCGATGCCCCGTGTAGATTGACCCCTCCCCATGTTGAGGCCAATTGCACTGTGACCTACAGAGACATGTCTCCCCACCCCCAGAGACCATCAAGTGCCCACCCCTACCTTACCTCTTTCTCATCTACAGACTGCTGATGCCTCCCCTGGCTGTGACTATGCCATCTGCAGCCCAGTATGAAGCCAAAAACCCCAGGACCAATGTGCACACACCATGCTGAGTATGACTGACACAGGACTGACAGGCCCTCCCCCTCCCTGGACTGGGACAAGGACAGTCATTCCAGGCACAGTCCTTTAAATTGTGGCGCAGAGCCACAGGACTGTCTATGCGTTCTGGCTCCAGTACCTCTAGTACTTCTTGTGTTCTTGACCAGGACTGTTAATGCTTTTGGGATCCAAATAATTTCCACCCGCAGTCATGTCTCTGTGTGCAGTCTTCACCCCCACCCAGTCAACAGTCAAGCCTTTGCCTCTGTCTTGTCTCACACCTCACCCAGTCAAGCCTTTGCCCTCCAGCCCCTTCCCTTGCCTCTGTCTTGTCTCACACACACACACCCAACCCCTAGGTCAAGCCTTTGCACTCCATCCCCTTCCCCTCCTCCACCAACCACTGCCTTACTGCTGCTCTAGATTGGAGAGTCCTGGCTCTGAACCCTTCTTGAGCTCCTGCTGGTCTTGGCTTGCACACCCTGGCAAGGAGTCAGAGCATCCATGAGCACAGTGCATAGAAAGGTAGGTGACCATTCCTCAAAGTGAAGTGCAGGTCGCCAGGTACACATCACTTATATCCAGGCGTGAATCACGCTGGTCTTATTAGCCACCGGCTAATGATCTGGATTGGGGGCGTGATTCTGGCGAGCTGGCTTTTTAATGAGTATTCATGATATTTCAATGCATGCAAATACAGTTCCTGTCATGGCAAAGTGGCCTACCCAACCCACCACCAAAGTCGAGAGAGGACAATCGTGATCTATTTTTATGCTGGTGGGAAATTGATTTTTGAACAACCGCCAAATTTTCCCATCTAGCCCACCATGACGCCTGCCACTGGTGGGACCAGAAAATCCAGCCCTGGGAGTCCAAAACCTGATGTTATGAATATAGGATAGCTACCAATAAATCCAATAGGGGATTCAGGAACACCTTAGATATCAAGAGAGCATTTAGAATATGGATCTTACTACTACATGTAGTTGTTAAGGCAAATAACATAGATGCATTCAAGAGGAACATAGATAGGCACATGAGGGAGAAAGAAATTGAAGGATATGCAGATTGGGTTAGATAAAGGAGGTGGGTGGAGTTCCCTGTAGAGCATAAACACTTGTACAGACCAGGTGCGCCAAATAGCCTATTCTGTACTATACATTATATATAATTTGAAATAAAGCTGTCCTACCTCAATATCCCTTACATCACACCAATATCCCATACATTATATTAAATCTCATATAGCACACCAATATCCCATACATTGTATTAAATCTCATATAGCACACCAATATCCCATACATTATATTAAATCTCATATAGCACACCAATATCCCATACATTATATTAAATCTCATATAGCACACCAATATCTCACACATTATACTAAAATTGCATATATCACACCAATATCCCACACGTCACACCAGTATCCCACACGCCACACCAACATCTCATATGTAGCAGTTCAAGAAGGCAGCTCACCACCACCTTCTCAAGGGCAATAAGGGATGGGCAATAAATGCTCGCCCAGCCAGCGAAGCCCACATCCTGTGAATGAATTTTTAAAAAAAGTCACACCAATATCCCATACGTCACACTGGTATCTAATACATCACGGGATTCAAATTCTGCATTCATCAATCTGGTGGATCATAGTGAACCATAAAATCCTAAACATGCTCCAGTATCTTGGTTTGGTTACATTCCTGGGTGTTGCTCTTCTCTGTACTCTACTCTCTCTTCATTTTCCCTACTATTTAATGATCATGTTGTCATTTGTTTTCCTCCTCTCACTGATTTCCCTCTCGGTTCTGTTGCTGCACAGTTACAACCTGATCCCATCCCATCCATATATTTAACTTCTAATTCCTTCCTCTAAATTAGTCACTTCCATTTCCTTCTACAGATGCAGCCTTGATCTAAATGTTTTTACAAACTACCCACTGCCTCAAGCTATCTTCCACATAACTTCAGTTAAGCATGATGGCGACTTGCAGGGGTCAGGCAATACATATAAAAGAATTCAGATCACAGAGACTACCAGTCAGAAGCTATTGTTCAGAATAAGTAGGTCAGAGATGGTGCAGATCAGGGAGGGTGATGGTTAGGATGGAGCAAGTCAGCGAAGGAGTGGGTTGGGAGGGGAAGTTTGGGGAAAGGAAATGCCGAGAAGGGGTGGATTGGAATGGGGGAAGTTGGACATGTTAGAAAATTGAGATAAGATGTAGAAACAATGAGCTACCCCATTAAAGGTGTACTCACAGCCAAATCAAGCATCACTCATGAGTTTGAAATTATGGTAATCACTAAATCACAGACTTTTTGGTATAAGGCAGGAATACTCTGGATTCTTTAATCTTTCTAAGCAAGTACCTGGGCTGTGGCCTGACTCAATGTTCAAGCTACCATGGATAGCTACAAAACGACGCTACTGCAGACCACAGTCACTCACCATCCCAGTGAGCTTAGGGTCAGATCTCCAGTAATCTTAAGCAGTTTGCTGATGATAAATCCGGCTCCTAGGTCCTACCATTGGGACTGCGCAATATCACTGATTATCAACAGGCCTGACGAATCCTGCAGTGGGACTGACAGAAGGGGGTTTTGGTTACATTTTACAGATCGAAACAGTGGGAAATCAAACTGTGTCTTCACAACAGGCTGTTTTCTGCAATATCATGTAACAAGACATCTTGATAATGAATTTAGATGGAAATGATGGATATCCTATGCAGTTCACCTCACTGTACGAGAACACATAAGGATGAATAGAAGGTGGTGGATATGTTGGATGTGTTGGAGAGTTGACAGTCTTTAGTTATGATTACCATAGTTCAGTCTGGTTAATCAGTGGGGCAACAGGTTGTCCAGAAAGGATCGATGGAACATGGACTAGGGTTGGTTCTGTCCTGGGGTCAGGATGGGATGGAATTTGGGGAGGAGAAGGTCAGAGAGGGGGTGGTTGGAGGAGAGTGGTTGGGGAATGACCCATAGGCATGGTATAACTGATAAAATGACTCACAGGCACAATAGAACTGAGCGAATAATCCAAATATGGAAATTTTGATAGGGCAAGTGGGGAGAGGGAGGTTGGAGGGAGAGCGGTTGGGGAATGACCCATAGGCATGGTATAACTGATAAAATGATTCACAGGCACAATAGAACTGAGTGAATAATCCAAATATGCTGATAATAGAGTATCTACGGGATTTGAAAGGTCCCTTATGAACGTAGCTTCATGTGAAGCAAACAGGATCTTCATGTCAGTTGTGAGGAAGTTGGAAATAATGAGGGAAATATCCCAGGTATTGGATATTCATCATTAGAGAAAGACAAGCCCTGTTCTGTATAGCATGTGGACAGTGTACCATACACCCCCAGCATTTAATCAGCATGTAAATGCCCTAGACTACCAGTGTCTGAGCAGTGCGAAAATGCCCCAGTTCTCCAGGGTCTGAGGAGCATCCTAATCCTTTGTATCCGCCTCTGGATAAAACTACCACCCAAATCACTTACAACTGCAAAATCTCAAAATGCAATAGCAAAACACTGCAGATGTTGGAAAGCTGAAATAAAATAAATAAATCTGCTGGAAATACTCAGTGGGTCAGGTTGCATCTTGGGAGGGAGAAACAGAATTAATGGGGGTAATTTAATGGAGGCGATGGGGGTCTCGGCCACTGACTGGAGACCTGTTTTGCCTCCTTTGGGGAGGGTCTGCAAAAATGCAATCAGGCATTTCATAGAGCATGTGGGCCTTCCATAGGATCAGGACCTTGGGGGCAAGAAGCCTCACCCTCCAAGAGCTGGCGGTCAATCTCAGGCCAACAGCTCTTTTTCTCAGCAGCAGTGGCTGATGTGGGAAATACACCCACCAGAGGCCCAGGATCACAGAATGACCCAGGCCAGAGGTAAGTGATGGCAGGAAAGGTTTTGCAGGTTGGGGTTCACGGGGAGAGGAGTGTGGGGTGGGGGTAATCAGAGGCAAGGGCAGGGGTTGGCTCTCAGTGGGCTCCCCCACTTGCTGACGCCGGGTCCCTAGATCAGGCAGAGTACCTTTGAACCCCCAAACCCCCACCGGGAGCTCCCAAGCATCCTGCACAGGTTTGCTTGTCATGCTATCTGCGTGGTATGACAGGCTTGCCCACTGCCGTATTAATACCACAGTGGCAGGATGAGGTCCTTAAGTGGGCATCAATTGCCCACTTAAGGGCCTCAATTGGCAATGGGGAAAAAGGCTGTCCATTTGCCTACCCACCACAAATTTAATCAGGGTGGCGGGAAGGTGGTTATGTCTCATCCTGCCAATATCTTGCATGATTAAATGCCCTCCCTGCCTCCAAGTTGCCATGATGGAGGGCATAAAATACCTCCTAACGTATCAGGTCTGTGACCATCCTGAAAGGTTAACTATTTTTCTCTCTCACAGATACTGCCTGACCTGCTGTTTCCAGAATTTTCTGCTTTTATTTTAAATGCCAACAGTCTATCCTTTGTTCCCCACAACATATCTGCAGCTACTAATTTACTCAACCGCACCCTGACCTCCACCTTTGATGCCTTAGCCCCCCAGTCGAACTATTACTCTCTCTCACCCTGGCTGTTGTCTCTGATATGAGATTCTGACCACATATCTGTGCCATCACTTAGAACTCCATACCTGCCTCAATTCATCTGTTGCTGAAACTCTCAGCCCTGTATTTGTATCTTCCAGTTCTGACTATTCTAATGCACTCCCGCTGGCCTCCCACCTTCTACCCTCCAAGAACTTGAGGTCATCCATAATTGTCCTGCCCATGTCCTTACTTGCACCAAGATTCTTTCACCCATCATCCCTGTGCTCGCTGACCTACATTGACAGCTGGTCAAGCAATGTCTTGATTTTAAATTTCTCACTGTTGTTTTCAAATCCCTCCATGGCCTCACCCTTCCCTACCTCTGTAATTTTCTCCAACTCCACAACTCTCCAAGATACTTATACTCATCTAATTCTAGCCTCTTGAGAATCTCTAATTTTAATCGCTCCAACACCGGTGGTTCCTTCTCTCCCTAAACCTCTCAAACTCTCTACCTTTCTTTCCTTCTTTAAGACATTCCTTAAACGCACGTCTTTGACAAACCTGTTGGCCATCTGCCCTAACATTGCTTTACTTGACTCGGCATCCAATTTTGCTTCACCACGCTCTTATGAAGTGCCTCGGGTCATTTTATTATATTAATGGCACTATATAAATACAAGATGATGTTGTATATAAATGGCCCAGACTCAAAAGACCCTGAACAGTATGGCAAATGACCACCACAGTCCGTAAATACCCATGTCTCCCTTGATATCATAAGAAAAAGGAGCATGTGTAGGACATTTGGCCCATCAAGCCTGCTCCACCATTCAATAAAACCATGGCTTATCTGATTGTGGCCTTAACTCCACTTTCCTGCCTGCCCCCCAGAACCCTTGACTCCCTTGAAGATCAAAAATCAGCCTTGAATATATTCAATGACTCAGTCTTCACTGCTCACTGGGGAAGAGAATTCCAAAGATTAATGACCCTCTAAGAGAAGAAATTCCTCCTCACCTTCTTAAATGGCAGACCCCTTACTTTTAATCTTGTATTCCTTAGTTCTAGACTCGCCCACAGAGGGAAGCACCCAACCAGCATCTACCCTGTCAAGTTCCCTTAGAATCATACATGTTTCAATAACAGTGCCTCACATTCTTCTAAACTTCAGTGAGTATACACCTAACCTTCTCAACCTTTCCTCATAAGACAATCCCTTCAACTAGAGTTTTAGCAATGTATAGATCTCCCACACCTCCAAAGTGCAAGCATTGTCTAAACACAACAGATCCCCTGGTGTGAACACTGTGTAGATGTCCCAGAGTTTCAGGGTCTGAGCCATATGTAAATGGCCAGACCCACACTTGGCTCCACGGGGGCTTCTAATGCCCACGGCTGCCACAGGAGATTCCAAGGGAAGTACATCAAGGTAAGTTGGAGTTGTCCAATGATCAGCTGCTTTTTGCAGGAGGTGCATGAGGCCGAAGAGGCAATGTGGAGGAGCAGTGACAGAGGTACAAGGTAAGTGTACCTACAAGATTACTTATTAGATTACTGCAGTCTTGACTTGCTTTTTAGTTTTTTAAGTATATACACTGCAATTTAAAGACTTTAACTTATTTTGCACATAGGTTTAAATACTCTTTATGAAAAGTCAAGTCGCTCCAATGTAGTTTTGATTCCTCATTTTACCATTCCCTCGCTGAAGGGGTTGATTCTTGTTGAGGTCTGGTGCTATGGCTCCTGGCAATCCAGGATTTGAACCTGGGACGTTCAGGTCTGCATTGGCATAGTAATTCACTGAAGAGTGCCTTTACCCACTAGAATGGTTGCATATCTATCATCAATTAAAAATCTTGTATCTTTGTGTACATCCTGGAAAGTTTTTAACATTATAACTTTACATTTACATTATGAATTCCTATAGCCACATTTATATTGTACCGGGGTGAGGAACCTCAGTTAAGTGGCAGATAAGAAAAGCTGGGGTTGTTCTCCTTAGAGCAGAGAAAGTTAAGGGTAGATTTAATAGAGGTGTTCAAAATCAGGAAAGGTATTGATTTAGGTAAATAAAGAGAAACTGTTTCTGGTGGCAGAAGGGTCGGAAACCAGAGGCCACAGATTTAAGGTAATTGGCAAAAGAACCAGAGGGTCGTAGATTTGTAGACCTTACAAAAACTTAATCTACAATTCTGCTGTTTGACAAGGGATTGAAGGCATAAACTGCTCCCCACAACGCGAAAATATTTTTGACTGAAAGTCTCCTCAAGCAATCTTGGATTAATATTTTGAGATGGACATCTCAGTGATTAGTTGTTTGTGCACTTCCAAAATTAGAGTTGCTAATGCACCTTCAGCTGTTCTTGCCAGAGGTGCAGCTAAGGCTTAGATCTTTAGAAAAAGGATGACAAATGTAATAGAGAGTGAAGAGTGTGTGGTTTTAGGTTAGGGGGTTGTGTTTTGAGAAAATTGAAAATTAGGAAAATGTTCCCTAACAGGTGTGGTAGCATCTCTCTTAAAACATGCCATGAGGTTATTAAATTCCAGCTCTAGCAATGAGAGGTAGAGAGAGGATACAGATCACTGCATTCCCCACACAATGTGGTGACTGCCTCTGAGATGCTTTTTTGTGTCTCCACATTTTCTTATCTTTCCTTTTCTGCTTTTCCCTTGATGGTTCTTGCAACACCATATTATAGATCACAGCGAAGCAGCATTTATGTTGACAAGACAAAAACAGAATACTGCAGATACTGGAAATCTGAAATTAAAAACAGAAAATGCTGGAAATACTCAGCAGATCAGGCAGCTTCGTGTGAAGAGGGTACAAGAGTGACATTAGACTTTGATGCTGTTGTAAAGAGGGGGTGACCAACTGTACTGTTCACATTAAGCCAAGAGGTCTTGAGAAAGAGAGTAGGTTTGGTTTTGATGTAACGTATCATTATGATGATACATTTATCATAATAATAAAGTTTCTATGCTTATTTGTACCAAAATATATCTTTATTATAAATGTTCATTTCTTGAGTGTATATGGCTAGACCCTCATAAAATTTCCATATCCAGATGTGGCGTTCCAGCCGAATTGTTTGCCCACCCCTGGTCTGAGCAATGTGTATCTGCCTCCAAATTTCTGGAGTTTCAGCCATTGGTAAATGGCTCATAGACCCCCGCAGGGTCTCAACGTTGTTTGAATGATCTGAACCCGGTATCTCATTCAGCTACATGCAACAATTTCTTGGAGGCCTGGAGCATCTACACACTTTGTATGCCTTGGGGATGTGCTGGGTATCCTGGTCAGTCACTCTTTCCCTTAGTATACACAGTCATACAGCCAATATTGTCCAAGTTCTGGCAGCTGTTTGGTGAACTGAGGCAACTGGGAGCAGAAACATCTCTCTGTGAACTATTCTTGTCAAGGACAGAACCTGTAAACTCCTAAATATCTTTAATTTTTCATGCAGGTATTTACCCCAGCATCCTGGCATAATGACCAGGACATAATGGGCAAGGTATAATGACTGACAAATGAAGATCAAGGCATGATCACCAAGCCATAATGGCCAAAGCCTGATAACCAATGTTTGATGACCAAGGCAAGACAATAAAGGTGTAATGACCAAAATATGATGACTAAGACATGGCAATCGGAACATAATGACAAGGCAAGATTACCCTGGGATTTTGACCAAGGCATGATGACAATGGTGTAAAAACTAAGGCATAATGAGCAAGGCATGATCACCAAGGTAATATGGAAAAGGCATGAAGACTGAGGCATGATGAGCATGGCAGGATGAACAAAGCAAAATTGCAATTGCATGAAGACCAAATCATGATGACCGAGGCACATTGACCAAGGCATACTAACCAAGGCAAAATTACCATGGGATTTCAATCAAGACATGATGATCAAGGCATAATAGCAAAGCACAATTACCTTTGGATGTCAACCAAGGTGCTATGACAAAGGCATGAAGACCAAAGCATGATGAACATAGGATGGTGAACAAGGCAAAATAACGATGATATGATAACCAGTGCACAGTGATAAAGGCGTGTTGATCATAGCATGATAACCAAGGGACGATTGCCATGGCATGAAGACCACGTGTTACAATTATGAAGTTTATAAGATTATTATATTTTGGGACTGTTGCATTAAATTTATTGTAAATGAAGGGGGGCATGTGACCTGTTCTTCAGTCTGCCTGGCAGTAAGCCTGGGTGGTTTGATTGTTAGAGAGCAAAAGAAGGCTTAGATTGTTTAACCAAGAAGAGGGTGCAAAGTATTTATGCTTGGAGATAATGGCAGCAATATCTGAGTTAAAATTGAGTAGACTCGAAGTCTCCCAAAATCCCAGAAAGGTTTTATAGGTATTGTGTTGTAAACAGTTGTGCAGTAAACTGTCTATTTAGTTGGGGTCAAGAGTATCAGCAGCTCTACCTGGATACAAGGTTAATGTGTTTCACATTGCCATGGGGAAGAGGGCAGAGGAAGCCATTTTTGAGATCAGGTTACAGGCTTCCCTACAATCAATGAATATCACAGTCGGACAGCAACAATTTTATGTGGTCAGCAAAAGGCTGCTTGACTTTGCAAGCTACCACAGCCGGATGCAGGAGGGAAACGATCTCTAGTCAAAGAGGTAGATCCTGCAGTCTTCTACAGATTCCAGTACATTTGTCCTGACATGGCCTCGGGGAAGAAAAATCATTGGAGCAGGCCTTACTGCTGGTGGTGGATTTAAGAAACTTCTCTGTAAGTTTCTGAGGTAAGTGCCTGCAGATAGTCACTCAAAGTCACTACTCAGTGAAATGAGGATACAGAAACATATCAGAAGCTGGAAGCAACTGTGGACTGTTTGCTGTCAGAACTGTAATTCCGCAGAGAGTATGGTAAGTATAAAAGGGGCACATTGCTTTCTGTAGTTTAAGGTATACGTTGCCTACAAGAAGAAAATAGTGTTTAGTCAATAGTGCTTTTTTTTGTCATTTGTTACAGTAAAAGTTTTCGAATGTGAAATCTTGCCACGTCTTTCAGTTAGTAATTGGAAGTTTGGACGTTTTTAAAAGTTGTCGGTCTCTATGGTGATTGTAACATGAGGCATGGTGACTAAGACATGATGACCATGGCATAATGACCAGAACACAATGAGAAAACTATAATGACTAGAATATGATGATCGTATCACAGGATCATAGGATAGAGTCACAGACTGTAATATATTGACTGATACTGACACGCAGACTGATGAGAGATAAGCAAACACAGACTGAGGCAGACAGATAGGTGGACACAGACCGATCTAGAAAGATACAAATACAGAGACACACAGAACAAAACAATTAAGTCAGAAAGGTGGAGGGGGAGACCACGGGGAGGTGGAGGGTGGTGTATGCAAAGGGTAGGGCCATATAAATATCCACAGGTCAATCAAACTGAGAGTGAGTCCATGAACATGAGCTTGGGCTGAATCAGCATGCAGAATTCTTGCGTCATAGGCTGGGGCCCAGAGCAAACAGAAATCTCCTCTGTGCCACTCAGTTTTTCACTGACTAAACCATTGTCTCAAGTAAAAAGAAACAGCGCCATTATTCGAAGCCCAGACTTTCATCTCTGACCTTTTCTGCAGAACCAGCTGTTGAGATTCTGGTAGTAATTGCTCCTTGCTTCCTCTGTGTTTCTGCTACTGCCTGCCCACGGTCTGGGCCCATCATCAATGAGCTGCTATTCTCCAAAGTTTCCATAAAGTACACAGCAGCAGCGCATTCAATCCTTAACCCTCCAAGCATACTACAGCAACTAACTGAGCTGAATCATGGAACGCTTCGACATTTCCACAAATAACTATCAGAACATAAAAATGGTTTGGTCACTAGTTAGATCAATGGCCATTGGTTAAATCAGTAGTTACTGTCTAAATCAATGGATCCAGGTTAGATTAATAGTCACTGGCTGGATCAATGGTACCTGGTTAAATTAATGATCAGGTAATGGTTACTGGTTGGATGGATGGTCAGTGGCTCAATCAATGGTCACTGGCTGTATTATTGGTTCCTGGGTGGTTCAATGATCCCTTGGTAGGATGCATGGTGCCTGGTTAGATCAGTGGTTACTGGTTAAATGGAATAGTACTTGGTGATGTACAATTACTGGTTTGATAGATGGTTACTGGTTGGATCATTGAACACTGATTTAGTGGGAAAGTCACTGATTAGATGAAACAGGGCTGTTGGTGAAATCCTATTTGATTATTAGCATTTTGTGTGGCCTTCTGACATGGAACGCGAGGAGCTAACATCCTCAGGATTGAGGAAAGGTCTTCTTTCTGAAGTGTGACAATAAAGCTTAAATATGAGTCAAAAAATTTCATCTGAACTCTATAACCTTGCAGGGTTTTTCAAGACAGCCGCGTTGTATTGAGCTCCATTTGAAGTCAGTTTGTACCTGAGTTTGACAGATGAGGTAGTGGTGGAGCTGGGAATTGAGGCAGGCTTGATTTTCACATTGTTGCTAAATATCTTGATTTTCTTCTTTGAAAAAATATACTGTATTCATAAAATATCTGAAAGAGCATTACAAAACATTTCAAAATGGCAATCACAAAAAGTGCAACCATATTCAAGTTTTCCACATAGATCATGAGGCGCTTCAATACAATCAATGAACATTACAAACATTTCAACCTGATCATTACAAACAAATACCTGATGGGCCAGATAGAATATGAAGCTTCCCGTAGTTCTCAGGGAAGAAACCGTCTAACCACCAATTGCACTGCGCTTTATAATACTCCCACTTTAAATTATTCAAATAAGTAAGTTTCATGCTCTCGGAACAATCTGTCAGTCACCCTCTCAACGAAATCGAGGAGAAGCTGAAAATTGTCGCCCTTCAGTTTATCTGTCTGAATTAGATGTCAAGTTCATCTGAAAGGGCAATATGTTAATGAGCTGTCCCTGAGCCAGACCAGATTACACTTATGACTGATTATGTCATTGGCACCAAGACAAGATAAGTAATAAAGTCTGAGCAATCCTGATTAAACATGCAGACCTATGCCCTTGTGTCTTTTGGTTCAGAGCAGCGCCTATTTCACCAGTGAATACCATTGTCTGAGGCTAAGCCTCAAGAGTTCAGTTGAACAAAGTAGGCAGCATATCCATGGCCATCATATTCCTGTGAGCACTTGCGAGTGTTATGTTACAGCAGTCACTGTATATCTGTGGTTACTGTATCATTGTCCTAGAGTCACTACAACATAAAAGGAAACCATTTGGCCCATTGAGTCTATGTTGGATCTCAGTAGAGCAATCCAATCAGTCTCAGTATCTCACTCTATCCCCTTGGCCCTGTTAGTTTATTTTCCTTAAGTGACCATTCCTTTTGCAACCATTCATCTTCTCCACTTCCACCACCCTCATGGCAATGAGTTCCAGGTCAGAACCACTCGCTGCGTAAAAAAAAATTCTTCCTCACATCTACTCTGCATCTCTTGCCCAAAACCTTAAATCTCTGTCCCATAGTCCTTGTACCATCAGCTAATGGGAACAGCTTTCTTTTCTCTACACAATTTAAACCTATCGTAATCTAGTACATCCCTATAAAATTTCTTGAGCAAAATGGAAAAAGTTGTGTGCCTTCGCGAAGATGGTGTCTGTGAACTCTTGGATGCATTTGTGCATGGAGGCTTGTGATATCCCACAAGGGTCACCTGTGGAGCCCTGAAAGGAGCCACTGACGTAAAAATTGAGCGCTGCAATCACATTCACGTCCACCGGCAGTAGAAGTCCTCAATGTTCATACCAGGAGCTATATCACAGTGGGTATGTGCACTGCCATCAACCAGACAGGAGTCATACGTTCACAGATGCAGTGTGAGGATGTGTGGTGTCTCCTCACTGCATGTCATCATTATTCTCCATGAATTTAGCAGTTATGAGGGCTTCCCAAGCGTGCCTGCCTCACCTGGCCAGTGCAATGGCTTCATCACCATCATTCTCGCCTTCGAGGACATCCTCAACCTTAGCCCATCAACATCCTCCTCATTGGAGGAAACGTGAAGCTCCTCCATCTCCTCCTCAGCCAGCTCCTCTCCCCGTTGTAATGCCAGGTTGTGAAGGGCACAGCAGGCAATGACGATGTCAGGTGGATAATATATTATATAGAGTATATATTTTATTTTATATATATATATGTATATTTATACAATTTTTATGAATACAGAAGGTGAAAAGCAAATAGGAGAAGTAAAGAGAGAGCATGAAAAGCGACTGGCAGCTAACCTGTAAGGGAATCCAAAAGTCCTCTTTAGGCATATAAATAGTAAAAGGGTGGTAAAATGAGTCGGGCCAAATAGGGCGCAAAAAGAGATTTATGCCTGGAGGCAGGGGGAATTGCTGAGGTATTAAATAGATACTTTGCATCTGTTTTTACCAAGGAAGAAGATGTTCCAGGCCACGGTGAAAGAGGAAGTAATTAATACACTAGATGGATTTAAAATTGATAGGGAGGAGGTATTTAATAGGCTGTCCGTACTTAAAGACGATAAGGCTTTAGATGAGATGCATCCAAGGATATTGACGGAAGTGAGAGTGGAAATTGAGGAGGCACTGGTCATAATTTTTCAGTCTTCCTTAAACTCAGGGGTGGTGCTAGATGACTGGAGAATTGCAAATGTTACACCCTTGTTCTTAAATTGTGTAAAGATAATCCCAATAGCTACAGGCCAGTTGGTTGAACTTTGGTGGTGGGGAAACTTCTAGAAACAATAATTTGGGTTAACATTAATAGTCAATAATGGACAAATGCAGATTAATTAAGGAAAGCCAGCATGAATTTGTTATGGGAAATCACATTTAACTAACTTGCTGAAGTTTTTTATAGAGAGGGTTGATGAATATAATGCTGTTCATGTGGTGTACATGAACTTCCAAAAGCACTTGATACAGACCTGTGAGCCAAGTTATAGCACATGGAATAAAAGGGACAGTAGCAACATGGATACAAAATTGGCTGAATGACAGGAAATAGAGATTCGTGGTTAACGGATGTTTTTTGGGCTGGAGGAAGGTTTGTAGTGGAGTTTCCCAGTGGCCAGTGTTGGGACCCTTGGTCTTCCTTATATATATTAATGACCTAGACCTTGGTGTACAGGGCACAATTTCAAAATTTGCGGATAATAGAAAACTTGGAGGCATTGTGAACTGTGAGGAGGATAGTATAGAACTTCAAATGGACATAAACAAGTTGGTGGAATGGGTGGACAGGTAGCAGATGAAGTTCAACGAGGAGAAATGACTCATTTCGGTAGGAAGAACATGGAGAGCCAATATAAAATAAAGGATACAACTCTGAAGTAGCTGCAGGAGCAGAGGGACTTGGTTGTATATGTGCATAAGTCATTGAAGGTGGCAGGAAAGATTGAGAGAGTGGTTAATAAAGCATACAGTATCCTAAACTTTATTAATAGGGGCATAAAGTACAAGAGCGAGGAGGTTATGTTGAACTTGTGTCCAGTTCTGGGCACCGCACTTTAGGAAAGATGTGAAGGCACGGGGGGAGCGCTGAAATGATTCACAAGAATGGTTCCCAGGGATGAGGAACTTCAGTTACGAAGATAGATTTGAGAAACTGGGAATGTTTTCCTTGGAGAAGGGAAGGTTGAGAGGAGATTTGATAGAGATATTCAAAATCATGAGGGTCTGGATAGAGTAGATAGGGAGAAATTGTTCCCACTCATGAAAGGATCAAGAATGAGAGAGCACAGATTTAAAATAATTGGCAAAAGGAGCAAAGGCAACCTGAGGAAAACATTTTTCTCGTAGCGAGTGGTGAATGCACTACCTGACAGTGTGGTGCAGGCAGGTTCAATCAAGACATTCCTTAGGGAATTAGATTGTTATCTGAAAAGGAAGAATGTGCAAGGTTACAGGGAGAAGACCGGGAATGGCACTCAGTAAATTTCCCATTCGGAGAGCTGGTGCAGACACGATGGGCCTCCTTCTGTGCCGTAATAATTCTGTGATTCTGTGGAATAGGCACCTGGGATCTTAACTTTATAAACAGAGGCATAGGATACAAAAGCAAAGAGGTTATGATAAGCCTTTATAAAAACTTTATTCCGTTTCAACTGAACTATTGGGTGGAATTTTCCGTGCCCGCTGGTGGTGGGCGTGATAGGTAGCATGCGCGGAAAATGTGGCGAGACCCACCACGATGGCGTGAAGGCAGGTCCCAATCTTCCACTCAGCCCACCGACGGCAGGCCGCGTATCCCACCATCGATCAGCGGGGAGCTAATTGTAATACATTAGCATATAATTAAAAGGCCATCCCGCCAGGCTCTTGGAACTCCGCCATATCGTCTGTCCACGTCGGCAGGAAAGCACGCCAACATGTTTCACAACAGCACACAGGCGACGTGCACTTGGTGGCCTTCACTTTGGGGGAACTGAGGTGAGTGAGCAGCAACGTTCTCCACAGCTCGCCTGTTGTTTACAGGCCTCAGAGGCGCTGAAGGGTGGGGGAAACTGATGCCTGGCCCAGCAGGGAACTGCTGAGGGGTGGGGGGTGTCTGGGGGCAAGTGCTGACCAGCCTCGGAGGCGACTGCTGAGGGGGGGAGGGCAGTCAAGTGCTGCCCTGGCACAGCATCCCGCGCACAGGCAATCGAGGTGGGGGGCAGGGTAAGCGAGGGAAGTGGCCACGCATTAGGAACACCTGTATAAGCTGACCATGCCTCTGCAACTAAGACAGATCAGGCACAGCCTGCTTGGGGTCAGGATACTAAACTGCCCGCCCATGCAAGCATCTCGGAAGCACCAAAGGGCCACAAAGCGCTCTTACTCAGACTCAGCAATGTTCTAGCCTCCAACAGTCGTCCGAGTGCCGGGAACCTGGGAAGTCCCTGCCTCCGCCTGCTGTGGATCAGAAAGCGCGATGTGCTCACCAAATTGTGATCCTGAGGCTACTGTAAAGCTAGGCCCCACTGAGGTATGTGTCTCTGTGCTGGTGGAGAGTGTGGGTGAGCATTGTGACAGGACTTCAGGGAGGGTGACTTCAGATTCCTCTTCAAAGGTTTCTTCGGAGCTTGATTGGAAGCCCTGGGTCATGGACTCTGTTGGCTGTTTGGCAGGTGTGCCTGCGAAAGCAAGGGGAGATCATTAGTGCCTGGCAGTGGCCTGTGAAAGAGGACACATCACCCACAGCATGGTTGTCTGATGTATGTTGCACTGGTGGATCCTCATTTGGTAAATCAGCACCGACTTCACAGGACCGGTCCCGGTCATTGCCGGCCAGCTGGATGGTTCTGTTTTCAAATTCTGTCAAAACCTTGATTTCAAGCTGCCCAGCACCCATCTCGCATTGACACTATTGGAGGCCAATTATGGCATCAGCGATGGAGTTAAGCCTGCGCAGCAGTGCAGGAGTGACGTCTTGGACCTAGGTCTCCATGGCGGCCGCCATCCCTCCACCTGTCTGCGACCTTTCCCTCCTGTTGTGAGCCAGTTTGTCCTGCATGGACAGAGATGGGAAGAGTGTAGCAGGACGCTTGCCAGACCAGATGATAAGTATGCCTGGCCTGTGTGGGTGGTGAGTGGTCCCACAGACGGGATGAGGACAATGACGGTGTGTGTGAGAGAGTGAATGGTGATGTCCCTTGCACTGGCAGTGAGTGAGGGCCCTGTGGATGTGCGATGGGTTTGAAAGTGTGTGTGCTGGGAATGATGAAAAGAGTGACTTACCTTGGCGGAACGGAGGAGATCATTCATCCTTTTCTGGCACTGGGTGGCTGTCCTCCTGTGCAGGGCGTTTGTGCTGACCACCGCTGCCACCACCTCCCAAGCCAGGTTGGTGACATGCTACCCATCCTGCAGCCAGAGCGGGAGTAGAGCACATCCCAACGGGCGAATGAGAGCCCGCCCGCCATGGAAATGGCGTGTTTTGCGGGAATGGATATATAATGAGGCAGGCTCTGGAAGATACGGCATGAAAACCCACCATTTTCATCGGCGGGAAGGACTCCATTTTACCCGCCCGCTAACGCACTTAGTACAATTCTGGGAAAATTCTGCCCATTGTGTCCAACTCTGAACACTGCACTTTAGGGAGGCTGTGAAGGCTTCAGAGAGAATTCAGAAAAGATTTAAGAGAATAGTTCCAGGGATGAGGGTCTTCAGTTAAGTGGACAGTTTGGAGAAGCTGGAATTGTTCTCCTTAGAGAAGCGGAGGTTGAGAGATTTGATATAAGTTCAAAATCATGGGGGACCTGGACACAGTAGAGAGAAACTCTTCCCATGAGCAAATGACCCAATGGTGACATAAGGAAAAAAAAATTACACAGCGAGTTGTTAGGATCTGGAATGCACTGCCTGAGAGAGTTGTGCAGGCAGATTCAACTGGGGCTTTTGAAGGGGAATTGGACCAGCAGCTGAAGAGAACAAATCTGCAGGGCTATGGGGAGAGGGTGAGGGAATGGGACTAGCTGAGTTGCTGTTACAGAGATGGATTGAATGGTTTCCTCAGTGTTGTGACCATTCTATGATTCTAAACGGCCCCGCCACAGTGACTCTAGTTGAGCTGAATGGGCTAATACAGGAATTTAGCAGAATTTGAAACATATAAAATTGTTAGGGGATAAAAGCAAAATACTGCAGATGCTGGAAATCTGAAACAAAAACAAAATTCTGGAAAAACTCAGCAGGCCTAACAGCATCTGTGGAAAGAAAAAAAACAGTTAACGTTTCGAGTCCATATGACTCTTCTTCAGAGCTAAAGAGAAAAGAAAATTGTTAGGGGACTTGACAAAGAGAGGTTGATTCCACTGATTAGAGAGTCTTAAAAAAAATTCATATTCTCAGGATAAGACGTAGGCCATTTAAGGGCAGATGAGGAGAAATTTATTCGCTCAGAGTGTTGTAAATCTTTGGAATTCTCAATTCCAGACGGCTGTAAATGCTGAGTCGTTGAATATATATATTTTTTTTTTGGGAACTAAGTTAATCAAGGGATATGTGGATAAGGAGGAAAAGTTAAGATAGAAGTTATTATTGAATGGCAGAGCAGCTGTATGGCGTACTGCTAATCATATTTCTTATGTCCTTATGTACCAAACAGCCCTGTAACACTGCCAGTAATTGGCACCTGTGTCAACATCCATCCTTATAACACACTGTGTAGGTGTAAACCATACATAATACACCTATAACACTGTCTACAGTTGGAACCTGCTGTGTTGCTTGCAGTTGCAACTTGGAGAGCAAGTAGCTCACAACAAGTTGCTGTGAAACAGCATATCTGCTCATCCAGAGTCCAGCACTGACACCATCTCTGAGCAGCTCTGCGTCTTGCTATATTACTTGCTACATGATCCAATAAGTGAGGTAAGTGGATTGAGATGAGTGGAGTCTGTGAAGTTACTTTTGCTGCTCTTTATAAAACATTCTCATTACAAACAAACAAGAAATGGGAACATTGTGAGCGTGACTTCATCCAGCCAGCTGGAAATTCACAGAAAATGGAGGAACAGGAAGGGAATGGGTAAACAGGTGTCTGAATCTCCATCATGTCTCTTTTACTTCCAAGCTTCCTCTGGAAGTTCTGAAGTTTCTTATCGTCAGAGAACAGGACAAACAGCTTCCTGACCATCCGCTTTTAAAATCTGCACAGGTGTTTGACTACGTAACATCTGTAGAACTCATCTGTTCAGCTCAAAGGCATGGAAAAAGCAGTGAGTACCAAGAATGTTACTTCAAAATGAGCCAAAACAGTAAGCCCAGGGAATACAATAATTAAATTAGGCAAAGGATAATTTCAAACAGTTCTAGTGAAAGAAATTCTTTATTCAATGGGTGAGAATATTTTGAAATAATCTATCAGGTGAGGGAAAACAGACTTAAATCTCAGGGAACTTCAAAGTTCAAAGTGGTTGTGTTTTTATGTGGACATTACTGGCAACGCCAGTGTTTATGCCTAGCCCTAGTTTCTCCTTGAGAACTTGGTGATGAGCCACCTTGTATGTGAACCTCTCCAGTCTGTATGGAGAAGGTACTCCCACAGTACCTTAGCTCGGCGTTACAAGATTCTGACCCAGCGACAATGGAGGAACAGTGGTATATGTTCAGATCAGGATGGTGTGTGATTTTGAGAGGAATTTGGAGATGGCAGCATTCCCATGCACCTGCTGCCTTTATCTTTCAACGTGGTGGAGGTCATTGTTTTGGGATATGCTGTTGAGAATATTTGCTGATTGCTGCAGTTTATCTCGTATCTGGTACACTCTGCAGCCACTGTGTACTGGAGTGAGTGTTTAAGGTGGTGGATGCTGATCGAGCAGACTGCTTTGTCCTGAATGATTTTGAGCTTCTTGAGTATTGATTATAGCTACATTCATCCGGACAAGTGAAGAATATTTTATCATGCTCCTGACTTGTATCTTGTAGATTGTGGACTGGCTTTGCAAAATCAGGAAGTGAGTTAATCGCCACAGAATTCCCAGCCTCTGTAGCCACAGTATTTATGTGATTTGTCCAGTTCAGTTCCTATTCAGTGATACCCCTCTCCGGATGTTGATAGTGAGCAATTCTACAAAGCTAATGCTGTTGAATGACAAAGTGGGTTGAGGGGGGGGGGGGGGGGGGGGGGAGGGTGCTGGTTGCACTCTCTGTTACCATTTATCAGCCCAAGCTTGAATGTTGTCCAGGTCTTGCTGCATGCGGACACTTCTTTTGAGGAACCACTGAAACCATCAGCGAACATTCCCTTATAAGATGGATGGAATGTCATTAATGAAAGTTGAAGGTAGTTGGGCCTAGGGCACTACCCTGAGGAGCTCCTACAGTGTTGTCTGGAGGTTGAGATGGTTGACTTCTGATGATAACAACCATCTTCCTTTGTGCTAGATATAACTTCAGCAATTGGAGAGTTTTCCCCCTGATTCCCATTGACTTCAATTATACAAGGGCTCCATGCTGCCATACTTGGTCAAATGGTGCCTTAATGGCAAGGGTAGTTACTCTCACAGGGGAGCGATAGCATAGTGAGAGTGTCAGTGGACCAGTAATCCAGAGGCCTGGACTAATGACGTGGAGAGATGAATTCATGAATTCAAATCCCACCATAATAGCTGGAGGAATTTATATTAAATTAATTAAATAAATTTGGAATAAAATTGCTAGGCTCAGTAATGATGATCATGCTCCTCCCTTGATGGAAGGAAAGCTTCCATCCTTACCTGGTCTGGCCTACATGTGAATCCAGACTCCACAGTGATGCTGTTGACTCTAAACTGCCCTCTGAAATGGCCTAGCAAACCATCATTGTATCAAACCCCTGTAGAAAAGTCAAATAAGAATAAAACCAGACGGACCACTTGACATCAGCCTGGGCATTGGAAATGACAAAGGGGCACCTTTCAAAGTTCTCCTCAATAACATCTGGAGACTTGCGCTAAAATTGGGAGAGCTGTCCCACAGACTAGTCAAGCAACAGCCTGACTTAGTTATACTCACTGAATCATACCTTACAGCCAATGCTGCAGATACCTCACAACCATCCTTGGGTATGCCCTGTTCCAGCAGAGGTGGTAGCACCATAGCATACAGTGGGGAGGGAGTGGGCCTTGAAGTCCTCAGTGTTGACTCTGGACCCCATGAAATCTCATGGTGTCAAGTCAAACATGGGCAAGGAAACCTCCTGCTGATTCTCACCTACAGCACCCACAGCCACCTACAACCCCTGCCCCCTCAGCTGATGTATCAGCTCCTCTATGTTGAACACCACTTGGAAGAAACACTGAGAGTGGAAGGCAACAGAATGTATCCTGGATGGGGTCTTTATTGTCCATCACCAAGAGTGGCTCGGTAGCATCACTATTGCCCGAGCTGGCCAAGTGCTAAAGGACATATCTGCCAGACTGGGTCAGCATGGGAGGTGGTCAGAGAACCAACAAGAGGGAGAAGGAAGAAATCTACTTAATTTCATCATCACCAAACTACCTGTCACAGATGCATCTGTCCAATATAGTATTGGTAGGAATGACCACCGCACAGTCCTTGTGGAAATAAAGACCCATCTGAGCATATGCTCTATGGTGTTGCGTGGCATTACCACCGTGCTAAATGGTATAGACTCAGAACAGATCTGACAGCTCAAAACTCAGCAGACATGAAGCGCTGTGGGCCAACAGCAACAGCAGAATTGTATTCAACCACAATCTGCAACCTCATAGACCAGAATATCCTTCACTCCACCATCAAGCCAAAGGACCAACTCTGGTTCAACAAGGAACGTATAAAAGCATGCCAGGAGCAGCATTAAGCATACTTAAATATGAGATACCAATCTGGTGAAGCTACAATGCAGGACTATGTGCATGCAAAATAGTGGAAGCAGAATGTTATAGATGGAGCTAACCAATCCCAGATCCAACAGATCAGATCATAGCTCTGCAATCTTGCCACATCCAGTCATAATTGGTGATGGGCAATTAAACAACTAACAGAAGGAAGAGATTCCACAAACATCCCCATCCTCAATGATGGTGGAGCCCAGCACATCAGAGCAAAAGACAAAGTTCAAGAATTTGCAATCATCTTCAGCCAGAATTGCCGAGTGGATAATCCATCTTGGCCTCCTCCTGAAATCCCCACCATAACATGTCAGTCTTCAACCACATATCATCAAGAAATGGCTGAAGGCACTGGATATAATAAAGGCTAAGGTCCCTGACAACATCCTGGCAATGGTACTGAAGACTTGTGTTCCAGAACTAACTGTGCCCCTAGCCAAGCTGTTCCAGTACAGCTACAACGCTGGCATCTACCCTACGATGTGGAAAATTTTCCAAGTATGTCTTGTCCACAAAATCAGGACAAATCCAAACCAGCCATTTACTGCTCCATCAGTCTACTCTCAGTCATCAGCAAAGTCCTGGAAGGTGTGGTCGATATTGCTATGAAGTGGCACTTTACTCAGTATAATCTGCTCACCAATGCTTAGTTTGGGTTCTGCCAGGATCACTCGGTTCATGATCTCATTACTGCAAATTTGGACAAAAGAGTTGAAGTCCAGAGCTGAGGTTAGAGTGACATCACGGCAGCATTTGACCGAGTGTGGTATCAAGAAGCCCTTATATAATTGAAGTCAATGGGAATATGGGCACAACCTCTCCACTGGTTGGAGTCATGCCTAGCACAAAGGAAGATGATTGTGGTTGTTGGAGGCCAATCAACACAGCCCGAAGAGTTCCTCACTGTAGTGTCCTAGGCCTAATCACATTCAGCTGCTTCATCAATGACCTTCCTTACATCACAAAGTCAAAGTTAGGGATGATCGCTGATGATTGCATAGTGTGCAGTTCCATTCATAACTCCTCAGCAATCCATACATGTGTGAACAAGACCTGGACAACATTCAAACTTGGGCTGATATGTGGCAAGTAACATTCATGCCACGCAAGTGCTAGGCAGTAACCATCTCCAACAAGAGAGAATCTAGCCATCTCCCCTTGCATTATGATCACTGAATTGCCAACCATCAACATTCTTGGAGTGGGGGGGCATTGACCAGAAACTTACATAACTCAGCGATACCATTGAACTAATCTGTAATCACCATATTGAAATGACTGTAATATTCATTGATTGTATTGCAGCACCTCGTGATCCATGTGTAAATGTTGAATATGATTACAATTTTTGTGATGGCCATTTAAAAACATTTTGTAATGTTCTTTCAGATATTTTATGAATAAAGTATATTTTTCCCAAAAAAAAGAAACTTACTTAATTCGGGTCAGGTCTGCTCCGGAGTTGGTGATCCACCCTGACCAGACCTGTGCTGTATCCGGCAGGAAGATCTCTGACAGCCTCGTGCTGCTCAGGGATACGATTGCCTATGTGCAGGACAGGGGTGTGGACACCTGCCTCATCAGCCTGGATCAGGAGAAGGCCTTTGACAGAGTATCGCACACCTACACGGTGGATGTGCTCTCCAAAATGGAGTTTGGGGAGGGAATCCGCAACTGGATCCAACTGCTCTACACAAATATCTGTAGCGCAGTTTCAATCAATGGGTGGGAATCAGAGAGCTTTCCAATTAAATCTAGTCAGGCAGGGCTGCCCTCTCTCCCCTGTCCTGTTTGTGTGTTGCATAGAACCCTTTGCTGAGTCCATCAGGAAGGATCTGGGCATGAGGAGTGACGAGCCCAGGCAGTGGAGGCACTCAGGTTAAAGCCTGACGATGTCGCCGTCTTCTGCTCGGATCCACTGTTGGTGCGCAGACTGATCCACATCTGCGACCAGTTCGAACTGGCCTCGGGAGCCAAGGTAAATCGTGGGAAGAGCGAGGCCATGTTCTTTGAGAACTGGGCTGACGGATCCTTTGTCCTCTTCACCGTCAGGGCTGACGGCCTGAAGGTGCTGGGGATATGGTTCGGATGGACTGGGGCATGCGTTAGAAACTGGAAGGAGAGAGTAGCTATGGTGAAAAGAAAACTGGGCATGTGGGAGCGACACTCCCTCTCCATTGCAGGTAAGAACCTGGTCATCAGGTGTGAGGCACTCTCGCTGTTGCTGTACGTGGCGCAGGTCTGGCCCATTCCTCACTCCACGGTAGCGATCACCTGAGCCATCTTCCACTTTATCTGGAGGTCAAAAATGGATCGTGTTCACAGGAACATGATGTACCAACCTCTAGATAAAGGGGGAAAAACGTGCCCATCATCACCCTTATCCTGATGGCCACCTTTGTGTGTGGCTGCATTAAGCTGTGCGTAGACCCTTGGTACGTCAACACCAAGTGTCACTACGAGCTGAGGTTCTACCTGTCCCCGGTGTTGTGAAGGGTGGGTCTGACCACCCTACCGCAGAACACTCCAAGTACTTGGACCGTGCCATACCACCTGTCCCTCATGGAAAACTTTATGCAGAGAAACACCTTTGACCACAAGTCCATCAGGTAGCGGTCGGCACGTAATGTCCTAGAGGCCCTGCGGGAAAAGGAGAGGGTGGATCCTGTGGGATGGTTCCCCGAGCAGACTGTCAAAGTCATTTGGCAGAATGCCTCATCGACAGAACTTTCCAACAAGCACCAAGATGTAGCTTGGCCGGTGGTGAGAAAGGCCCTCCTCGTCAGATCTTTCCAACATGCCAGGAATCTCACCCCCTCTGTACGTTGCCCTCGAGGTGGCTGTGGTGGGGAAGGGACCGTTGTTCACCTCCTCGTGGAATGTGCCTTTGCAAAGAAGGTCTGGAGCGAGATGCAGTGGTTTTTGTCAAGATTCATCCCGAGCAGTTCAGTGACACAGGACTCTGCTCTACAGACTGTTCCCAGGGACACACACCGAGACAAACATCAACTGCAGTTGGAGGATCATCAACTCGGTGAAAGACGCTCTTTGGTCTGCCCGGAACTTGTTGGTCTTCCAGCGCAAAGAGTTGTCCCTGACTGAGTGCTGCAGACTGGAACATTCCAAGGTCCAGGGCTACGTGCTGAGGGACGCAGTAAAGCTTGGGGCAGCCGCCGCAAAGGCGCAATGGGGAAAGGTCGCTGTCTAAGACCTTTCAGCCACATTGCACCAAGGGGCTGGGAATTGTATAGACCCCTCGGGCTGTATCACTCACAAGGAATGTATGCAGTGAATACTACATGTGTCACAATTGCATTGCAACACCTCAGAGTGCAACATGATCTATGTCGATAACTTGAATACCATTGCACTGTCCGACTGTCTGTAATGACCATGTTGAGATGTCTGTAATATTCATTGATTGTAGTGAAGTGCATCATGATCTATGTGGGAAACTTGAATCTGATTATACTTTTTGTGATGGCCATTTTGAAATTTTTTGTAATGCTCTTTCAGATATTTTATGAATAAAATATATTTTTCCAAAAAAAAAACTTACTTAACTGGACCAGCCATATAAATACTGTGGCTACAAGAGCAGGTCAGTAATTTGGAATTCTGCAGTGAGTAACTCACCTTCTGACTCCCCAAAACCTGTCCACCATCTACCTACAAGGCACAAGCCAGGAGTGTGATGGAATACTCTCCAATTGCCTGAATGAGTACAGCTCCAACAACACTCAAAAAGCTCAACACCATCCAGGACAAAGTAGCCTGATTGACCGGCACCCCAAACACCACCTTAAACATTCACTCGCTCCACCACCTGTGCACCATGTTTACAGTATGTAGCATTCAGAAAACATACGACAACAACTCACCAAGGGTCTGTCAGCAGCAACTGCCAAACCAGCGACTTCAATCACCCCTGGAAGAACAAAGGCAGCAGACTCATGGGAACATCACCATCTTTTCTTCCAAGTCATACCATCCTGACTTGGAACTATATTGCCATTCCTTCACAGTTGTTATGTTCAAATCCTGGAACTCCCTCCCTAACAGCACTGTAGGTATACCTACACTACATGGACTGCAGCGGTTCAAGAAGGTGGCTCAGCACCACCTTCTCAAGGGCAATTAGGGATGGCAACATCTGCTGGCCAAGGCAGTGACACTGGCTAATTAAAAAATCTCTCGTCCCTGGAATTCAGCCCATTTATCTTTTTTTTAAATTTGTTCATGGGATGTGAGCATTGCTGGGTAGACCAGCATATTGCTCATCCCTAATTGCCCTTGAGAGCTGCCTTCATGAACTGCTGCAGTCCATGTGGTGTAGGTACACCCACAGTGCTGCTAGGGAGGGAGTTCCAGGATTTTGACCCAATGACAGTGAAGGTACAGCGATATATTTCAAGTCAGGATGGCGAGTGGCTTGATGGGGAACTTCCAGGTGGTGGTATGCTGCCCTTGTCCTTCTAGATGGTAGTAGTCCTGGGTTTGGAAGGTGCTGCCTAAGGAGGCTTGGTGAGTTCCTGCAGTGCATCTTGGAGATGGTATACACTGCTGCTACTGTGTGTCGGTAGTGGAGGGAGTGAATGTTTGTGGATGGGGTGTCAATCAAGCAGCTGCATTGTCCTGGATGGTGTAAAGCTTCTTGAGTGTTGTTGGAGCTGCACTCATCCAGGCAAGTGGAGAGTATTCCATCACACTCTTGACTTGTGCCTTGTAGATGGTGGAGAGGTTTTGGGGAGTCAGGAGATGAGTTACTCACTGCAGGATTCCTAGCCTCTTACCTGCTCTTGTAGCCACAGTATTTATATGGCTAGCCCAGTTCAGTTTCTGGTAAATGGGGCTCTTAGGATACGAGAGTGATAGGGTTTCAATAGGAGTGTAGTACTAGAGGGTTAAACTTTCAATAGGAATTAGCAAACTTAATGGATTAGCTTTGATAGGAGAGTCAGGGGACCAGAGGGATGAGGCTTTGATGGGAGGTAGGGGATTAGGGCTTTGATGGGAAAATTGGGGGACTGGGGGATTGGATCTTGATGGGGGAATTAGACCACTTCAAGAAGGTTTTGATGGGTGGTTTAGGAGATGGGAGGGATTTGCTTCAAAAGTAGTTGAGGGTCTAGAGGTATGGGCTTCAGTGAGAGTTAGGAGATTAGAGTATTGGTATTCATTGGGAGAGTTAGGGTTAAAGAGGGATGGACTTTTGATGGGGGAGGTAGAGTACTAAAGCGATATACAAGGTTGAGTGTACCAGAGTGAGGGACTGCTTTTGGAGTTCTGTCTCTATCCCACCATGGCCTTTAATGCTCAGTGTCCATCTCTCACCATACCTCATGTTACTGAGAAACTCCCTATTACTGAGCCAGGCTAGTGAAATGGGTGGTCTGCAGACTCACTGCTCACAGGTCCTATTTTCAGTTGTTGATGTGGGCTGACTTGTTTCTGAGGGTCGGGGGCAGTCTGATGACATTGATAAACAGGATGTTATATCAAATCTTCCAAAGTAAAATGTCTGCTCCCCGGGGGTGGCTGTTATTCAGGTTTATTCATTGAATGGAAAAACGATGCCTCATCCCTCAAAACAGGAATGAGATTTTCAGTCTGTTGGAATTTAAAACCTAATCAGGAGTTGCACCCGGCTCCCCACCCACACCCACATCCACCCCCCTTAAAGGGACAAGCCCTGGCCCAAACCTAGGGACACCAAACACCACAGCTACCTTTAATACCCTCCACACATTTCACTTCCCTTGAATACTTAAACACAAATCCATCTGCTTAACTCATGTTCAATACTTCCGATTTTGACTTCCTCACAAAACCAGTGAGCACATTACACAGCAGCACCGACTTAAAATCTCTGAATTCCCCAGGTCCAACAGGAGTCAAAGCATTCACCATCTCACCATCGTCACCCACTGCCTCTCCCCCATGGTTCCTCCTCCATCCCCCCCACCCCACCCCCCCCCCAACCCAGCCCCACTATTCCTCATGTTCTGCTTCTCCCCTCTCACCGACAGCTCCTGCCCCTCTGTCTCTCCCCATTTTCCCTCATCCTCTGCACCTCCACCAGTGTTCAGCCCCAACTCCCCTTGCCCACACCCTCACCCTTTGTCCCTCCCACACTAACCCTCCCCCAATCACCCCTACCCTACTGCTTTTCCCCCTCTACCCGTTGCCCACTGTCCCTCACTCTTTTCCCCTCCCCTCTGCCACTTCCCCACTGCCTCCCACCTCCCCCCTCCCCCAATATGGCCTGTGTTCCACTCTGTGCTTACCACAGACAAGGTTCCAATCAACTGCTGGATCAATTGTATGCAAGTATCCCCAGCCTGAGAAGTAATCCAGGAAAATTGGAATCTTGCAAAGGAGGGATCCCAGTAGGAGAGGAACACCAAACCAGTGAGATGCCAACAGAAGAAGGAATCCCAAACCCAGGGGACACCTGTTCAGGAAGAACTAAGACTGGAGGACCCCAGACAGGCATTTAATGATCTATTTGTAGTTTCTTGCTTGACTTTTGATCGTTTGAAATAGTACAAGCAGCTCTCTGTAACAGACCCACTCTATAGTTAACAGGTTGCAACAAGTGCCAGTTTCAAAGAGTCGCTGACGACTAATGGAATCGTGTGTTATTCCAATGGCCAGAAATTAGTTTGAAGGCAGAAATGCAAATAAATGAAAACACAGCACCTTTCAAGTGTTGAACAGGTGGTGCTATACTACAAGCAACGTTCAGCTTCAAAGGGGAAAGAAACTGGGAAAAACAGAACAGGGCAGTGACAAATAAAAGAGATAAAGGGAGGCAAACAGAAAAGACAGAAAAAAACACACAGCATCAGATAAAGTGATAGTTAGATTGATAGGCAAACAGGCAGACAGGCAGATGGACGATGGACAGGTTGATAGAGATAGACTGGAGAATGAGAGACAGAGAGGGAGAAACAGACAGTGAGTGATAAACAGAGAGAGACTCAGGGCTAGAAACAGAACAAAAAATGCAAGGAAACAGAAACAAAAGAAAAAGAGGAAGATGGAGACAGACAGAAAAGGAGACAGAGGGAGGGGCAGAGAGAGACAAAGATTGAGATAGAGAGAGGGATTGTGTGTGTCACTGTGGCTTAATTGAATCACAAGGCTCTGAGTTCAAGTCCACTCCAGGGCTTGAGCACAAAAATCTAGGTTGACACTGCAGTGCTGTACTAAGGGAGCACTGTGATGTTGGAGGTGCCATCTTTCAGATGAGACATTAAACTGAGGGCCCAACTGCCTGCCTGGTGGACGTAAAAGATCCCTGGCACTATTTCGAAGAAGAGCAGGGGAGTTATCCCTGGTGTCCTGGCCAATATTTATCCCTCAATCAACATCACAAAAAGAAAAGACGATCGGGTCATTTATCACACTGCTGTTTGTGGGAATTTACCGAGATTTAGGCTTCAGATTTAGTTCCTCTGGTCCAGTGCAGAACAATGGGCAGCCAGAGTCTGCCCCTAGCCCTGATCCATCGTGATCTCTTTCGCTCCAGCCCAGGTAGTGTTCCGCTCTTGAAGGTCCTCCTTAAATATGCTTCACCAGGTCTCCTTTGGCCAGCCCCACCTTCTTCTTTCACCAAGTGGCGTCCATTCTTCTGGCGGGGCTGCCGAGTGCACATTCGAGAGGCGAAGGACGTATCATCAGCCTTAGCCATCTCTCCATGGGGTCAATTACCAGGGGGCATAGAGCTAAGGTGATTGGTAGAAGGATTAGAGGGACATGAGGAAACACTTTTGATCCAGAGGGTAGTGGGCACCTGGAATTCACTGCCTAAATTGGTGTTTGAGGCTGAAGCGCTCAACTCATTTAAAAGGTACCTGGATCTGCACCTGAAATGCTGTAACCTGCAAGGCTACAGACCAAGTGCTGGAAAGTGGGATTAAAAATTAGCGGCTAGTTTGCTTTTTTTCTGTTTTTTGGTCTGGCGCAGACACAATGGGCTGAATGGCCTCTTTCTGCGCTGTAACTTTTCTATGGTTCTATGATGTCCCGCAGGCACCTCTGGTCAGTCCTCTGTAGCACTTCGTCGTTGGTGATGCTGTGTCTCCATGTGATGTCCAGAATCTAATGTAGGCAGAGCTGGTGAAAGACGTCCAACTTGTGTGACACCTTTGCTGTTCTCTTCCACATCTCACTGACATTAATTGCGGTTGGTACTAGTCTGGACATGTAGAGCCGCAGCTTCATGGCCATGTTGATAGTGTTGGATGCCCAGACTGTGTGGAGCCGCTGGACAGCCAATGCTGCTTTGTCGATTCTTGTGTGGAAGTCGATCTCTACATCACCCTCCCTGGAGATGTTGCTTCCTAGGTAGGGGAAGTGGTCAACGTCCTTGATGTTCTGTTGTCTAGTGGTTGGTGATGGGAGTGACCTTGTTGCTGTCCAGCCATCACTGTCTTGGTCTTCCTGCAGCTGCTGCATAGACCAGGCTGGTGATCAGGTCTTGGAGCACACACGATTCTTCTGCCAGCAAGGCAATGTTGTTTGCGAAATCCAGGCCTGTCAGCCGGTAGTGTTGCTATGGGATGCCAAAGTCTGCACCCAGCATCACCTTCCTCATGATGAAATCAATAACTAAGAGGGAAAGTAATGGGGAGAGTATGCAGCCTTGCTGTACTCCTGTGATGATTTTGAAGGGATCCATGGTGTCCGTGCTGGTCTTGACGCAGCAGCTGGAGTTGCGGTATCAGGCTTTGAAGATGTTAATATACTGCTCTGCGATGCCGCACTGTTTTGCAATATACCATAGTGACTGTCGATGGACGCTGTTGAAAGCCTTCTTGAAATCAATTAAGTTGAACAAGTGGCTCCTGATACTCGAGGCTCTGCTCTATGATGTTCCTGAGCTGCTACCCAGAAACCTGCCTGTCCTTTATGAAGGGTACTGTCTACTTCTGCTTTCAATCTGTTGAGGAGCACCATGCCAAAGACCTTGCCAGGTACTGACAGCAGTATATGGTCCTCCAGTTGTGGGAGTTTGCTGAGCACAAATTGGCTCCTACATTACAACAATGAATATACTTCTAAAGTATTCCATTGACTATAAAGAGCTTTGAGGCATCCATTGTTCTTGAAAATTGCTATATAAATGCAAGTCTTTAAAGACAAAAATCAAGGTATGGAGTAGGAATATTTTCTTTCCTTTATTATTTTCATATTCTCTTAAAAATGTGCTCATCTTTCACTTAGCGCTGCTGACTGACTTTTTTATTCTTTCATGGGATGTGGGCATTGCTGGCAAAGCCATTATTTGTTGCCCATCCCTAATTGCTCTTGAGAGGGTGGCGGTGAGCCACCTTCTTGAACCACTGCAGTCCAACTAGTGTAGGTACACCCACAGTGCTGTTAGGAAGAGAGTTCCAGGACTTTGACACAGCTATAGTGAAGGAATGGCAACATAGTTCGAAAGCAGGATGGTGTGTGGCTTGGAGGAGAACTTGCAGGTGGTGGTGCATGCATCTGTTGCTCTTGTCCTTCTAGGTGGTAGAGGTTGTGGGTTTGGAAGATGCTGTTGAAGGAACCTTGATGAGTTGCTGCAGTGCATCCTGTATATGGTACACACTACTGCCACTATGCTTCATTGGTGAGAAGGAGCAAATGTTTAAAGTGGTGAATGGGGTGCCGATCAAGTGAGCTGATATTACCTGAAATGTTGTCTTTTTCTGTCTACTGATGCTATTGACCTGAACTTCAAGCATTTCCAGTCTTTATTTGAGAGACAAAAACAGAAAGAGAGAAAGATAAACAGAGAGTGAAAGAGATGAGATAGAAGAATACTCACAGGGAATGAATAAGACAGAGAGAAAGAAAGGTAAAGAGAGAGAGAAAGACAGGCAGAGGGAGACAAACAGACTGAGAGAGGTAGAAAGGGAGTCAGAGAAAGACAGAGAGAGAGAGATAGGCACACACAGACAGAGAAAGAGAGATGGATATAGACAGAGAAACAGAAAGGAGAGACAAAAAAGACTGAAAGGGAGACAGAGAGAGACAGGCAGACAAAGAGACAGAGATAGACAGAAGTAGAGACAAAGGGAGGGAAATAGATAGAAAAGGAGAGATAGAGGGGAATACAGAGAAAAAGAGATGGAGAGAGAATTTCAGCAAAAGATGAGCACAGAGACAGAAACAAAGTAAATGAGACAGAGAGCGAGATAAACATGCAGAGGGAAAGTTGTTAAGAGTGACAGAAGGAGAAGTACAGAGACAGAGTGAGAAAGGTAATTAGAAAGAGGCAGAATGGTAGAATGAGAGGGAAGTTATTCAGAGTCAAAACAAAAGAAATAGAGAAACAGAGTGTGAGATAGAAAGAACAAAAGAGAAAGACTGAAAGGGAGATAAATAAACTGAGATATTGAGCAAGACAGGTATTGGAAGAGTGACAAACAGAAAACAGCTGACAGGAAATGATAGGAAGACAGCAAGACAGAGAACAAGGAGAGCATAGAAAGAATGGGAAAGATAAAAGTGAGATAGAGATACACAGAAACAGAGCAATAGAAACAGAAACTGGCGGAAAGGAGTTAGAATTAGGGAGAAAAGAGAGAAATAGCTGAGCAAGAGGGGGGGGAAGCACCGTGTTAGGAAGAGAAAATTTGGGGAATAGAGGCCAGAGTGAGAAAGGTTGAGTGAGAAAGAGACATAGGGAGAAACAAAGAAAAAAAAAGCTGGACTAACAAAGAAACAGCTAGAGAAACCAAGAAAATTGGAGAGATGACAGATAGGGAGAGACACACAAAAGTAGGGACAATGGAATAGAGAGAGAGACAAAAAGAAAGGTGAGAAGAGGCAATGAGGAAGATGGAGTAATACAGAAAATAGTGAGAGATAGCACAATAGGAAGGTAAAGAAAATGACGGAAAAAGATAGGTTTGGAGACAAGAAAATGAACGGAATAAAAAGGAAACAAACGAACGAAAAGAAAATGTAAGAAGCTGACAATAAGTAGTGGGATCAGTACGGAAAGGCAGCTTAGTGTCCTTGCTGGGCTGTTAGATTTATGCCTTTGTAATGAGTGCTCTCACCTCCCAGCGTTCTCTGTACCCTCTTCCCCTCGGGGTAGACTTTCTATCGGCTGGATGGGCCGCACCTTCCCTTTAAGACTGGAGACAGGGGAATCCCCGGGACACATGCGCACTCCTTCTCCACACCTTCACTCGTTCCCTGGTTATAAAAGAGCAGCAGGGGAGGGCAGAGTTATTTATGCACTGGTGACAAGGAGGGAGTTACAACTGCCACAGAAAGAGACAGGGATATAGACAGACAGAAACACGCGCGCACACACACAGGAAGAGGGACAGACAAACAAACATAAAAAGGAGAGAGACAGACTGACACACACGGAAACAGAGAGAGAGAGAGACTGACACACACAGGGAAACAGACCCACAGAGAGAGAGGGAGAGAGACTGACACACACAGGGAAACAGATCCAGATAGAGAGAGAGTCAGACAGACTGACACACACAGGGAAACAGACCCACAGAGAGAGACAGACTGACACAGAGAGAGAGAGAGTCAGACTGACACACACAGGGAAACAGATCCACACAGAGAGACAGACTGACACAGAGAGAGAGAGAGTCAGACTGACACACACAGGGAAACAGATCCACACAGAGAGAGAGTCAGACAGACTGACACACACAGGGAAACAGATCCACACAGAGAGAGAGTCAGACAGACTGACACACACAGGGAAACAGATCCACACAGAGAGAGAGTCAGACAGACTGACACACACAGGGAAACAGATCCACACAGAGAGAGAGTCAGACAGACTGACACACACAGGGAAACAGATCCACACAGAGAGTCAGACTGACACACACACGTAGAAAGGGAAACAGACCCAGAGAGAGACAGACAGAAAGGATCAGGCTAAGCCAGTCAAATAGAGCGAGGGAGGGTCAGGCTGACTGGAGATAGTGTCAGGAGCAGGGGGCACAGTCTGAGTTGGGACTCATAGTGGACACAGCCCAGTGAGAGCCACCTGTTACTCAGGATCAGGGTCCACTCCGGTTACAGTCACTTACCCGCCTGCCCTGGACTACCAAAGGAAGAAAAACTTCAGCAAAACTTTGTGGAAAGTTTGAAAGCGTGTTTGTGCGGCTGGTTTTCTATCAGGAAGGGAGTCCGGGTGCTGTCCTGTGATCGGCGAGTGGGAGTCCAGCCCTGGGGAGATGAGCTGCTCAGATTCTGCCCTCTGAGTTGAGTATCCGAGCGGGAGCCGAGCCGAGCCATGCATCTGGGGATCGCACTGTTCACTCTGTGCTACCTGTGGCCGGTCACTGAGGTGAGCTGGGACAAGGGGGCAGGGTCTGGGGGTCTGGAGGCAGGGGGGAAGGGGATCGGGTTTATGCCCCACCGCTCGGTTCGGTAAGACAACCTTCCCCGCCCTCGCTCGATCTCCCTCGGGCTGGGAGAGGTTTGTATCTAGGGGGTGGGGGGGTGGGGGGTGGTGGGTGCAGAGCGGCTGGTCCAGGTGATACATAGCACATAGGGTAAAAATGCAGGGCAATGGGCACATCAAAGGTTATACAGGGCAATGAGCGACAGTGTAGGATTATTGCAATTTATAAATCAGAATTAGCAGGGATGTATCTCCAGTACTGTGTGATGGAAGGTTACAGTAAGATGTCTGGGCTGTTTGTAGCCTGGTTTTTATTTACAGGAGGGAGGGAGTGTGATTGGGATGGGAGTGCTGACCCCCCTACCTATATTCCTCTGTCCCTTCCTTCCCTAGTTCTGGGTGGGTTGCTGAAAGTTAGGATTGTGCCTTTCAGGCGAATTCTGTGCTGCCTACTAATCTCCTCTCTCTCTCTCTCTCCTCTACCCCCAAACCACTACCCCCATCTCCCCGCCTCTCCCCACCAAATAGGGTGACTGGATCCCTTCAGAACACAGCAGATTCCAAAGTCGTCTCCAGCATCGATCCCTAGGTAAATCATAGATTGTGGATAATACACAGGTGTGGGGAAAAGGGCAATCTGGAATTGGGTATGGGTATAACAGATGGCAGGAAGTGAGGTTGGGAGGGCAAGGGGAGATCCTGATCATTTTGCAAGTTGGTAAAAGATGGTCGGAGGGATGTGTGCTGGTGCCATTGTAGGTGGGTGCAGATGTGCTGGGCCGATCCTTTCTGAGCAGAGCCCACTCACCCATCTGCTCTGGAGATTAGTGTTGTGGTAATGTACAGTGCCATCTGTGGAGCTGAACTGCACAAGGTGGAGATCAGCAACTCAACAGGAATTGAAAGAAATGAACGAAGGGAGGGACTAAGGGTTTGGATCTCATGAGACTTTCGAAAGGCGAAAGAGGTGGCCGGGGAGGGATTTAGGGAGAGATTGTCATTGTGCAGGGGTGTGTCGACTGCACTGAGAATGGAGGGAGAGACGGAGCGGATGCATAATAAAGAGTGCATGCTAAGACAATGGGGCTGGGAGACAAGAATGTGGCCTCACAGCTCCTGTAACACTGGGGGACTGCGGACTTTGTTATTGATTGTTATTTGCCAGATCATTAGCAGTGTAAGCAGGCCGTGAGTGAATAATCCACGAGCAAACTGTGCAGGGTATACAGAAGGGTGAACCCTCCTCTTCATTATTCTCTCCTGGGCTGAGGGTGCTCCCAGATGGGGCCACATTCCTTTCAGCGTTCTGTAATGACATTTCAATTCTCGCCTGTTTTGTCTGCTGGCCATTCCAACCTCAGTTCAGCTGCTATCTAAGAAAGCCCAGTGTTTCCTGCAATTGTCTAACAGTCCAATGGGCTTTGGCAAGGGTCCACTGTCTCCTCACCAGTGTAACAGAGTGAAGCATCGCGTGAGGGTGCTGGCCAGCTCGCTGTGCTGGGTTTTGTCCCAGCATTGTTAAATGCCAGTCTCTTTCTTGTATTTTTCAAACACAATGAATATGCTTCTAAATATAGGCACCCTGTGTTAGCATTCCACATATCTCGACAAGGATGGAATTTGTGGAATAGTTTCCTGATAGTTTGTATTTCCAATTGTCTGAAGCATTCAAATGAACAAGGTTTCTTTCTTTCGCCTGTGCTGCTGACCTTCACATTAACATTTCTACTTCTTAAATATGACACAGTTAGCATTTCAGTATGTTTAATCTCGCTGCGTAGAATTTATGTTAACCCTTGGACTGCTGGAGATTCTCTCCCATTTCCAAGGTAATTAATTGGACACTTAATTCTTGATTAGCAATATTGAGAAATTTTGGAGACAGGGAAGGGCCACTTGGCCTATAAATTGATCTTAACCATCCCACCCTCACCATCCCAATCACCAAGTGGCGGTGTTCTGTCTCCTAAGACGATGGTTTGCGCCATGCTAGTCAACTCTGCACTAAGCATGGCCTGGTGTGGCTCAGGAGCCCCACTCTAGCATGGCAGTCTTTACTGCATTTGCTGCTGAGAAGGTGCATGATTCGCTGGCCTCTGTTTTCTCTGGACCCTCTTCTCGGCGAGCTGAGCTTTATGTTTCTGCTCACCTCTTCCAATGCCCTTCCAGCCAGTCAGCCTGCAGAGGTCATGGCTGTCAGTGACTCTCTCCCAGTTGTCAGTGTCAATATCCGTCATCTTCATATCTCTGTTGCAGGTGTCCTTGTAGCGGAGGTATGGATGCCCAGGAGGTCGTGACCCAGTGGCCAGTTCACCGTACTTTGGGTATTTGCCCGTCATCCATCTGATGAACGGGGCCAAACCAGTGCAGACATTGTTGGTTTAGCAATGATAGAGTTAGCATGCTCCAGGACCTCTAAGTTGGTGACCTTGCCCTGCCAAGAGATGCCAAGGATTTGTCTGAGACAGCGAAAGTGGAAACTGTTCAACCTTTTCTCCTGCCTCGCATATGTCATCCATGTCTCATCAGTATCGAGGAGTGCACTGAATTCACAGGCTTGGTAGAATCACAGTTTGGTGTTCAGCCAGATTGCTGTGGTTCCACACTCTCTTACTCAGCTTGGGCATAACAGCTGCAGCTTTTGTGATGCATGTACTGATTTCAGCATCAAATGACAGCTTGCTGGTGATTGTGGAGCCTAGATATGCAAAGCTATCAACAACCCCCAGCATCACATTGTCAATGCTGATAGATGACAGTATGGCAACATCCTGGACCATGACATTTGTCTTCCTGATGTTGATAGTCAAACCAAGCTCTTTATAGGTGTGAAAGAGTCTGTCCATTTGCCGTTGCAGGTGTTCCTCAATATGGAATGTTACTGCAGCATCGTCAGTGTAGAGCAAACCTCTGATAAGGAATTGGTGCACCTTTGTCTTGAATCTCAGGCAAGCAAGGCTGAACAGCTTTCCGTCAGTTCTGGCATTTAAGTGGACAACCTCTGTAGATGACCTGAAGGCATTTGACAGCAGCAAAGTGAAGAATATGCCAAAGAGCATTGGTGGCAGAACACAACACTGCTTGACCCCACTGCGGATCTCAGTGGGTTCTGATGTTGCTCTGTCATAGCTGACCTTACCCATCATGTTGTCATGGAAAGAGGAGATCGCATTGAGCAGCTTTGGCAGGCAGCCAATTTTCTCCAGCAACTTAAATAGACCACCTCTGCTCACATGGTTGAATGCCTTGGTGAGATTGATGAAGGCAATATATAGTGGCCTCCTTTGCTCACGGTATTTCTCTCGCAGCTGCCGGACTGAAGATCATGTCAATTGTAGATCTTCCAGTTCTGAAACCACACTGGGATTCAGGATGGATGCGTTCAGCCAAGATCTGCAGCCTGACAAGGGCAACACAGGCAAATACTTTTTCCATGATGCTCAGCAGGGACATAGTTGTTGCAATCACTGCAGTCACCCTTGTTTTTCACAGGGTCACAATCTTTGCTTTGTGCATATCTTGGGGCACTGCCCCTCCCTCCAGCAGAGAAAGAGAAGTTTGTGTAGATGCTGCAAGATTGCCGGTTTCCCATGCTTGGTGAGTTCAAATGGTACAGCATTAGCACCTGGAGCTTTGCCCATAGCAAATGAGTCAATAGCTTTGCTATGCTCCTCCCGTGTGGGTTCAATATCCAGCCTTGCTATGACAGGCAGGTTTTCTAGGGTGTCTAGAGCTTCTTCAATGACAGTGTTCTCCCTAGAGTACAACTCATCTTTCCAACTATTTATTGCAGTTGGTGAGGACTTCCCCTGCCTTTGTTTTCAATGGAGACATTTTCTTTGCTGATGGACCTGATGCCTTTTTGATGCCTTCATACATTCACCTGACATTCCCTGTGTCGAATGACATTTAGATATTCTGGCAGAGTTGTAACCAGTAGTCATTGGCAGACTGCCTGGCAGTTTGTTGGACTTTACCTTGAGTGGCTTTTAGTGCATTCGGAATTTTCTTGCTCTGATGTTCTCTTGCAATTAATGAATGGGAACCACTTGGCTTCAATGACAGGCTCCACCACAGTGATGTCAGCATCAAACAAGTCAGCATTTTTCTGCTCTTGCTTCTCATTTATTGAGAGTATGATATTGTAGGTGGTGTCTCGAAGTATGTTGCATTTTCCTTCTGCTCACTGTGTGGGAATGCCAGAGGGCGCCTGTTTAATCAAGTTGCAGAACTTTTGGTTTTTATCTGGGTAAGCAATGTGGCTGACATTGATACAATGGTGGCATCTCTGCTTTGAATGAAAAGCTTTCAAGGGTTGCACCCTCGCTCTAGTGCATGCCGGGGAATGATCTGTATCAGCACTGTGGTAGCTGTGTGTTTTCTATTCATTTATGGTGTTTGGCTAGGCCAGCGTGTGTTGCCCATCCCTAATTGCCCTTGAGAAGGTGGTGATGAGTTGCCTTTGTGAACTGCTGTAGTCCATATGGTGTAGGTAAACCCACAGTGCTGTTAGGGATGGAGCTTTAGGATTTTGACCCAGCGACACTGAAGGAACAGCAATATGTTTCCAAGTCAGGGTGGTGAGTGGCTTGGAGGGGAACTTCCAGGTGGTGGTGTTCCCATGTATCTGCTGCCCTTGTCCTTCTAGATGGTAGCGGTCGTGGGTTTGGAAGTGGCTGCCTAAGGAGGCTTGGTGAGTTCCTGCAGTGCATCTTGTAGATGGTACACGCTGCTGCCACTGTACATTGGTAGTGGAGGGAGTGAATGTGGATGGGTTGCCAATCAAGTGGCTGCTTTGTCCTGGATGGTGTCAAGCTTCTTGAGTATTGTTGGAGCTGCACTCCTGACTTGTATTCCACCGCACTCCTGACTTGTGCCTTGTAGATGGTGGACAGGCTTTGGGGAGTCAGGAGGTGAAAAGTGTGTTGAGAATGCTGTACAGGAAGTCATGTTTGGTGATGATCAGATCCAGCTGGTGCCAATATCCTGATCTGCGATACTCCCAGGACGACCTCATGGCATGGTTTGTTCTGAAAGAAGATGTTAGTTACACAAAGCTCATGATGGCTGCAAAGCTCAAGTAATCCCTGTCCATTCTCATTTATCTTTCCCAGTCCATGATGTCCGATTAGGAGGGCCATGCCTCATGGTCTGCACCCACTCTTGCATTGAAGTTCCTCAGTAGGTAAAGATATTCTGACTTGAGGATTCTGTTGATAGTAAGTATCAAGCTTTTCTTAGAATTGGCCTTTCACTTCTGTAGTGGAGCACAGCGTTGGAGCGTAGATACTCATGAGATTAACTGGCCCTGTTTGAGTTAAGAGGCAGATGGAGAGAACGTGTTATGAATCATTTGTGGATAGATATCATCTATCTTGATGATAGAACTCTTGATTCTATCATCAAGAGTAGCAAGTTCCTTATGGTGAAGGCTACACCTTGATCCTGTTGTTCCAGCTTGCCAATTGAAGAGTTGGCATCTTTTTCTTGTTTGTTTTCCTAGTGCAATGGATTCTGTCCACTTGTTGAGCAGAGACTCCAAGCACCCATTTGACCATGTCGGTGGCTGACTTGAGGTGGGTGGTCACTGACCAGTGGGACGTGATGGTCACTCTCACAATCGGAGACAGCCTGTAACACTCGTTCTCTATGCCTGTCAAGTTGGGCCTATCACTCGTAACTGCTGTATCCCGTGTTGTGTTAACGCTCCACAGCGAAACTGGAGTGTCCTCTCCAGGGCACAATCCTGGGTAAAACTTAGGAGCCCCGGGGCTGCCCAAACATCAGGGACCCCTCTCGACCGTCTCGGTTAAGTCCAAAGGAACGCAAAGCACTACATCTGGCACCAGCTTGGTTGCAGGAGTTGCCAAAAAGATTACGTATTTAGACATCAGCCTGCCTTTGGGCTCCACTCCAGATTTTCTGTCAGGGTTTACTCTCTGAGGCTTCAACTCCCCCGAGGTATCCACAAGGCAGTGGAGCTATTCGCTCATAGCTGGGAGTTTGGTCCATGAGTGCCAGGATGGGCCTGCACACAGCATGTCTGGGAGGCATACATCCTCCGAGTTCCTCTGAAACTTTCACCTGAGGCCACAAGGGACCCAGTTTCCATGTGTCACCATGAGGAGGCAATGCTGAGGATTTGCCAATGGAGAGGCTGTGCCCTGACGGGGAGAGACTTACACATTTGTCTCTCTTTTTTGCATTGCTGCTAGCCAGTGGTGTTGCCTGAAGATAAGAAGCAAACGAGCGCACAAAAAAGCGGAAAGCACATTAAGTCTCTTTGCCTACACACTAGATGCATCACATCGACCTGTTAGACACACCCAATCACCTGATATCGTCCAACCCTGGCCTCTTGCACATCCAATTTTAATCACACCACCGTTGGCATTCATGCCATCAGCTGCCTAGACTCTAAGTTGTGGAATTCTTACCCTAAACCTCTCCATGTTTAAAAACCTCCTTAAAATCTACCTCTTTGACCAAGCTTTTGGTCACCTGCATGAATATCTCCTTGTATGATTTAATGTTCAGTTTTGTCTGGTTATGCCCTGATGAAACACTTGGGCTGTTTTACTACGTTAAAGGTGCTACATAAATATAAACTGTGATTTTTGAAGATACCTTCCCTGTTCAGGAGCATGTCTAGTTGTCTCCTGACCCCATTCACACTGTCTGCTTCGTTGTCTTTTCCGGGTAAATTATTCCACAACTTGATTCTAGTTTGGGTGAAAAATAATCTCCCAACCTCTTACTTCTAGATTCCCCATTTGCAACACCAGCCCCCTGGGATTTGAACCTTTCATCGCAGGGAACAATTGACTTTGATCTATTTTGTCAAGCTCCTTCATCATTTGAAAGCTGTGAGGAAAAGTTTGAAAATTTGAGGTATCTTTTTGTTGAAGCCGCACAGATTGCAGACAATAGGATTGAAGTACTTAAATTTTTGAAAGGATTAGCTGGGGTGATATAAAACAGCACTTCCAGTAGTAATGAGGTTAAGAACAAGGGGGCATAAGATACAAGATTAAAGGTAAGAGACTTAAACTTGAGCAGGAGAAACTTGTTTGCACAGAGAGAGCTGTGAGGCTGCAGCATTCACTTCCAGGATTAGTGGTTGAGGCAAAAACTGTGTTAATATTAGAGATTAGATTTGATGGATGCATGAAGTTAAAGGGGAGAATGGGATAATAGGAATAGAGCAGGTAAATATGGTCAGGGTGATTTGTTCCTGTGTGGAGTAATTACTGAGATGGACTGATTACACTGAACAGTCTGTTTCCATGTTGTGACCTCTCTGTATTTCTATGTGGATCACCTCCTGAATGACAGCCCAAAGGAAAGAACCTTTACCTCGTTCTCCTTTCCTCATGTTTAACCAGAACCTCTGGAACTCATTCCTGCAAAAAAGTTGCTGAGGTCAGGGGGTCAATTGAAAATTTCAAAACAGGTTGATAGGTTTTTTTGTTGAGTTAAGGGTGTAATGGAATAAAGTAGGGAGATGGAGTCAGGGTTCTGATCAACCATTAGCCAACTGCATAACAGAAGAGCTCTGAAGAAGAGTCATGCGGACTCGCAATGTTAACTCTGTTTATCTCTCCACGGTTTTTCCAGCATTTTCTGTTTTTGTTGTTGAATAACAGAAGAGACTTGGTGGGGATATAGGTGGGCTGAATGGCCTCTCCCTGTTCCTGAGTAGCAGGCTTGAGGGGCTGAATGGCCTCTCCCTGTTCCCACGGAGCAGGCTTGAGGGGCTGAATGGCCTCTCCCTGTTCCTGAGTAGCCGGCTTGAGGGGCTGAATGGCCTCTCCCTGTTCCCACGGAGCAGGCTTGAGGGGTTGAATGGCCTCTCCCTGTTCCTGAGTAGCAGGCTTGAGGGGCTGAATGGCCTCTCCCTGTTCCTGCATAGCAGGCTTGTGGGGCTGAATGGCCTCCTGCGGTCCTAATGCAGAAGCTCATGGTCAATCACTGGAGCAGCTGGAGACATGTTCTGTCGCACAAGGATGCAGATTTTGCAGCAAGTCTGCCCAGGGTTGGAGAACATCCTGTTCTCGGTATAATGAAGATATGAAAACAGTAAGAAATTGGGGCTTTCTGCCCTTTACCTTTGAGAGTCCTGGTGCTTATTAGCTGTTTCCAGTTAACGGCTGGTTTTTAAGCAGCAGATAAGTAATTCACAGTTTGATCATTCCCATTGACTCGTTGCTCATTAATTCCATATAGTTTGCAGCCCCTGATTGGGAGCTAGATGCTCTCCAGCAGCTATACCCATAAATTTGGTGATGTCTGCAAACTTTGAAATTGTACTTTTAAATGAAGGAGCTCTGTTAAATGTGACAACATTCTACTAATTTAATTCAAAGTACTTGTTGAAAATAAGCAATATTATATTTCATTTCCAGCCTCTGGTTTGCTTTAATCAGCCAATCTTCAAATTGATGGAGATAATAACCTGTCATGTGTTTGGTTTCAGATGGTGAGGATTCTGAGAATCTTTATTCGGTATCTGTAACTGGTGATGGCCACTGGCGATCTCTCCGTGTGACCCGCAGCCCAGGTGAGAGCCATTCGTGTATGATTTCCAACTCCACGGAGCCCCTGCTATTAAACTGGACTCTGTGGCCAGAGGGAGATGGGGCTCGCGCATCTGCAAACATTTCAAACCTGGTCCTTCCCAGCTGCTGATGGCAGTGCAGATGGGAGTTGGTCAGGTTCCTAGAGGTGGCTGGGGAGGGGGGTATTGTTTGGTACTCTTCACACAATTGATCAGGATCCCCAGCGGGGCTGGGGAGTGAGGTTAGCTGAAATACCCCAGGAAAAAAGTGGGGGAGGGGTGACAAAGGTATTGGTCAGAACACCCTGTGGATAGGGTGGGTACACGGGAACATTAGTCTAGGTTCCCTGGAAGGGGTTGAGGTCGGAAAGGAGACAGTAGGTGGCGGAGGGTGGGGGGGGGGGGTGCGGGGGGGAGAGCGGGCAGGTGGGGTTGCCCGTGGGTGTTAGCCAGTTCCCTCTGGGGGCCGAGTGGGTATAGTCATGATCTCAAAGGCACTTCACAGGAGCGTAAATTAGACAAAATTTAACACTGAGTCCCATGAGGAAATATTGGGCCAGGTGATGAAAGCTTGATTAAAGAGGGATATTTTAAGCAGTCTCTTAAAGGAAAGAGAGGTGGAGAGGTTTAGGAAGGGAATTCCAGAGCTTAGGGCCCAAGCAACTGAAGGCACAGCCACCAATGGCGGAATGATTAAAATTGGGGATGCTCAAGAGGTCAGAATTGAAGGAGTGCAGAGATCTGTGCTGTTTAACTCTATGACTCTATCTCAGAGGGTTGCAGGGCTGGAGGAGATTACAGAGTTAGGGAGGGTCAAGGCCATGGAGAGATTTGAAAACAAGAATAAAATTTTAAAATTGAAGCATTGCTGGATCAGGAGCCAATGTAGGTCAGTGAGCACAGATGGAGGTGACTGACCGAATCCTATCCCATACTGAGTCACCTGTTATCACCTGTGCTCACCATTAACCCTGTGTTCACTCACTTACATTGGCTGCAGTTTCCCCAAATTGACCAATTTAAATTGCTCATCCTTGTATTTAAATCCTTTCTTTATCTGAACTTCGTATAATTCCTTCCTTAAACTGCCTTCTCCTCAGATTCTGGCCTTTTGTTCATCACTGCCACTAGAGCTCTGCCTTCAACTCTGCGTCTGTCCAGCTTCCTATCATCCATTCAGATGCTTTTAGTGAAGCAGTGTGGACTACCCCTAATTCTGAGTGATGTAGCTAAGGAGTTCTGATCTGGAATAAAAACAAAATGCCTGAATAACTCAGCAGGTCAGGCAGCATCTGTGGAAAGAGAAACAGAGTTAATGTTTTGAGCCTGTATGACTCTTCTTCAGAACTGAAGCGATGTAGAAATGTGACGGGTTTTATACTGTTGAAGAGAGGAGATGAAGCAGATAGAGCAAAATAGAAGGTCAGGGATATGTAGGAGCTCAGGAGTGATTTGACAAATATGTCATGGACACAAGACAAAGGGAGTGGCAGTGGTAGTGTTAAAGACTAAGGCAGGTGTTAATAGTAGCGTAAAGGTCAGTTAGCAGGATATGTTAATAGCAGAACAAGGGTCAGTGCTCTGAAAACAAAACATGAGAACGAGTTACAGTCTGGTTTTTGCTTTCAGAGTGCCTGACCCTTGTGCTAGTCTTTAACTATCATTACCACTCCCTTTGTCTTGTGTCCATATCATCTTTGTCAAATCTCTCCTGAGCTCCTACCTATCTTGATTTAGCCATCTGTTTTCCTGCACCTGCTCTACTCCCTCTCTTCAACAGTATAAAACCCATCACTTTACTACCTCTCTTTGGCTCGGAAGAAGAGCCATATGAACTCAAAACGTTAACTCTGTTTCTCTCTCCACAGATGGTGAGTTTTTTCAGCATCTTCTGTTTTTATTTCAGGTTTCCAGCATCTTCATTATTTGCCTTTATTTTAGGATTCTGGTCTGGTCGGGTTAGTGAGAGGCAAGGGTTGGCACGGCATATGCCCAGATCATTTTGTTGAGCCCATATGCCTGTCTCTTACAGTGGTGGAAGCTGCCAGACCTGCCGAGTGTAAGGTGAGGCCAGCAGTAATCGAAATTACACGCAGTATGGTGGATCCTACCAACGCCAACTTCTTTGTGTGGCCGACCTGTGTGGAGGTACAGCGATGTTCAGGTTGCTGCAACACCAGAAACTACAAGTGCCAGGCAACCAAGGTACAAGAACGGCACGTGCAGGTGAGGAGCATTGCTGCAAGGCTTTACTGTGGGGGGTGTGGGTGGGTTGGAGGCTTCAGGGCGGGGTTTGGGATTGGCTGGAGTGTAAGAGGGGGCAAGGGGATGTCGGGATGGCGGGATGGGGGAGGGGAACGCAGTCGATGGGTGGTTGGAGATATTGGGCAAGGTGACTGGGGGTTGTCGAGGAGGAGGAATGGGGGTGGGGGTGTCATTGGGGAGGAGGGTTGGGGAGAGGGGAAATGAGGAGGCAGGAGGATGGGGGGGTGATGTGGTAGAGGGGGATGGGTTGGGGGAGAGAAGGATGGGGTGTCGGGGAGTGGGTGATGGGGAAGGGGGTGTCCGTGTGCCGGTGTGGGGTGGGGGGGGTGGGTGTGTTGGGCAGGGTTGGGGGATGGGGAAGAGGACTGGGCATCTCAGGTAGGATGGGGGGATGGGGAAGGGAGATCGAGGTTATGGGGGCATTGGCGTGGGGGTGCTGGGGCTGTTGGGGAGGAGTGTAGGAGCATCAGGGTTGTGGAGAAGGTGGTGGGAGCAGTGGATGTGGGCGTCAGGTCAATCTGGAGGGAGAGGGGTAACGGGAGCATTGGCGGGGTGCGTGCTGTTGGTGTTGGGGTGACAGGATGTGACTCTGCTCTCAGTTGGCTGCAGCTGTGCTACCTCCCACTTTGTGATGAGTGGAGAGTGTGACAAGCGACCACTGTGGTTTCCTCAGTTCTTTGACCCTCCCTGATCAGAAATGAAACTTCTTCCCTTATCAGATGTTTAAAAAAAAAACCTGATCTCAGTCAGAGTGTTTCATGAAATTCTCTTCACTCTTCTGCAATAAACCCTACATGAAAATTTTAGAAATAGTGAATCCCTAAAGTGTCAGGACCCTGGTTTTAAAGGAGAGGCTTCTAGAATCTTCAGTGCTGAGCAAAGTCAGTGTCTGAGATTCAACCCTTGCTCCTGTTCTGGCTTGTCCAATCCAGTTATATCTACCGTCAATAACTTGTGTCTGTATTCTTGATAGAATAACGGAAAATTCTGGAAAAGTACAGCAGGTGATTGGGACACAGATAACAGAAATGGACTGCTTAATGGAGTGTGTAAACTCTTCATTAAAAACCTGCTGACAAAGTCTCTGTGATAAACATTGACAGCAAACTGTGACTGAGGTTCTGTATTTCTGGGTCTTCCTGCTCTACTTGAGATTTGCAAGTGGTTGATTGCTCTGTGTCCTCTCTACCCATCCTCAGGTCATAAAAAAGGTATACAATTCCAAACGCCTTGTAACCAGGAAAGCAGTGGTGGTGTTGATGGACCATGTAGAGTGCAAGTGTGTGAATGCAGCTCAAAACGCAGACTCCCAGGAGAGACAGGGTGAGTATCCACAACTGGGGCTAAAGGCAGAGAACAGGCATTGAGGAGTTGGAGCTAGTGGTTGTCTGGGTGGGTACGGGTTGTAGGATGGGTGTCTGGGTGGGTCTGGGTTGAATGACGGGGATGGATCTGGGCTGTACGGTATGTGCTGGTCCTGTACCTTCCTGTCTTGGATGAAGCCAAATGTGGTGTAGTAATGTCCTGTTCTCAGTCCAGTCTCATCACTCCTGCTTAGTAGTTTATCTACTGTAACCCTTTTATCTACTACTGTTACTCACCCTAACTAACATGCTCATTCCCTGCATGTGTGTGATGGGATAGTGAATATTTGCAAAGTATTCAACTGTGGAGAGGGTCACAGCTAAACCTGTCCCTATGATTGACACCAAACACACTGCACCCAGTCCCTCACACAGTAACCAGGAACAGGGAACTCAGCTGTTACCTTGCTCACTAACTTTCTAACTATAGACCCAGCTGAGATTAACTGGCTCAGGCTAAGGCTGGATCCAGGATGCCACAGGTTCAGAGTTTGAGGGATTGTTTTTTTCCACCAGAGCCCTTGGTGTCTGCAGCTCCCATCGTGCTCCGGTCTCGCCACGGCCGCAAACGGAAGTATCAGAAATTCAAGTACTTCCATGGAGGGAAGGGCATCTCCCAAAGATAGGACCAAGCGGCAAGATTCAGGTAAGGAGCCCTGGGACACAACTGTCCCGCAACAGACTAGGGGAAAGGGAGGGATGTGCGCACATGGAACCTGGAATTTGAGTGGGAGAGAGTGGGGGGGGTGGGGGGGTGGCGTTGTCAGCCAGTTCTGAATGTGAGGTGCCTGTTTGCTGACTGAGAGTAGATCAGTGACTCATTGGGGGTCAGTGTTCGTTGCGCTCTGCCCTGCCTGCCTTATTCCGTCACACTCATATCATCCTGTTTGAATTTGCAGGTCTTACACTCAGAGGCCCCATGGATTGTCCAGTCGCAGTCAATCAACAGAAGTGTTTCATATTCGACCGGCTGTTTTTTGGCCATTGAAAGTGGAATCTTCTGGAGCTAAAACTGTTAATGGCCCAAATGTAAGAACTTCAGGAACTGCGGATTCAAGTAAAAGGACAAACTAAGAGACAAGTGTGCACTAAAGACTAAAACTGATTTTCATGCAAACATTCAAAAGTGATGACCACTGGACTTGTACAGCAAAGACCGTAGCCAATCAGCTCCATGCCCTGTTTGAATGGACAGAGTATGGTTGATGCTGCATCGAAGCCTGGGCTGTTTGCACTGTACATTTTGCTTTTTGATATATTTTCTATATTTAATGTCTGTTACTGTGTATTGATTGTAGTGAACAGAATGAGGCAAAGTCAGACTGCTATTGGCTGGCTCTGCCAGCTTCGGAGTAGCATTTTAAAGGGGTACATTGATTTTTTGAGTCTGTCCACCAGGTGCTGATTTTGGGTCCCAAGCGCCCACCTATCCCCCAATCTCCCAATTCCCCATCCACCTCCAGCCCAAGATCCCGGTGTATTGGTAACTGCACAGTGACTGATTCCAGACTTCACTCAGGGTTAGTACACACAGCTCCCTGAGAGAGGGACTCTGCAGCCTCTCCAGCTCCATCATGGATTGGAACCCAGGTTTCCGCTTCTAGTGGGGAAAAGATGGGTTCAGTTCCGTTCAATGAATACTGTCACCTCCCAACCCCATCTCCCAGCTGACTCCACTTGAACTTTGCCTCCCGGTCTCATGCTTTCAGGAATGTAAGGGTTAACTGGGCCAAGGGAGTCACCAATCTGTAGCTGCCTCTGAACTGGCCTTGGGCAGATTTTGCACAGTCCATAGCCAGAATGTGGCAGCGAAGACACTCTCGTGGGGAGCGCAGCGAGATCCAGCCCCTCCCGCTCTCTCTAGGCCTGGCGCATGCTTGAGGAGCTGACAGCAGCCTAGCTCCTGCTGCTTGTTTACATTGCCCGAGGCTAGGGATGGGTCTGCACTGGATCAGAGCCAGAGCTTGTGATCAGACTCCAGCCTTGGATCTATCTGGAGCAGCACTGTTATGGTGCTCGACCAAATGAGGCAGAGACTGGGGGGCAAGGGAACAGGTAACAGGGGCAATGGGCAGGGGGTTGATTGATGGGTGTCACTGATCAATGATGGAGCTTGTGTGGTGAAGCCGTTTGCTGTTGGGAGTATAAGGTGAGGGGCTGCTACCCATCAGCTTACTTGCAGTAAATATTGGAACGGAATTATTTTTCAGGTTAAATATTGTGACTAATTATTTATATATTTAAAGTTGTAAAAATTTCTACAAAGCATAATAAATGGCTGTTTGTGATCCCTGTGCAGACGTGCCAGGTGCAAAAGAACACCTGAAATCTGTCAGTGTGAGTCACACATTCCAATAAGAACAGGGACTGAGGAATGTGGAATGAATGATTAGACTCAAATCCATTCAGCTAATTATCTTCATTTGCAGTTTATTGCCTGAGGGCTGTGTCTGAAGATTGGGAGGACCTTCCCTCCAAGGTGAATGTTGGCTGCAGTGTCTCTCCTAACAATCTTCCCCAGCCAACAGCAACTTGATCACCCGATACATAACCAGCAGGCACTGGGAGAATATTGACTGAGTCTTAGAGGGCAAGGGCAGAAAGCTCTCAAATTTCCTCCAGTTGGTGAAGAGTTACAAATATAAGAAAGTTTTCTCTGGCTGCAAGGGGCCTTCAGGAAGATGAGTTTGTGCAGGGTTAGTCCAGGTCCCAGTCTGCATCAATCCACTATAGAAAACTGCCCTTAATTTGGCAATTTAACTGTCAATCTCAATTGGAGCCTAGAACAGGTCTGATAAAAGTGCCACATCTGTCAGGCTGTAGCTGCAGCACAGAGGAATCCTTACTTTGTATCTGACCCTGTGTGTACCTGCCCTGGTGGTGTTTGATGGAACAGTGTAGAGGGACCTTTACTCTGTATCTAATCTGTGCTGAACCTGCCCTGGGGTTGTTTGATGGGTGCAGATTAGAGGAAGCTTTACTCTGTATCCAACCTTGTGCTGTTCTTGCCCTGGGAATGTTTGATGAGGACAGCGTAGAGGAGGTTTGGGGTGAGATACTGGAGTATTGCCTTGGAAGTGATACAGAGCAGGTTCACTAGGTTGATCCTAGGATCCTGGGATAAGAGGGCTGTCCAAAGAGGAGATACTGAATAAATTGGGCCTAAATTCTCTGGAGTTTAGAAAAATGAGAGGTGATCTCATTGAAACATACAACATTTTGAAGGGGCTTGACAGGGTAGGTACTGAGAGATTGTTTCCCCTGGTTGGGGAATCTAGAACATGGCACTGTCTCAGGATAAGAAGATGATCATTTAGGACTGAGATGAGGAGAAATTTCTTCATTCAAAGGAATCTCTGAAATTCTTTACCCCAGAGGGTCGTGGATGCTCGATCATTGAATACATTTAAGGCTGAGATAAACGGATTTTTTGTTTCCCAGAATCAAGGGATATGAGGAGCGGGCAGGAAAGAGGAAGAAGATCAGCATGATCCTATTGAATGGTGGAGCAGGCTCGAGGTGGTCGAATCCACCTGTTTCTTAGGTTCCAATTATATGAGAACATATTTCCCCTCCCAGCCTCAATCCAAAGCACCTCATCCCCTCTCAGAGGGACTGACCCTGGAAGTAGTCAGTGCTTCAAAACGAGTAGAAGTGGATGGAGGAAATATTGCTGAGTTGGGAGTCTCTCTCTTATTTGCAAATGTCTGCTCACACCCGCTTGTACAAATTTACCTTATTCTCATGTGAAGGAGCCCCTCTCATGAGGAAGATTCTTGGAATCAGTATCATACCAAAGGTGTTATACTGATGTCGGACCATCTCTACCCTTGAAGCCTCTGCTCCAGCCCTGGAATGTCAATAGAGGAGAATATTTGCAGTAAGGCCGCTTTGGGATGACAGGTTGTAATTTCACCTCCTTTAACCATTTAAGTGCCAGGGGCATCTTTTGTTGTGACATCTGCTGCAGTTTCCTGCTGTAAATTAAGGGTAAGGGTTAACCCTGAGCCAGATCTCGAAGCAGCAAGAGGAGGCTAACGCAGGCATCACACTTAAAGGTATTTAGTTATTGCAAGTAGTTTCTTTGCCAATTTTAACAGCTCAGTGCTAAAATTCAGGAAGGAGAAAACTGGTCTTTTAGTTGGTCACTATACTAAAGCAAGGAGATTAAGGCACTGCAGGAAAGGCCAAATAGAACTGTTATCCACAGTAAAACATTGGAGAGGTGAAGAGCATGAGGAATCTGGGATTGGTTACTGGGGCTAAAAGGTTAAAGGGGGAGATTATTCCAATTACATAGGATCAAATAGCATATATCGTAAGAAACAGGCCATTTGGCCCAATTAGCCCATGTTGCTGTGAATGCTACACTCGAGCCTTGTCCAGCTTTCCTCATCTAAGTTTAAATAATTACCTGATTTTTAAAAAATACTTATTCACTGAATGTGCACATCGCATTTATTACCCATGCCCTTGAGAAGGTGGTGGTGAGCTACCTTCCTGAACTGCTACATGATGTAGGTACATCCACAGTGCTGTTAGGAAAGCAGTTCCAGGATTTTGACCTAGCATTTTGTGTATGTTTAACATAATTCCTGTCTTTTGTAATCTATACCTCTACTTATAAAGCCCAGGATCCTGTATTCTTTATTAACTGAAATAAAAACAGGAAAGCTGGAAATACTCATCAGGTCTGGCAGGATCTTTTGTGGAGAGAGAAACAGAGTTAATGTTTCAGAGGCTGCCTAACCTGCTGAGTATTTTCTGTTTTTATTTCGGATTTCAGCATCTGCAGTATTATTAACAGCTTTGATAGGTAGCAGGACAGGTTAACAAAGGTTTGTGCCCTAAAAGCCCAGTTATCTCTGTTCTTGCACCCACTTTAAAATTGTAGCATTTAGCTTAGATTGTCTCCGCCCACTCCTCCTACCAAAATGTATTACCACACAGTTCCCTGGTTTGAGTTTCATTTGCCCATTCAACCAATCTGTCTATGTCCTCTTGAAAGAAAGACTTGCATTTATATAGCACCTTTTAATGTCCACCAGATGTCCCATAGCACTTTAAAGCCAATGAAGTACTTCTGAATTGCAGGAAACACAGCAGCCAATTTGCATACAGCAAGCTCCCACAAACAGCAAGGTGATTATGACCATGTGATCTGTTGACTGGGGAATAAATATTGACCAGGACACTGGGGTTAACTTCCCTGCCCTATCTGGTAAGTCCTAAGTCTGGATTTTTCCTATGGCGGGTGGGCTGGGCGGGAACGGGAGCAGAGCCAATCACCACCCGCGATTGGCTGCGTGCCGCCATTTTACGCGGGTGGGCCAATTAAGGCCCGCCCAGCGTAATACGCGTTCCATAGCGCTCAGCACTACCTGTGCGGGCAGTGGGAGGAGGGAGAGTTGGGGTCAGTGCTCTTTTGCGCATGCGCGTGAAAGAGCACAGCAAACACCTTGAGGAATGGAGCTGCCTCAGGGAGATTGAATGGAGATGAAAATAATTAAAGAATCGGTTTAAAAATTTATTCAAACATATCCCCTCATGTGACTGTGTCACATGAGTTGGGACATGTTTATAAAGGTGGGAAATTTATTTATTTATTTTGTAAAAGCTTCAGGAAACCTCACCCCGCCTGTGGATGAGGTTTCCTGAAAAACGCAGAGCCTGCTTGGGCTTTTTGCCTGCCCGCCAACCTTAAGGTTGGACGGGCAGGGTTCTAAACTACTTCAATTAATTTCTCAACGGCCTTAATAGGCCCTTAACGTTTCGGCAGGCGTGCAGCCAACTCTGCGCGCCTGCCGAACGAAACATCACAATGGCGCACGATGACATTGGGGCGCACGCCCAACATCATTGTGCATCATTTTACACGTCAGTGTGTCGGGCCCTTCCCCACACGCTGACCGGAAGATTCTGCCTCTAGTGATAGTGTATTCCAGACTGTCACCACCCTCTGGGTAAAAAAGTTTTTCCTCACATCCCCCCTAAACCTCCTGTCCCTCACCTTGAACTTATGCCCCCTTGTGACTGACCCTTCAACTAAGGGGAACAGCTGTTCCCTATCCACCCTGTCCATGCCCCTCATAATCTTGTACACCTCGATCAGGTCGCCCCTCAGTCTTCTCTGCTCCAACGAAAACAACCCAAGTCTATCCAACCTCTTTTCATAACTTAAATGTTTCATCCCAGGCAACATCCTGGTGAATCTCCTCTGCACCCCCTCCAGTGCAATCACATCCTTCCTATAATGTGGCGACCAGAACTGCACATAGTACTTCAGCTGTGGCCTCACCAAGGTTCTATACAACTCCAAAATGACCTCCCTACTTTTGTAATCTATGCCTCGATTGATAAAGGCAAGTGTCCCATATGCCTTTTTCACCACCCCACTAACATGCCCCTCTGCCTTCAGAGATCTATGCACACACATGCCAAGGTCCCTTTGTTTCTCAGAACTTCCTAATGCCATGCCGTTCATTGAATACCTCCTTGTCAAATTACTCCTTCCAAAGTGTATCACCTCACACTTCTCAGGGTTAAATTCAATCTGCCACTTATCTGCCCATTTGACCATCCTGTCTATATCTTCCTGTAGCCCAAGACACTCAACCTCACTGTTAACCACCCGGCCAGTCTTTGTGTCATCCATAAACTTACTCATCCTACCCCCCACATTGTCATCTATGTCATTTATATAAATGACAAATAATAGGGGACCCAGCACAGATCCATGTGGTACACCACTGGACACTGGCTTCCAGTCACTCAAGCATCCTTCTGTCATCACCCTCTGCCTCCTACAACTAAGCCAATTTTGAATCCACCTTATCAAATTACCCTGTATCCCATGTGCCTTTGCCTTCTTTATAAGTCTCCCATGTGGGACCTTGTCAAAGGCTTTGCTGAAATCCATATAAACTACATCAACTGCACTCCCCTCATCTACACACCTGGTCACCTCCTCAAAAAATTCAATCAAATTTGTTAGGCATGACCTCCCTCTGACAAAGACATTCTGACTATCCCTGATCAAACCCTGCCTCTCCAAGTGGAGATAGATACTCTCTTTCAGATTTCTCCAATAGTTTCCCTACCACTGACGTGAGACTCACTGGCCTTTAGTTCCCTGGCTTATCTCTACAACCTTTCTTAAATAGCGGAACCACATTAGCTGTTCTCCAGTCCTCTGGCACCTCCCCTGTGGCTAGAGAGGAATTAAAAATTTGGGTCAGAGCCTCTGCGATCTCCTCCCTTGCCTCCCTCAGCAGTTTGGGACACAAATCATCTGGACCTGGAGATTTGTCCACTTTTAAGCCTGCCAACACCTCCAATACCTTGTCACTCCCTATATCAATTTGCTTAAGAACCTCGCAGTCTCTCTCCCCGAGTTCAATACCTTCATCCTCATTCTCTTGGGTGAAGACGGACGTGAAGTATTCATTCAACACTCTAGCGATGTCCTCTTGCTCCACCCATAGATTGCCCCCTTGGTCCCTTAAGGGCCCTACTCTTTCCCTGGTTATCCTTTTCCCATTGATATACTTGTAGAATATCTTGGGATTTTCCCTACTTTTACCAGCCAGAGCTTTCTCATATCCCCTCTTTGCTCTCCTAATTGCTTTCTTAAGCTCCACCCTGCATTGTCTGTACTCCACTAATGCCTCTGCTGACTTGTACCTGCTAAAAGTCTCTCTTTTCCTTCTCATCGTAACCTGAATATCTCTGGTCATCCATGGTTCTCTGGGCTTGTTACTCCTTCCTATCACCCTAGAGGGAACATGTTGAGCCTGTACCCTCCCCATTTCCTTTTTGAACACCCCCCACTGCTCCTCTGTAGATTTCCCCACAAGTAACTGTTCCCAGTCTACCTTGGCCAGATCCTGCCTTATTTTACTAAAATCCACTCTCCCCCAGTCCAAAATATTTTTTTGCAAGTTGTCGATTTCTTTGTCCATAACAAACTTAAACTGTACCATGTTGTGGTCGCTATCACTAAAATGCTCGCCCACCACCACCTCAGCCACCTGTCCGGCTTCATTCCCCAGAATTAGTTCCAGCACTGCGCCATCCCTTGTTGGACCCTCTACATATTGACCTAAAAAGTTCTCCTGTACACCTTTCAAGAAATCCACTCCATCCAAGCCCTTAACACTATGTCTATCCCAATTAATGTTGGGAAAGTTGAAATCACCTAATATAATTACCCTATTGTTATTGTTTTTGCACACCTCCACAAATTGTGCACATATTTGCTCCTCAATTTCCTACTGACTATCTGGGGGTCTATAATAAACATCTTTTGCCCCTTTTTTATTCCTAAGCTCCCCACAAAGCTTCATTCGATGCCCCCTCCAAGATGTCATCTCTCCTTACTGCAGTAACTGACTCCTTAACTAATAATGCAACGCCTCCTCCTCTTTTACCCCCTCCCCTGTCTCGCCTGAAGATTCTATATCCCGGAATGTTGAGCTGCCAATCCTGCCCCTCCCTCAACCACGTCTCAGTGATGGCTACTATATCACAATTCCACATGTCAATCCTCACCCTTAACTCATCCGTTTTACCTGTAATACTCCTGGCATTAAAGTAGAGGCCATCCAGCCTTGCCCCCTTGAAGCTTATTGCAGCTGTACTCCCTCTGACTTGATTGTTTTACTATATTATGATGTGTCCCTATTCTGCTAACATTCTGTGTCCCCTCCCCCTGCCAAATTAGTTTAAACTCCTCCCAACAGCACTAGCAAACAAGCCCGCAAGAATGTTAGTCCTGCTCCAGTTCAGATGTGGACTGTCCTGCTTGTACAGGTCCCACCTTCCCCAGAAACGGTCCCAGTGATCCAGGAATCTAAAACCCTCCCTCCTGCACCAACTCTAGGCACGTATTCATCTGTGCTATTCTCCTATTTCTGAGCTCACTAGCATGTGGCACTGGGAGTAATCCAGAGATCACCATTACTGAGACTAGCTTTATATTCCAGTTTTATTAATTGAAGTTAAATTCCACCAGCTGCCATGGTGGGATTTGAACCCATATCCTCAGCATTATCCTGGTCTCTGGGTTACTAGTCTAGTGACATTACCACTACATCACCATCTCACCCTATACTGGGGAAGTTAACAGTGTAAAGGACAAAGAAGGTGAAGATTTCCTGGAATGTGTACAAGAGCACTTTCTTGATAAGTGTGTTTCGAGCCCAATAAGGTAGGAAGCAGAGCTGGATCTAGTCCTGGGAAATGAAGTGGGGCAAGTGGAGATGTTTCAGTGGGAGACCATTTGGGGAAACAGTGATCACAATGTCATTAGTTTAAGAGTAATTATGGAAAAGGACAAGGGAAAATCAAAAGTAAAAATATTCATCAGGAAGAGGATTAATTTCACTGCGCTGAGAGGGAATCTAGCCTGGTTGGATTGTAGTCAAAGATTTGCCGGTTAAACAGTAAATGAGCAATGGGAGGCCCTCAAAGAGGAGATTGTTCAGACATACTCCCACACATAGGAAAGGATGGGCATCTCAAGTTAGAGCTCCCTGGTTGACTGAAGATAATGACCTGGAGTTTCCATTAGGCAGCATTGATTCTTAGTGCAATTCACCTGAAATCAGCCAAACCATTGCCAGATCGCAAGGAATCCAGGATCTGTAGAGTTTTTAAAGTAATTTTCATTTATTTAAAATCAGCTTAATCGGAGCTGGTGGGCTAGACACTCTGATTAAAACAAGTTACTCTTTGTGATAAGTGCATTTTCCACTGAATCGATAAGGTTACATGTGGTTGCTGCATTAAAGATATCACCGAATCTTTAAAATGCAAAAGCACTGCCCAACTGCATTGGCTTATGGAAGATTCAACTTTCAACGTTATGCAAAAAGGCTTAAGTGGAAACTGGAGCAAAAAAGCTGGCACAATTTTGAGGACAATTTGCACCTGGATCACCGATTGTGCCCAAAGCAGAAACTATAGAGATTAAAATGAAACAGAAAAAGGAGACTGAAAATAAATATCAAACTCATAATGTCATCGAAAACCAAACTGAATACAGAAAGTACAGAGGAGAACTCAAAAAGGAAGTAAGAGGGACAGGGTGAATATATAAAAATAGATTATGCTTTCATAAAAGAGAACGCAAAAGTCTTTCATAAACACAGACGTAGTAAGAGAACATAAAGAATTGGAGCAGGAGTAGGCTACATAGCCCCTTGAGATTGCTCCACCTTCAATAAAATCATGGCTTTTCTTCAATCTCAACCCCACTTTCTCATCCAATTCCCAAATGCTTGTTTCCCTTGGTGTCAAATAATCTATCGATCGCATTCTTCAATATAACTGAGCATCCTCAGTTCCCTGGGGTAGAGAATTCCAAAGCTTCACAAGGCTTTGAATGAATAAATTTCTCCTCAACTCAGTCCTAAATGGTCACCTCCTTATCCTGAGACTGTGTTCTAGACCATAGTTCTAGACTCTCCAGCCAGAGAGAAACAACCTCTCAGTATTTATCCTGTTAAGGCCTCTCAGACTCATAAATGATTCAGTGAGATTTAGATTCTTCTAAGCTATCAACAGTATAGGTCCATTCTACTCAATCTCTTCTCATAGGACAATCTCTTATCCTAGAAGTCAATCTAGTGAACTTTGGCTGCACTGCCTCTAAGGGAAGATATCCTTGTTTCAGTGCTGAGACCAAAACTGTAGACATTACTCTAGGCGTGGTCTCACCAAAGCCCTATGCAACTGCAGCAAGACTGCTTTACTCTTGTATTCCAACCCCTTGCAATATAGTCCAACATAACTTTTGCCTCCTATTTGTTTGCTGTACCTGAATGTTAACTTCTGTGATTTATGCACAAGGACACCCAAATTCCTCTGAACACCAAAATTTAATAGTTTCTCACCATTTAAAAAATATTCCGCTTTTCCCTTCTCTCTATCAAAGTGAATAACCTCTGCATTTCCCCGCATTATAGTCCATCTGTCACCTTCTTGCCCGTTCACTTAACCTGCCTATATCACTTTGCAGCCTCTTTGTGTCCTCCTCACAGCTTACATTCCCACCTTGCTTTGTATCGTTAGAAACTTGGATACATTTACACTTAATTAATCCTGTCATTTAAGTCATTAACGTAAATTGTAAATATCTGAGGCCCAAGTAATGATCCCTGCAATCTACCTGAAAATGGCCCATTTATGCCCACTCTCTGCTTCCTGTCCTTTAACCAATCCTCTATCCATGCTAATATATTACCACGTCCCAAGAGTCCTTATGTTGTGCAACAAGCTTTCATGTGGCAACTTATTGAATGCCTTTTGAAAATCCAAATATAAACCATCCACTGGTTCCCCTTCATTTATCTCGCTAGCTACATTCTCAGGAAACTCTAATAGATTTACCATCTATTTCTCTTTCATAAAACCATGTTGACTGACTAATCAGATTGTAGTTCTCTAAGTGACCTTTTATCACTTCCTTAATAACAGAGTCTAAGATTTTCTGACTTATGTCAGACTAACTGACTTGTAGTCCCCTGTGTTTCCCCTCTTCCTCCTCTCTTGAACAGTAGTGTTACATTTGCTACCTTCCAATCCACTGGGAACATTCTAGAATATGGGAATTTTGGAAGATCATAACCAGTTCCCCTATTATCTCTGCAGCCTTAGGATGTGGGCCATCAGGTCCAGGAGATATGTCAACTTTCAATCCTATTACTTTTTCCAGACTTGTTCTTCACTAATGTTAATTACTTTAAGTTCCTTGGTCCTCCACAAGTACTGGTACATTTTCTTGTCTTCTACTGTGAAGACAGTCACAAAGTATTTGTTTAATGTCTCTGCCATTTCCTTCTTCCCCATTATAATTTCTCATGTCTCAGCCTTACATAATTGTAGAAGTTTTTACAACCTGTTCTGATGGGCTGAATCTTGACAAAACTGACTTTTATGTCTTGGGTAAGTGAGTTCGTTGGCTGACCGAACTCTAACTGCACGCCTTCCCGTGTTCTCATCAATTGCTGCTTGCAATCAATAACGGGGAGAGACTGGTATAAGAATAAACAGTGATGATTTATTGAGACATAGGGCAAAGCACCAGATTATATGCGCTCATTCGAAAACCTTCAGGACTAGACTTACAGTTCCCAGTTGCTCATGGTGTACAGTGATTCATCAGCACTGTCACATGATCAGTCCACTTGCATTCTCTTAAAGGGATAGGGTACCTCACTTTGCCACACTGACCCACTTGCAGGGTGGTAAGTGGGGACAATGGGGTGGTAGTGGGTCCTGAACCTGTTTTTCAGAGAAGCAAACTTTTCCATGACTTTCTTACTAAGTCATGGCATTAGCATCCGCTTCCAGGTTTCCTGACCAATCACAGAGTGCAGATGTGATGATGACCCACGCCTGTCAATGGAAGAACTCCTAACTAAGGGTAGAATCAGGATGGCTGCATCTACATAGGTTCCAGAGGCATCATAAAGCACAAAGATAGAAACAAAATGTGGGTAGGATGCCCCACCCTTGCTTCTCTGACTCTTTCCTGGAGGCCTTGCTGTCAGTTGCGAGGGGCCAGCCACTGAAACCAAGAAGACACCAGCTGGAAGTGGCAGATAAAGTGAGAAATGCTTATGGTCCCTCACACCTAGATTCAGTTCAATAGCCTCATGAGGACAGAAAAGGTGAGTGGCATCCCACTCTCGGGTGATATTTCCTAGACCCGGGCTTCCCCATCATTTTCCTGCACCACGTCCCTTAGAACTACATACCTTGCACCTCCTCCCACTCGAGGCAGCTTCTCACACCCCCGTCTGAACCTCACTGCCCTTCACACATCTTTTAGTGCTATTCCTCGGTGTCAGCATCACCCCCGCCCCCACACTCATAACTCTCTGCTTTCTCTCCCTGCAGGAGAAGAGAGCTCACAATTCATGGGAGAGACAGAGAGCCAGGAGTGAACTTGCGGTCATGACCAACCTGATCATTGTGAAGGAGGAGGCCTTGGGTTTCGACAGGATGATGGAGTGCACGATCAATGGCAATGGAGAGATGAGTGTCACCCTGCTACCTGGTGAAAGAATTAAATGTCACGCAGCTACTTGGCAGAAAACAGTCACTCATTGCTGTCATCGCTGACTAAAATGTCAACATCTGCACAATGTAAAAGTTAAACCTTTCCTCATATCAGTTCTAACTTATGTTTTTCATCTCCCACAGGCCTTTCAAAGTTTATGGAGGAGCTGGAACGTAGGGAGGCTGAGGAGTCCTCAGAGGAGAGCGTGCACACTGAGGGAGCACTGTCACATGAATCCTACACACTCTCCACCAGCCCAGAAATACACACCTCGATGGTGAATCCAATGATGATAGCTAAATTGACATATGGTGAGGCGCACGTCACAAGTGAGCAGGAGCAGGTGCTGCAGACAGGGACAGCAATGACACAGGACACTCTAAGCTCTCCTCAGCTGGTCGCAGGTGCTGAGCCTCGGAGCTCAATGAAATGGGCACTTCTGGAGCAGCAAGAAGAAATGTATGTGGTTCTGTCAGCACTTTCAGAGTAAATGTGCACCCTTGGAAAGAGTTTGGAGGAGGACCTCTCTACCATGAGTGTCATGATGTCTCAGGCATTTGCACTGATGTCTACCTGTGTGGAAAAAGTGGCCACCTGCATGGGGAATCTGACATAGCAGGCAACCAAATGCATGTTTGACCTGACAATCGATATAAGATAGCCACCAAGAAATCAAACAGAAAATTTGGGAGAAGCTTCTCTGATTGGTGAAAAGGTGGAACTTGCTACCACAGGGAGGGGTTGAGGTGAATACTACAGGTACATATAAAGGAAAACCAGAGAAACATATGAAAGAGAAAGGAGGAGAGGGTTCTGCTGAGAGAGCTGCACGAGGAGGGATGGGAGGAGGCTCAAGCGAAGCATAAACACCAGCACCGACTGGTTGGGCTGAATGGCCTGTGTTTTGTGTAATTCTGCGTCTTCTATATCTCCTGATGTTGACCTTGATGAACAGGGCCTAGTGATTACAAGTTTTTAAAAACAGTATAAATGAGTCTGTGCGAATTCCACATTTCCAAACCACAGGAGTTGACTGTGCAGTCACCCTTACCCAGGTAAGGAGGTGATTTTTCCACTCCACTATTACCATCGGTCAGTAACTTTACTGAATCCAGGGTTTGATTGATCCCTTTTAACTCAGCTGTTAGTTTCCAGAGGTGCTCAGTAAGATGTATTCCTTAAGATAAAAGCAAAATACTACGGATGCTGGAAATCTGAAACAAAAACAGAAAATGCTGGAAAAACTCAGCTGGTCTGACAGAATCTGTGGAGAGAGAAACAGAGTTAACGTTTCAAGTCCATATGACTCATCTTCAGAGCTAAAGAGAAGTAGAAATGAGATGAAATTTATGCTGTTTAAGGGGGCGGAGCAGGTGAAGCTGGATAGAAGGCCAGTGATAGGTGGGAGCAAAGGAGAGATTGACAAAGATGTCATGGACAAAAAGACAAAGAGAGTGTTAATGGGAGCGGTGAGGGCTAGAAAAGGTGCTGATAGTGGCATTAAGATAAGAAAGCAGAATGTGATAATAGCAGAACAAGGATAAGCATTGTGTGAAAGAACAACATGGAACAAATAACAGATGGCCCTTTTGGGGGTGGGGTGGGAGGAGGGGCGGTGGTGGGGAAAAAGGATAGAAAATGGAATAAAGGGGGGGATAAAAAAGGGGATAAAACAATGAATGAACTCCTGGTGTCGGTCATTACCCCCAATGTCTCTGTGGACACCCTCACTGTTTTATTACATTAAAGGTGCTATATAAATGCAAGCTGTTGTCCCAGTGTCCTCCATGTTCTCACACAGTGTCTCCCATGTGCTCCCAGTGAACCTCAGTGTTACCTATTGCCCCACTGTATAACCCCGAGTGCACACCCTCCCAGAATACACCCTCCCAGTGTACACCCTCCCAGTATACACCCTCCCAGTGTACACCCTCCCAGTGTACACCCTCAGTGCACATTTCCCAGTGTCTCCCCAGTGTCTCCCCCCCAACGCCCTATTGCTGATAGGATGAGGTGAAGAGGATGTGGGGGGAGGTTGGTGTGGAGCAAAAAGACCAACACCTTCACCTACCAGTTGAACTGAGAGACCTGGTAATGTCACCCTATATAGACTGTAAAGCACTTTGGGATGTTCTGAGATTGTGTTAGCCTGTATAAATACAAGTCTTTTCTTCCTCTCAATAATCAATTTTGTATCAAAGCAGACTTCCTGACAGGTCAGAATGCCTGGAAGCCAAAAGCAGGCGCTGAAACTCCACAAAATATGGACACACTGCAGTTTCCTGCACTTGCCTGAGCTGAGTTTGAGAGGCATGCAGCTCCAGGACTAAGCTAATGCTCTAACACAGGAACTGGTATAAAATAAAAGCACCAAGTGCTGGAAATACTTAGCAGGTCTGGCATGTGTGGAGTCAAATATGACTCTTGGTCAGAACTCTTCTTCAGTCTTACTGGACTCGAAACGTTAACTCTTGTTTCTCCCTCCACAGATGCTGCCCGGCCGGCTGAGTATTTGCAGCATTTTCAGCCTTTATTTCAGATTTCCAGCATCCGCAGTGTTCTGCTTTTCTTTTTGGGGACTGGTATAAAACTCAGTTATGGAAACTCACAAGCTCACTTTCACGAGTCCCATGTGAGAGCAATGTTTGTGTAATTCAGCAAAAGAGTCAGAGACTAGCTGGAAAAGGTCGACCTGCACCTGGGACCACTTTGGTTTCACCTCATTGTAACAGAGTGTTATTGTGTTATATCTGCACTCCACCCTTGCCAGCGATGAGGAGATCCTGACGCCATGGACTAGGGCTACAGTCCTATCTCAGTCGACCCTCAGGGGCCTCATTAAATAGGATGTTTGTGAACCTGTCTTGGCTCTGTCATAGCCATTCATATTTCCATTTGACCGTCTGACATGGATAATAACAAATATTAACCCTTTCAGCTTGAATCTTTCACGCCATAGAAAAGATGCAATATCACTTTTGTGTGACAAATTAAAATAAGGTGCTCACAAATAAATCAGCCCTGCGTGTATATCCAGAGGTAGCAAACCCTATATATATAATAGAATGTAATAATAATCTAATTGAATGGTAACCAACAGTGTCCCAGTTCCATAAGTGAATTCAGAACAGGACAGAGTGTCACAGCCCTGGACAAAATCTCATGTTAAACAACACAGCACTTTTTAACAGAATGCTGCACAAAACTTTCTCAGTCCTGTCTATAAGGCAGTGACGACAGTAATATATTGTTATATAATATATAATATAGGGGCCCTGCTCTGATCTGTCACCCATCTGGAAATCTTGAATCTGTACCCAGGATGTAACTCTTCTCTGTTGCTAGGGAAGGAAAACTGCAAAGTTTTCGATTGCTTGAAAGCTCTCAGCAATACCACATTCTGCAGAAAAAGACAAGGGAAGTGATACCACACAACACGAGTTTTCTGAGTCATAGAGACAAAAATACAACATGTGGTTATTGAGTTTCGAAAGGCAGAGCTAGGGAGACACAACTGGAGTTGAATCCCAGAATGGGAAAAGCCTGTGTTCAAATCGGAAAAGCAGTCATCAGTGATTAGCGGACATGAGCACAACCTGCAGCTACAGACTGCCCCAGTAAGCGGTGGTCTCCACGAAACTTCCAATTCAAAATCAGTGCTCCCCCTGCTTAACCCAGCAACTCCGCCCCTCAGCAATCTGCCCCAGACCCAGCCCCCGCACCCGCCCAGCTCCACGAAAGGGGGACCCGTGTTCATCCAGCTCCACAAGGGGGATCTGCCCTAACCCTTCTCCATGAGGGGGACCTGCACTCATCCAGCCCCTCGAAGGCGGCGGAAGGGGGGAAACTTGTGTCCATCCAGCTCCGCAAGTGGGACATATTTGTGTCGCGTTCTGTTTGATACAGAGCGAGTGCTGTGTTGTTTAACATGGGATTTTGTCCAGGGTGTGTTTTTTTTTAATTCTCTCCAGCTTTGTGGGAAACCCTGGCCAGGCCAGCGTTTATTGCCCATCCCTATTGCCTTTGAGAAGGCAGTGGAGAGACTTGCACAGCCATTTCAGATGCTGTGGGCCTGTGGGCCAGACCGGATAAGGATAGAAGATTTCCTCCTCTAAAAGATATTAGTGAACCAGATGGGTTTTTACAACAATCCATTAGTTATATGGTCACCATTATTGAGACTAACTTTATATTCCAGATTTATTTAGTGAATTGAATTTAAATTCCAGAGCTGCCACATTGGGATTTGAACCCATGCATCTGGATGACTAATCCAGTAGCATAACCAAAATTCCACCATTCCCGTGATAGTGAGTGTGAGTGGGACAGTGAGTGTGAGTGGGACAGTGGGTGTGAGTGGGACAGTGGGTGTGTGTGGGACAGTGGGTGTGAGTGGGTGTGAGTGGGACAGTGAGTGTGAGTGGGACAGTGGATGTGAGTGGGTGTGAGTGGGACAGTGAGTGTGAGTGGGACAGTGGGTGTGAGTGGGACAGAGGATGTGAGTGGGTGTGAGTGGGACAGTGAGTGTGAGTGGGACAGTGGATGTGAGTGGGTGTGAGTGGGACAGTGAGTGTGAGTGGGACAGTGGGTGTGAGTGGGACAGTGAGTGTGAGTGGGACAGTGGGTGTGAGTGTGACAGTGGGTGTGAGTGGGACAGTGAGTGTGAGTGTGACAGTGGGTGTGAGTGGGACAGTGGGTGTGAGTGGGACTGTGTGTGTGAGTGTGACAGTGGGTGTGAGTGTGACAGTGAGTGTGAGTGTGACAGTGAGTGTGACAGTGGGTGTGAGTGGGACAGTGAGTGTGAGTGGGACAGTGGGTGTGAGTGGGACAGTGAGTGTGAGTGGGACTGTGTGTGTGAGTGGGACAGTGTGTGTGAGTGTGACAGTGGGTATGAGTGTGACAGTGAGTGTGAGTGGGACAGTGAGTGTGAGTGGGACTGTGTGTGTGAGTGGGACAATGTGTGTGAATGTGACAGTGGGTATGAGTGTGACAGTGGGTGTGAGTGGGACAGTGAGTGTGAGTGGGACTGTGTGTGTGAGTGGGACAGTGTGTGTGAGTGTGACAGTGGGTATGAGTGTGACAGTGAGTGTGAGTGGGACAGTGAGTGTGAGTGGGACTGTGGGTGTGAGTGTGACAGTGAGTGTGAGTGGGACAGTGGGTGTGAGTGGGACAGTGAGTGTGAGTGTGACAGTGAGTGTGAGTGGGACAGTGAGTGTGAGTGGGACAGTGGGTGTGAGTGGGACAGTGGGTGTGAGTGAGTGTGAATGTGACAGTGGGTGTGAGTGGGTGTGAGTGGGACAGTGAGTGGTGTGACCAGGTATGAGTATAACAGGAATTGAAGTCCAAGTGGCTGAGTGTTGAGTTATGAGACAGTTGGATTACCAGCGCTGAACCATATGGCTCATCTTTTCAAACTGCACAGATCGAAAAAGAAAGAGATTTGTTCGTCTGCTATCTGACCCTGCAGTCCCCATCCACTCCTCTGACTGTGGAGTGATTTCCAGGGACTGTGATACAACAAGGCATCTTTTAGTGCTCCACATTTTCAGACTGTTAGGTTTATAAAGAGGCCATTTCATGCTGAAACAGCAGCTGAGCGAGAGTCAGAACATCTGGATGCAGAGATGAGTGGGAGGGGAGAGAGGCAGAACAGGAGGCAAAACATCAAGATCGAGAAAGGGGTGGGCAGAATATCCGGAAACAGATAGTTGTGAGGAGGAGAGCGCGTACACATCTAGGCTTATGCAGGTGCAGAGACAAGAGGCAGAATGCTTGCATTCAGATGAGTGGAAGGAAAAGAGAGGGCAGAATATCAGGATTTGGACAGATGTGGGGAGGAGAGAGATAGAGAGAGGCAGGACATCTGGATTCAAAGGGATCTAGAAAGAGGGACAGACTATCAGTATTCAGACAATTAGGGAGAAGAAACATTGGAACTCAGATAGGTAGGGAGCAGAAAGACAGAACACCTGGATGCAGACAGGTGTGGGGCAGAGAGAGAGAGAGACAGAACAACAGAATTCAAACAAGTGGCAGATAGACACAAATCATCTGAATTCAGAAAGGCTGGAGGAGTCACACAATCATTTACGGCACAAAAAGAAACTACTTGCCCCCTTGCACAGCAACCCAGTCAGTCCCACTCCCCCACTCTACCCCTGTAGCACTACAGTTTTATTTCCTTCAAGTTCCCATCCAATTTCCTTTTGAAATCGTTGATTATTTCCACTTCCCCCGCCCTCGTGGGCAGTGAGCTCCAGGTCATTGCCACTCACATACCCCTCCCCCACCACCCTAGTATCTCTCACCCAAAATCTTAAACCTGGGTCTCCCCTGTCCTTGCATTGCCATCAAAGGGAAACAGTTTTTCCTTGTCTACCTGTCACAATCTTGTACACCTCTATCCAATTTCCCTCAATCTCCTTTGCTTCAAGAAGAACTATCCCAGCTTTTTCCAACTTTGCCTTGTTCCAAAAGCCACCCATCCATGGAACCATTCTGGGAATTCTCCTTTGCACACTCTCAAAGCCCTACATATCTCTCCTGAAGGGTGGTGACCAGAACTGGACGCCGTACTCTAGTTGAGTACGCTAGAGAGTGAAGCAGAACATCAGGATCTAGACTGGTGTTAGGAGAAGAGGGGTCACACACATCAATGTGTTTTAAAATAAGTAGGGAGGAGATAGCAGAGGCGTTGCTACCCAGATTTCATAATTCATTGGCAAAATGTGCAGTACCAGAGGGCTGGTGGATAGCTAATGTAATTATTGTATTCAGAAGGGGGTCAGAACTGGTCCAGGAAATTATAGACCAGTCAGCTTAACATTGGTGGTAGGAAGAACATTTAGAAATGAGAAATATAATAATGAATGGTTAGCATGGATTTCAAAAGGGGAGATCTTGCTTGAATAACCTTATTGAATTTTTTGAGAAAATAACAGAGAAAGTAGACAATGGTAATGTAGTTGATGTAATTTATCTGGATTTTCAAAAGGCCTTCGACAAGGTGCCTCATAATAGACTAATGAATAAAGTCAGAGAATGTGGAGTCATGGGGACAAGCGGCAGAATGGATTGCTAGTTGGATTCAAGGCAGAAAGTAGAAAGTGGGAGTAAAGGGTTGTTATTCAGAGTGGCAGACAGTGGAAAGTGGTGTTCCATAAGAATCAGTGCGGCGATCACTGCTGTTTACAATTGACATTAACGATTTGGACTTTGGAATTAAAAGCACAATTTCTGAATGACACCAAATTGGAGGAGGATAGTCCATACTGAGGAGAAGGATAGTCCATACTGAGGAGAACTCCAACAAATTCCAGGCGGACATTAACAAACCAGCAGAATGGGAAAATAATTATCAAATGAATTGTAACACAGATAAAAGCGAGGTCATACATTTTGGTAGAAGAATAGGGAGGTCGCTTATTACTTGGAAGGTGCAAGTCTGGATGGGGCACAGGAATAAAGGGATCTCAAAGTAAAAACATAAAAGTAAAACTAAAATTTGTGCCAAGACCACAGGTTAGCAAGATCACATTTAAAAAATAACAAACCAAGTACTAGGGCTTTATTTCTAAAGAGTTCGAATTGAAAAGTAGGGAAGTTATGCTAAACCTTATTGAATTTTGGTCACCATTTTATAAAAATTATATAGAGACACTGGAGAGGGTACAAAGATTTACAAAGATGATACCAGAAATGTGTGGGTATAGGCATCAGGAAAGGATTAACTGACTCCCCAAAGTCTGCCCACCATCTACAAGTCTCAAGTCAGGAGTGTGATGGAATACTCCTCACTTGCCCGGGTGAGTGCAGTTCCGACGATACTCAAGAAGCTCGACACCATCCAGGACAAAGCAGCCCACTTGACTGGCACCCCATCCACCACCTTCAACATTCATTCGCTCCACCACCAACACACAATGAACAATGCGTACCATTTACAAGATGCACTTCAGCAACTTACCACAGCTCCTTCAACAGCACCTTCCAAACCCAGGAGCTCTGCCACCTAGAAGGACAAGGGCAGCAGACACATGGGGACACCACCACCTGTAAGTTCCCCTCCAAGCCACTCACCATCCTGACTTAGAATTATATTGCCGTTCCTTCACTGTCGCTGGGTCAAAATCCTGGAACTCCCTCCCTAACAGCACTGTGGGTGTACCTACACCACATGGACTGCAGCGGTTCAAGAAGGCAGCTCACCACCACCTTCTCAAGTGCAATTAGGGATAAGCAATAAATGCTGACCCAGCCAGCGACGCCCACATGCCATAAATGGAAATAAAGGTGGATGGAAGAGAGAAACAGAACACCCGGATTCAGAAAGGTATGGGGTGGAGCAGCGCAAATCCTCAGGATTCAGAAAGTTGGGGAGAGAAGAAAGGCAGAACGCCATAATCATCAGGATTCAGAGAGATATGGGGACGAGGGAGGCTAGGTATTTGAATTTGGAAGGCAGAGGGAGGAGAGTGGCACATCTGGAACCAGATGGGTGGAGGGAGAAGAGAGAGGCAGGATAAGTGGATTTGGACAGGCATGGAGAGGAGAGACATAACATTTAAATTCAGGATCGTGGGAAGGGGAGATACAGGACATCTGGATACAGGCAGCTGTGGAAAGAGGACCAGAACGTCAGGAGTCAGATAGGTGGGGGGGAGAAAGGCAGATGGACAGAAGAGAATCAGAACAACCAGATTCATGAGGAAAGAGACAGAACACCTGAATACAAACAGGTGTTGATGAAGAGAGGCAGGACATCTGGATTCAGGTAAGTTGGAGGAGGCATTCAGGATTTATATATGTACGGGGAGGAGAGGGACCCACATCTGGATTTGAGTAGGTGGAGCCCAGACTGAGAGTGGCAGAACATCAGGATTTAAAATCGGGGACAGGGAGATTGTGACTGTGAGGAGTCTGCTTTAACCTTCAGATGTGGAACACCTCCATCCTGTTACTTCTGTGTTCTGTGGATTGTACACAATCCAGGAGATCAGACAGGATCTGACAGCTTCAAACAACACTGGCCATGAACAACATGTTTGTCTTAATCTCTGGTTTCTGGAAACCTGCTGTCAGATGTCCAGAAATCAGGCTGTTTGTTCAGTCAAGGCCAAGGAACAAATTCTTCTTTAAAAACAGAATGAGGTAAGTCAGTGACAGGCACTCACTTCAGTTCTATTACAGAAGCTATTGTTGCACAGGAAATGAGGCCTAGCAACTAGGCTTTGACTTGCTTCAAACACAGGAAGTGCCATGGAGCAGGCTATTGTCTGATTACAAAAGATCTATATTGATTATAAAAGCCTGGCCTCGAGCCAAAGCTCCTCCACATTCCAGGCGTACAATAATCCCTTCGCAATATTTCCTCCCTTTACATATGTTTGTTCATTTTTTTCAGTCAGTGCAGCCTGAAGACCCCGCCCATGCAGTCCCAGTGCCAGATCAGGCCGTGGCTATTCTTTCAAAACATAAAAGCTGGGTCATCAGCAGACAATAGCTCCACATTCCATCATCCCATGATTGTCCTTTGATACAGCAAATGGAAAGTGATTCAGCTTAGAGTGCCGATATTTACAGGCGATGAAGGAGATGCGGGAGCACATGGGCCTTTTAGCTCGCTGCCCCTTTGTCAACAGCACGAGTGTAAGAAGAAGGCTTTTAGCATTGGCGAGCAAATAGATCACAAATTCATTATCACATCCATTTTTTTAATGCCTCCGTAAAGGAACGGGACAGAATCTACGGGACAGAACTGAGAGGTTCATTCTCCCACTATTACAGTGTGGTCAGCCCTGACCTCCGCCCGCTCCTTCTCCACATCCTCATGACTGTCCTCAAACCTGAGGAGAAATGTGAATCTCTGAGGGGGACTGGGTGCAGCTCCCTTTTAAACACAAAGTACCATTCGACACTCCGAAACTTCAACTTCTCAAAACGCCTCCGACTAAAATCACACGATGGCTTTGCAACCTGCGAGACCTTTTTCCTCCCCAGTCTCTTCCTGAACTCTGTGTATGTATTCCTGTGTGTGTTTATAAACTGTTGCTTGGTAGTACAGAACTTGAATATTGCTGAAAAGACAGGCGTGTGGCCGACGCTTTTCATCTTGCACTCAGGACAGATGCAAGAATGCCAAATTTCAAACAATCACAGCAGCTTATACTGCAGGAGAAAAAGGGTGCCAATTGGCTGGCAAGTTGACTCTGATTGGTCAAGACCTTGCCATTACTAAAAGCAACGGGGAACCAAAGGCTCCCCAAGCTCCCTGGTAATTCAAAAAAAGGTGCAAGACTTGAAAATAATCCTTTTTTTGCGGAGAACAGGTCCCTGTGTATAAATGTATGTCACTTCTAGCAAGTATAAATGAGTCACGTTACATCATAGAGGTCTACAGCACAGAAAAAGGCCCTTCAGCCCATCGAGTCTGCGCTGGTCAAACAACCACCTAACTATTCTAATCCCATTTTCCAGCATTAGGCCCATAGCCTTGTATGCCATGGCATAGCAAGTGCACATCCAAATACTTCTTAAATGATATGAGGGTTTCTGCCTCTACCACCCTTTCAGGCAGTGAGTTCCAGATTCCCACCACCCTCTGGGTGAAAGAATTCTTCCTCACATCCCCTCTAAACCTCCTGCCCCTTACCTTAAATCTATGGCCCCTGGTTATTGATCCCTCCACCAAGGGGAAAAGTTCCTTCCTGTCTACCCTATCTATGCCCCTCATAATTTTATGTACCTCAATCATGTTCCCCCTCAATCTCCTTTGTTCCAGGGAAAATAACCCCAGTCTATCCAATCTCTCCTCATAACTAAAACTCTCCAGCCCAGGCAACATCCTGGTAAATCTCCTCTGCACTCTCTCTAGTGCAATCACATCCTTCCTATAATGCGGATTCCAGAACTGCATTCAATACTCTAGCTGTGGCCTAACCAGCGTTTTATACAGTTCCAGCATAACCTCCCTGCTCTTATATTCAATGCCTTGGCTAATAAAGGCAAGTATCCCATATGCCTTCTTAATCACCTCATCTACCTGTCTCACTACCTTAAGGGACCGGTGGACATGCACACCAAGGTGCCTCTGATCCTCGGTACTTCCCAGGGTCCTACCATTCATCATGTATTCCCATGCCTTGTTTGTCCTGCCCAAGTGTATTACCTCACACTTATCTGGATTGAATTCCATTTGTCACTGATCAGCCCATCTGACCAGCCCGTCTATATCCTACTGTAATCTAAGGCTATCCTCTTCACTATTTACCACCCCACCAATTTTCATGTCATCCGTGCACTTACTGATCAACCCTCTTACATTCAAGTCTAAATCGTTTATATAGACCACAAACAGCAAGGGACCCAACACCGATCCCTGTGGAACCCCACTGGACACAGGCATCCAGTCATAAAAACACCCCTGGACCATCACCCTCTGCTTCCTGCCACTCAGCCAATTCTGGATTCAATTTACCAAATTGCCTTGGATCCCATGGGCTCTTACCTTCGTTATCAGTCTCTCATGCGGGACCTTATCAAAAGCCTTGCTGAAGTCCAAGTAGAGCACGTCAAATGCATTGCCCTCATCTACACACCTGGTCACCTCTTCAAAAAATTCAATCAAATTAGTAAGACAGGACCTCCCCTTAACAAACCCATGCTGACTGTCCTTGATTAATCCCTGCCTCTCCAAGTGTAGATTAATTCTGTCCCTCAGAATTGCTTCCAATAGTTTCCCCACCACTGAAGTTAGACTGACTAGCCTGTACTTCCCTGGTTTATCTCTTCCTCCCTTCTTGAATAACAGTACCACATTGGCTGTCCTCCAGTCCTCTGGCACCTCTCCTGTGGCCAGACAGGTATTGAAAATTATTGCCAGCGCCCCTGCTATCTCCTCCCTTGCCTCACTCAACAGCCTAGGATACATATCATCTGGGCCTGGAGATTCATCTACTTTTAAGCATGCCAGACCACTTAGAACCTCCTCCCTTTCTATGCTAATTTCTTTAATTATATCACAGTCCTTCTGCCTGATTTCTATACCCACGTCGTCCCTCTCACTTGTGAACACCGACACAAAGTATTCATTTAGAACCCTACCTACGTCTTCCAGCTCCACACACAAATTACCACTATGGTCCTTAATAGGTCCAACTCTTTCCCTAGTTATCCTCTTACTCTTAATGTGCTTGTAAAATAACTTTGGATTTTCCTTTATTCTATCTACCAATATTTTTTCATACCCCCTTTTTGCTCTCCTAATTTCCTTTTTAAGTTCCCCCTACACATTCTATACTCCTCTTGGGCTTCCACTTTTTTAGCCCTTGGTATCTGCCATAAGCCTCCCTTTTTCTCTTTATCCAATCCTGTATATCCCTTGACATCCAGGGTTCCCTAGATTTGTTGGTCCACCCTTTGTCTTTACTGGAATATGTTGGCCCTGTACTCTCCCTATTTCCTTCTTGAATGAGTCCCACTGCTCTGACGCAGATTTACCTAAAAGTAGCTGCTCCCAGTCCACTCTGGCCAAATCATATCTGATCTTATTAAAATCGGCCTTCCCCCAATTTAGAACTCTGACTTCTGGCCCATCCTTGTCCTTTTCCATAACAACCTTGAATCTCACGAAGTTATGATCACTATCTGCAAAATGCTCCCCCACTGATACCTTTACCACTTACCCAACTTCATTCCCTAAAATTAAGTCCAGGACCGCCCCCTCTCTTGTAGGACCTTCTACGTGACAGGGGCACCCATCAAGTGAACGGCTCTGTCCTGGATGGTGTTGGGCATTTTGAACTGTTACAGCTGCACCTTCCCAGGTGAGTGGTGAGTAACCTTCCTTAACATTCCTGATACGAGCAGATGTTGGAGAGGCTTTAAGGGGTCAAGAATTGAGGGATCGCAGCCTCTGCATCTCCTGAGTGGACTTGGAGGTGATATAGCTGCTCCAGTTAAGTTTCTGGTCAGTGGTGATGACCAAGATGTCCATGGTGGGGGATTCAACAATGAGGAGGCAGCTGAGCTTTGTCCAATACAAGATGGTCATTGTCTGGCACCTCTGTGCTGTGAATATTATCTAGCTCTGGTTATTATCCAGGTATTGTTGCAGGCTATTGTACAGTGTCTCATTATAGGAGGATCATGTTAGTAGTACAGGAATGGACATTAGCATGTACAAACAGCTTCACTCTGGTTATTCCTTCCTAATTGCATTTAGTCTTTAGTGTGTACACTCACAGTCCACATTCCTCATGTACACTCATGTCCACTCTCCTCATGTACATAGTGTGTACACTCACTGTTCACTCTCCTTGTGTACAGTAGTGTGCACACTCACTATCCACACTCCTCGTGTACACTCAGTGTCCATTCTCCTCATGTACATTAGTATGTACACTCACTGTTCACACTCCTCATGTACACACTGTCCATCCACACTTCTCATGTACATTCAGTGTCCACTCTCCTCGTGTATATTTATGTGTACACTCACTGTGCACATTCCTCAAGTACATGCACTCACTGTCCACACTCCTCATGCACACTCACTGTGCATACTCTTTGTGTTCACTAGTGTATACACAATCATTGATCACTACCTGTCAGTTGCACCCACTGAGTCCCTTCTCCAGGACACTGCACATGACATATGTTCAATGATTCCTGTCATATTCCAATAGGTCTATGGGTTACAATGAGCTCTGTACAGGCTCTAGGGTAGGCTTCCCTTAAAGCGGGAGAGGGCTAAAGGTATGAAGTGTTAATATTATGTTTACCTGGATTGTAATCTCTCCGATTATTATCTGCTCTCAAGGTCTCTTTGTACAATTGTGCTGAATTTGAAGGATACCATTGTTCTGTGTTTAGATTCAGTCTTTCCCTGTGGGTCACAGGGTGCTGATTGGATCAGGAGAGTGTCTCTGAGCTCCTCCAGTATTTGATAAAACACACAAGTGGGCAGACACCAAGCTGCTGCTCAAATCTGATGAGCCTTTCTTCAAATTCATGGATTTGAATAGTACAGGAGACACATTTTGTAATAAACATCCACCCTGGAAAATAAACTCAGGGTTTGCTTGTTTCGGGATGACATTGCAGGTAAGGCTCAGGCAATCATATTATAAGTCGTGATGTTACATTAAGGTTTTTAAGCCACCCAAGAAGGAATTGGATTATAACCTGCAAAGGAAGAATGTGTGGGGTTACGGGGAGAAGGTGGGGAAATGACACTGGGTGCATTGTTCACTTGGAAAGCTGGCACAGACACAATGGGCTGAATGGTCTCTCTTTGTGCTGTAACCAGTGATGCCCACATCTCATGAATGAATTTTTAAAAAATCCACAGACAGCAATGACATGTATGGCAGTTAAACCATTTTTGGTGGCGTTAGCTGATGGGCAGGGCTTCAGGTAAACTCCACTCAATACCAACTGAGATTCAACTAGCCTATCTCCTTAATTTTCACCTTCTCCCTGTCTCTCATCTTAATCTCGTCAGAGTCAAAGAACTCCCTCCCCAGCAGCACTGTGGGTGTACCTACACCACAGGGACTGCAGCGGTTCAGGAAGGCAGCTCACCCACCACCTTCTCAAGGGCAACTAGGGATGGGCAATAAATGCTGGCCTGGGCACCAACTCCCACATCCCATAAATGATTTTTTTTTAAAGTCTGTTAGCCTCTGGGTGACGGCAGCTAGGGATTGTTAAGTAGGCCGCATTCTTAGAGCGAGTGAAAGGGTTTTATTAAGAATAACAGGCATTGTAGGTTTATTGGATGCTGTTCGCTTCTATCAAAAATGTTCGGGTTAGCTCATCTTTCAGGACATTCTTACTGGTTGTGGAGAAATAGAGAAAACAAAAGATAATTCTCACAACTGTGCTCAGGAAAATTCTGAAGAGTGAGATGATTCAACTTAAAAGCCGTGATTGGCTCTGGATGAAACATTGAGAGTTCTCACACTGTCTCTTTAAATTTACTCTCCCTTTCACACTTGCATTAAAACATACAATCACTGCCACTCACAGTGATACCACAAATCAACCTCATAATTACACAGCCAGCACAGTCACCCTAACAGCCACACTCGAATTGGCAGAATCTCTCGCACTCTGATTCACCCTGTGAAAAATGCTGCAGTTAAATATCACCCACCAATTATAGGGTCTGTGTTCCAGCAGCAACCTCACATTCCTCTCCACTGCACCATTTCTAACTTGCCAGTCCTGTCCAATCCCCTGTGTTACACCACCCTTAAATCTTCGTCCAAGCTTTTCAGAACCCTTGTCTTGTGTGGTATATACATCCTGGATTGGGCCAAGAGTAATACGCTGTCCCAGGCTGTGTCAGGCTGTGCATAGTCACTGGGCATAGTCCATGGGCCACAATTTAGTGAGGAAGAGACTATGGAGCAAATTTGCAGGAAAATTACAGGGAGGTGCAAAAAGTTAAAGAGTAGTGATGGGAACTTTAATTATCTTAATAGAGACTGGATTGTAATAGTGTGAAGGGCAGAGAGGGGAAAGAGTTTCAGAAGTGTATTGAGGAGAATTTTCTAGATCAGTGTTTTCCTGGTCCAATAAGACTTTCAAGGGATGTGGGCGTCACTGGCTAGACCAGCATTTGTTACCCATCCCTAATTGTCCTTCAGCTGAGTGGCTTGTTAGGCCATTCCAGAGGGCAATTAAGAGTCAACCACATTGCTGTGGGTCTGGAGTCACATGTAGGCCAGACCAGTAAGGACAGCAGATTTTCTTCCCTCAAGGATTAGTGAACCAGATAAGTTTTTATGACAAACGATGATAGTTTCATGGTCATCATTAGACTAGCTTTCAATTCCAGATTTATTATTTAAATTCCACAAGCTGCCCTGGTGGGATTTGAGCCCATGTCCCCAGAGCATTAGCCTGGGCCTCTGGATTACTGGTCCAGTGACATTAACACTATGCCACCATCTCTCCCATTGACCCAGCTCATCCTTCAGATCCTGAAAAATGGATCAAGAGTCAGTCAGGGAACTTTGAGAGAACGGTGACCAACGGTATCATAAGGTTGAGGTTAGCAACGGAAAAGGACAAGCAGCAGTTTAAAGTAGAAATGCTAGATTGGCGGAACTCGGGCCAGTTTCAGTGGTGGGTGGAGGTGGGGGTGGGGGTGGGGGTGAGAATGGATCTGTCCCAGAATCAAAGATTGTCAGAGGAAACTGCAATGGAGCAATGGGTTGTTTGAAGAGGCCGATGGTAGGGCAAACACATCCAGAGCTCCCCGGATAATGAAAGAAATAGCAGATGTCAGGTGGATAATGCAATTGAGAACCAGGCTGAATATAGAAAGTACAGAAGGGAATTGAAAAAATACAATTCAAAGAGGAAAAGAAGCATTTGGAAGAGAGGCTGGCAGCTGACATAGACAAGAACCCAGAAGTCATATAAGCATATAAATAGTTAAAGTGGAAATAAGAAGAGGGGTGGAGCCAATAAGGGACCAGGAGGGGAACTATATATGGAGGCAGAGAGCATGGTTGAGGTACTAAATGAATACTCTGCATCTGTCTTTACCAAGGAAGAGGGTGCTGCCCACATTATAGTGAAAGAGGAGGGAATTTTAACCCTAGATTTGCTAAAAGTCAATAAAGAGGAGGTATTAGAAAGGATGTCTGGGCTTAAAGTTGATATTTCACCAAGACCAGGTAAGATGTATCCAAAGATGCTGAGGGCAGTAAGGATGGAAATTGCAGAGACACTGGCCATAATCCTCCAATCTTCCACAGCGATGGTGCCAGAGAAATGGAGAATTGCAAATGTTGTCACCAGAGGTGCACAATACCATGAGGGGTCCAGACAGAGAGAAACTGTCCTCATTGGCTTACAGGTAGATTGGCAGAAGAATCAGTGGCAACCTCAGGAAAAACATCTTGATGCAGCAAGTGGCTATGACCTGGAATGCTCTGCCTGAGAATGTGCTAGAGGTAGTCTGAATTGTGGCTTTTAAAACAGAATTGGTAAAAATGACTGAAGAGAACAAATCTGCAGAGGTATAGGGAAAGGTGAGATGAGAGTGACTGTCTTTGACAACAAGGCAGAATTTTACCGGGTGTGGCATCAAGGAGCCCTAGCAAAATTGAAGTCAATGGGAGTCAGGGGGAAAACTGTCCACTGGTTAGAGTCATACCTATCACAAAGGATGATGGTTAAGGTTGTTGGAGGTCAATCATCTCAGCCCAAGGACATCACAGCAGGAGTTACTGAGGGTAGTGTTCTAGGCACAACCATCTTCAGATACTTCATTAATGACCTTCCCTCCATCATAAGGTCACAAATGGAGGTGTTCACTGATGATTGCAGTTTTCAGTCTCATTCGCAGCTCTTCAGATACTGAAGCAGCCCATGACCATATGTATCAAGGCCTGGACAACATTCAGGCTTGTGCTGATAAGTGGCAAGTAACATTCGTGCTACACAAGTGTCAGGCAATGACCATCTCCAACAAGACAGAATGTAACTTTCTCCCCTTAGTGCTCAGTGGCATCACCATTGCTGAATCCCCCATTATCAACATCCTGGGGCTTACCATTGACCAGAAACTGAATTGAACCAGCCATATAAACGCTGTTGTTATAACAGCAGGTCAGAGGCTGGGAACTCTATGGGGAATAACTCACTTCCTGACTCCCCAAAGCCTGTCCACCATCTACAAGGCACAAGTCAGGAGTGTGATGGAATACTCTTCATTTGTCTGTGTCACGGTTATGTGACTGGTGCATGAGTGATATTAATCTGTAATTTTACTGGCTGACCAAACATATACTGAACTGCTTAACTAGAACTTTTTAAAGACAAGAAAAAACACTGACTAAAGATGGCTGTCATAAGCCACCTGATGTCTGGGATTGCAAATTGACCAGCTTCTGGAAAGTTCCAATGTGATTTGCAATTCAGACATGCCATGACATCCTTCTCTGGAATTTCACACCTGAGGGTATCAAGAACCACCTCAAAGGGATTTACTGAAGTGTATTGGACATAGCATTTGCATTTCTATGAGGCTACCTCTCCAATGGAGACAGAAAATCTGTTAGAACAGTTGTTATATGGAGATAAGTCTTCCTATCTCATCAAGATAGATAATGACTCATTCAGGGGTTAATAGCTGGGAAATTACAGAATCAAATCACCCCGACCATGGAACAAAAGCAACAATTCAGAGATCAGATAAACAACCCCCTTCTGAAATCATTATGAGGAGAGAGAGGTCATGTGGCTGATGTAATCATTTTGAAATCTCTTTAGCACAGAACACAAGCTGCTAAAGACAGAAGCAATCAGTTGTCTGGAAAATCTGTCAAGGGGATAGTAATATCCTCCCTCTTCTCTCATCTCTCAAATCAAGACCCTATCTCTTGCAGTTAAAAATATCCAGCACAGAGATAGTGAATTTCCATCGAAAGGAACATGAGGTGTAAAAATCATTGGTTCCTGGAAAAGACACATTACGTTTATAAAAAGAAATTGATTTCGACAATTGCAGTCATATGGTCTTCAACTCAGTTCTTGGAATCTAAAGGTGAACCTGGAAAGATTTCTGCCACAACCACAGTGACCAGCAAAGGACTCATAAACAGTGAACTCTCAATTTTTTGCCTTTCAGCGCTGAACTTTAATTTCAATAAGAAAGTAACTAAATTCAGCATAATTTGTAAATTTTGCATATTTGTGTATGTGCGTGTGTGTGGGTTGCGAAAGGTTGAGATGCACGGGATAACCTTTTTAAATATTTTGTTATATTTACGAGGGTGGGTTTTTAACTCAATAAAAACTAGCCCCTTTTAGCCTTAAAACACAAGAAAGCTTGTCAGACTCATTTCTCTACAATCAATACGTAAATGGTTAAACACAGGCGTTGAGAAAATACCTTCATCCTTTCTAAAATCTTCAAAGAACCTGTTATGGTCAGGCTTGGAGTGGTAAGACAGGGGAGTCATTCTTACCCCTCGTCACGTGGCCTTAACAGGAATTTGGGTGCTAAAGTCTGGAATTGTATCCACAGACAGCAAGAGGTTCGGAAGCCCTACAGGGGGCGATAGAGCGCCAATCCGCCAAAGTGCAGGGAACCAATAGAGGTTCAGGCGCCCTATAGGGGGTGATGGAACCCGTGAAGGTTGGAGTGGTTAGGGAAGAGGCACTTGGGCTTTAAAAGGCCGAGGCTAGGCCAGTAGAAGGGAAACAGTCCAGGATAGAACCTGTGAGAGCTGAGGTGGCTAAGGAAGAACCACTTGAATTTAAGCCAGGCCAGGCATGGAGAAAATACCTTTGTCCTTCTAAATGCACATCAAACCCTGTTACAGTCAGGCTTGGAGTGGCACCTTAGGGGAGTCATTTGTACCCCTCCTCATGTGGTCATAACATCTGGATGAGTGTTACTCAAACAAAACTCAAGAAACTCAACACCATCCAGGACAAAAACAGTCCGCTTGATTGGTACCTCATCCAGCACCTTAAATATTCAACTCCCTCCACACTGATGCACAGTGGCAGCAGTGTGTGGACCATCTACAAGATGCACTGCAGGAACTCACCAAGTCTCCTTTGGCAGCACCTGCCAAACCCACAACCTCTACCATCTAGAAGGACAAGGGCAGCAGATAGATGGGAACACCACCACCTGCAAGTTCCCCTCCAAGTCACTCACCATCCTGACTTGGAAATATATCGCTGTCCCTTCACTGTCGCTGGGTCAGTATCCTGGAACTCCCTCCCTAACAGCACTGTGGGTGTACATACACCACATGGTCCAAGAAGGGGGCTCACCACTGCCTTCTCAAGGGCAATTAGGGATGGGCAATAAATGCTGGCCTAGCCAGCAACACCCATGCCCTGTGAAAGATTGAAAACCAACACATCTTTCCATCCCCTACCCTTTCAGCATTCTGAAGGGGCTGTTCCTCCTGTGATACCCTGGCCCACTCCTCAATCACTCCCAACACACCATCCCTTTCCAATGGCACCTTCGCATGCAAATGCAAGAGATGCAACAGACCCTTTGATCTCCTCATAGTCCAATGTGCCTCCTTCCAGGTAAAATTGAGATTGACCTTTGTTCAGCTTTATATACTACATTAATGTACTGTATTTAGTGTACTGTATTTAGTATACTGTATTTAGTATACTGTATTTATGCACTGTATTTAGTATACTGTATTTAGTATACTGTATTTAGTGTACTGTATTTATGCACTGTATTTACTATACTGTATTTATGCACTGTATTTAGTATACTGTATTTAGTGTACTGTATTTAGTGCACTGTATTTAGTGCACTGTATTTAGCGTACTGCATTTAGTATACTGTATTTAGTGCACTGTATTTAGTATACTGTATTTAGTATACTGTATTTAGTGTACTGTATTTATGCACTGTATTTACTATACTGTATTTATGCACTGTATTTAGTATACTGTATTTAGTGTACTGTATTTAGTGTTCTGTATTTAGTGTACTGTATTTAGCGTACTGCATTTAGTATACTGTATTTAGTATACTGTATTTATGCACTGTATTTAGTATACTGTATTTAGTGTACTGTATTTAGTATACTGTATTTAGTGTACTGTATTTATGCACTGTATTTAGTATACTGTATTTATGCACTGTATTTAGTATACTGTATTTAGTGTACTGTATTTAGTATACTGTATTTAGTATACTGTATTTATGCACTGTATTTAGTATACTGTATTTAGTATACTGTATTTAGTGTACTGTATTTAGTGCACTGTATTTAGCGTACTGCATTTAGTATACTGTATTTAGTGCACTGTATTTAGTATACTGTATTTAGTATACTGTATTTAGTGTACTGTATTTATGCACTGTATTTACTATACTGTATTTATGCACTGTATTTAGTATACTGTATTTAGTGTACTGTATTTAGTGTTCTGTATTTAGTGTACTGTATTTAGCGTACTGCATTTAGTATACTGTATTTAGTATACTGTATTTATGCACTGTATTTAGTATACTGTATTTAGTGTACTGTATTTAGTATACTGTATTTAGTGTACTGTATTTATGCACTGTATTTAGTATACTGTATTTATGCACTGTATTTAGTATACTGTATTTAGTGTACTGTATTTAGTGCACTGTATTTAGCGTACTGCATTTAGTATACTGTATTTAGTATACTGTATTTATGCACTGTATTTAGTATACTGTATTTAGTATACTGTATTTAGTATACTGTATTTATGCACTGTATTTAGTATACTGTATTTAGTGTACTGTATTTAGTGCACTGTATTTAGTGCACTGTATTTAGTATACTGTATTTAGTGCACTGTATTTAGTGTACTGCATTTAGTGTACTGTATTTAGTGCACTGTATTTAGTGCACTGTATTTAGTATACTGTATTTAGTGCATTGTATTTAGTGTACTGTATTTAGTATACGGTATTTAGTAGACTGTATTTAGTGTACTGTATTTAGTATACTGTATTTAGCGCATTGTATTTAGCATGCTGCATTTATTATACTGTATTTAGTGCACTGTATTTAGTGTACTGTATTTAGTATACTGTATTTAGTGCACTGTATTTAGTGTACTGTATTTAGTATATTGTATTTAGTGCACTGTATTTAGTATACTGTATTTAGTGCATTGTATTTAGTGTAATGTATTTAGTATAAGGTATTTAGTAGACTGTATTTAGTGTACTGTATTTAGTATACTGTATTTAGCGCATTGTATTTAGCATGCTGCATTTATTATACTGTATTTAGTGCACTGTATTTAGTGTACTGTATTTAGTATACTGTATTTAGTGTACTGTATTTAGTATACTGTATTTAGCGCATTGTATTTAGCGTACTGCATTTATTATACTGTAGTGCACTGTATTTAGTATACTGTATTTAGTATACTGTATTTAGTGCACTGTATTTAGTGTACTGTATTTAGTGCATTGTATTTAGTGTACTGTATTTAGTATACGGTATTTAGTAGACTGTATTTAGTGTACTGTATTTAGTATACTGTATTTAGCGCATTGTATTTAGCATGCTGCATTTATTATACTGTATTTAGTGCACTGTATTTAGTGTACTGTATTTAGTATACTGTATTTAGCGTACTGTATTTAGTATACTGTATTTAGTGCATTGTATTTAGCGTACTGCATTTATTATACTGTATTTAGTGCACTGTATTTAGTATACTATATTTAGTATACTGTATTTAGTGCATTGTATTTAGTGTACTGTATTTAGTATACGGTATTTAGTAGACTGTATTTAGCGCATTGTATTTAGCGTACTGCATTTATTATACTGTATTTAGTATACTGTATTTAGTATACTGTATTTAGTGTACTGTATTTAGTGTACTGTATTTAGTATACTGTATTTAGTGTACTGTATTTAGTATACTGTATTTCGTGCACTGTATTTAGTATACTGTATTTAGTGCATTGTATTTAGTGTACTGTATTTGTGTACTGTATTTAGTATACTGTATTTAGTGTACTGTATTTAGTGTACTGTATTTAGTATACTGTATTTAGTGTACTGTATTTAGTATACTGTATTTCGTGCACTGTATTTAGTATACTGTATTTAGTGCATTGTATTTAGTGTACTGTATTTAGTGTACTGTATTTAGTGTACTGTATTTAGTGTACTGTATTTAGTGTACTGTATGTAGTGTATTGTATTTAGTGCACTGTATTTAGTGTACTGCATTTTCGGCTCACAATGCAGTTTCCTCAACATCGAGGAGATCAAAGTGTGTGACTGCTTTGCGGAACACCTCTGTCCAGTCCGCAAGAGTGACCTGAGATCCTGGTGGCCTGCCACTTTAATCCTCTACCTTGCTCCCACGCTGACATCTCTGTCCTTGGCCTGCTGCACTGTTTCAATGAAGCCTAATTTAGGCTTGAAGAACGGAATTTCATCCTTTGATTAGGCAGTTTACGCCCTTCCAGGCTCAACACTGAGTCCGGCAATTTCAAGCCATGGCCGCAGGCTCCATTTGTTTTTTAAAGACAGAAGCTGTTGGTAATTGTTTTGCTCGTGGTTAGATTTTCAGCTCTGTTGGGCTCATCTTTCATTTTTTACTTGTCCCATTACCATCCCCCCCCTCCATTGCCTTGCACCATCACCCTTTTCGTCATTCAGTCTCTCCTGCCTTTCGCAGAGTTTTTCCTTCCCCCACACCCTCAACCTTTGGCCACTCCTTATCCCTCACTCTGCACTTGCTTAAAACCCATTAAAATCTCTTTAACTTTTTTTCAGGCCTGAGGAAGGGTCATCGACCTGAAGCATTGACTTTGTTTCTGTCTCCACTGACGTTGCCGGGTGTACTGAGCGTTTCCGGCATTTGCTGCTTTTATATCAAATTTCCAGCATCCTCTGCGTTTTCCTTCTTTGAGAAGTGACATTAGGCATGTGGCCAAAAGTTTGGCAAGAGTTAAGCTTTAAGGAGGGTTTTAGAGGAGGAAAGGGAGAGTTTGGAGAGTCCCAGAGAGGGAATTCCAGAGCTTGGGGGCCCAGCCAGCTGAAGGCACAGCCACATGGTGGGGTGATTAAAATCGGGGGGAGGTGCGAGGGTGGATGGGAGGCCAGGATTGGAGGAATGTAGAGATCCCGGAGAGTTGTAGAGCCTGGGGGAAGTTAAAGGGATGGGCTGGAATTTTCTGGCCCTGCCACGGTGGGTGGGAGGGTGGGGGGAGGCCAGAAAATGCAGCCACCCAACCAAAAGTCCAGCGACTTTGGCGGGACCAGAATACCCCACCAGTGCCTGGAATGCGCTGCCTGGGAAGGTGGTGGAGGCCTCACATCCTTTAAAAAGTACCTGGATGAGCACTTGTGGCACGTCATAACATTCAAGGCTATGGGCCAAGCGCTGGTCAATGGGGTTAGGTAGGTAGGTGGGGTGTTTTTTCACGTGTCGGTGCAGATTCGATGGGCCGAAGGGCCTCTTCTGCCCTGTGTGATTCTGTGATCCTGGGCTAGACCGGAAGATCCCGCTCATAGGCAGGGCTTCAAAACCAAGGGAATATTGAAGTCAAGATGTTGCTCAACTGGAATCCAACCTATGTCAGTGAGCACAGAGGCGATAGATGAACGGGAGTTGGTGTGAGTTAGGACGCAGGCAAGTGGAGTTTTAGATGAGCTCCAGTTTATGAAGGGCTGGCCAGGAGTGTGTTAGACTGGTCAAGTTTAGAAGCTGCAAAGCTTCACTGAGGGATTCAGCAGCAGCAGGTGAGACAGGGGCAGAGTAAGGCGATGTTATGGAAGTAGGCGGGTTTGGAGATTGAGACGATTTTGGATTAAAAACTCACCTCAGGCTCAAATATAACACCAAGGTTTCTAACAGCCTAAGGCAGCCCTTAGACTGTTGCCAGGAAGAGGGATAGAGTCGGTGTGTTGGAGAATGGAGTTCATGGAGAGGACTAAAAACAAGGGCTTCAGTCTTTCCCAATATTTAGTTGGAGTAAATTTCTCACCAAGTTAAAATGTTGGTGAAGCAGTCTGATAAATTAGAGGTCGTATTGAGCTGTGTAAATACACTGCACCGTCCTGTGTTAAGCTGTGTAAATGTACTGACCCTGCTGTGTGCGGCTGTGTATGTACACTGTCCTAGTCCATGTTGGGCTGTGTTTAAACGCTGTCCTGCACTGTGCTGGGCTGTGTATGTACACTGTCCAATGCTGTTTAGGGTGTGTATATACACTGTCGTAGCCTGTGTTGGCCAATGTATAAACACTGTCCCAGTCTGTGTATGATTGTGTACATACACTGTTCCATGCTGTGTTGGGCTGTGAATATACAATGTCCTGTCCTGTGTTGAGCTGTTTATATACACTACCCCCGATGGGTTGTGTACAAACACTGTACATTCCTGTGGTGCGTATGTATCAACACTGCCCTGTCCTGTGTTGGGCTGTGCATATACACTGTCCCAGCCTGTGTTTGGCTGTGTATGAGGTCCGAGTCGGATGACGAGCCTCTGGATTTGGCCTTCCAACTCATCGTGGAGAGTCAGCAGAAGGAGGGGGAACATCGCTCAGAGCTGTTGGAAGCCCTCAGTAGAGTGGCCCGCGAGTTGGAGGAGTGCGTCCACCTGCTGAATTGGTGCCCACACGTGCGCGTATGGAGGTCTCCATGGGAAAGATGTCGGACACTATGGAAACCTTGGTCCAGCAGAGCGCAGAGATGTGTGCATGGCTGCACTCCCCCTGCAGTAGCCATAGGTGAGTTCCTGCAGTGGCAACACAAGGAGGAAATGGGGCACCTCAAAGTCCCTCCAGGTGCTCCCTCCCCTCAAGGAGTCAGGCCAGGACCCTCAGGCACCGAAAGGAAGGAGGAGAAGCAGCAGCTGGACACCCCTGGGTCATCCACTCAGGAATCTCAGAGGCTGTCCTCTTCCTCCGAGTCCCCTTTGCCTGTGACCCCCTCAACTTGGCCCTCTGTCACCACAGAGGGAGCAGCGGGCCCACAGGAGGGCAGCCAAAGCAAGCCGGGGCCCCCAAGGCCTTGGCTCTCCAGGGGACGCACTCCGAATTCATCAGAGGCAGCGGGGCCAACCCTTGCACAGGCTGTCCCCACCCCTGCTGCGGATGTCAGGGCAGCACCTAGAAAAAGTGGTAGGACTAGAAAAGATAAGAAGTTCTGATTGCAAGTGGTTGCACTGGTGAACACGTTTTGTCATTTTACAATCTGAAAATATATTCACCACCACTGAATAATGTGTAAAGTTGTTGTTCAGCTTCATTTACAGACTTCGCTAGTCCTCCCCCTACTTCCCCTCCCCAACAACTAACAGTTCACCTGCACACAGCTGGACCACGATTCTGGAGGCAGGTGTGTGTGTGTGTGTTTGTCTGTCTGTGTGTGTGTGTCTGTGTGTCTGTCTGTGTGTCTGTGTCTGTCTGTGTGTGTGTGTGTGTCTGTGTGTGTGTGTCTGTATGTCTGTCTGTGTGTCTGTGTGTGTGTGTTTGTGTGTGTGTCTGTGTGTGTGTGTCTGTATGTCTGTCTGTGTGTCTGTGTGTGTGTGTTTGTGTGTGTGTCTGTGTGTGTGTGTCTGTATGTCTGTCTGTGTGTCTGTGTGTGTGTGTTTGTGTGTGTGTCTGTGTGTGTGTGTCTGTGTGTCTGTGTGTGTCTGTGTGTGTGTGTGTCTGTGTGTCTGTGTGTGTCTGTGTGTGTGTGTCTGTGTGTCTGTCTGTGTCTGTGTGTCTGTCTGTGTGTCTGTGTGTGTGTGTTTGTGTGTGTGTGTGTGTGTCTGCGTGTGTCTGTGTGTGTGTGTCTGCGTGTGTGTTTGTGTGTGTGTGTGTTTGTCTGTCTGTGTGTGTGTGTGTCTGTGTGTGTATGTGTGTCTGTGTGTGTGTCTGTGTCTGTGTGTCTGTGTCTGTGTGTGTGTGTGTATGTGTGTCTGTGTGTGTGTGTCTGTGTCTGTGTGTGTGTGTGTATGTGTGTCTGTGTGTGTCTGCGCCTTTCAGAGCCTCGTGCGAACGCTCTCCCACACACACGGATCCTTCCTCCATTACACTCGTCTCAATGTCCTGAGCATTTCCAGCCCTGCCTGCTGGGATTCACTTTTACTTGTCCCTCTGAGCTGCATCTCTGCCCACCCACCGATCGCACTCCCGTGAGGCACCTGTTCATGCCCAACACGAGGCTCCGCTCACTTTTGATTGGAAAAACGTGGTCGTCGTCAAGTTTCTCATCAGCTCCCCCGTCCTTTCCCCTCCCCCCGTCACCCATGTCCTTTCCCCCATCACTGTTAACCCCCTTGGCATCGTCTTCGCCCTTCCCACCATCACCCTACAGCCCAAATCCTTCTCCTTCACCAATGTCCAGGTGAACGTGCATGTTCCCTACTTCATAAAAATCCCAACTCCCCAGCCTTCCCCAGGGTCCGCATCTGCCTCCGTGCCCCCACCAACCACCCTCGCCGCCCCATCTCGCGGTATTGACACACCCTCACTCTCTGCCATCGGATGATCCCGCTGCGATTTCACACTGTCTTTCTACTCCCCCCCCCCCGCCCCCCATGACGCCTGCCACCAATGGGAGCAGGACATCGTCCAGCGTGGGTCAGACCGCCAGTGACTGGGCACTGGATTACACACTGACTGCCAGTGACTGGGCACTGGGTCACACACTGACCACCAGTGACTGGGCACTGGGTCACACACTGACCACCAGTGACCGGGCACTGGGTCACACACTGACCACCAGTGACTGGGCACTGGGTCACACACTGACCACCAGTGACCGGGCACTGGGTCACACACTGACCACCAGTGACTGGGCACTGGGTCACACGTTGACTGGCAGTGTTGGGCACTGGACCACATGCTGACCACCAGTGACTGGTCACTGGGTCACACACTGACCACCAGTGACTGGGCACTGGGTCACACATTGACCACCAGTGACTGGTCACTGGGTCACACACTGACCACCAGTGACTGGGCACTGGGTCACACACTGACCACCATGGACCGGGCACTGGGTCACACACTGACCACCAGTGACTGGGCACTGGATCACTGTCTGACAAAATGCGACTTGGGGGTTATTTGGATAATACTGCCACCTGGTGGACTGATTCAAATCACCTCAATGAGCGGTCACAGGCTGAGACTCCACTGGCCATGTTCCCAGGTCACAGGTGCTAAACCGGCAGATAAGCTTCTAAAATGGTGGCAGGAAGCACTTCCTCAATTTGTTTCTCGCCTCCAGAGTCCAGGGTGCACCTGAACTACTTAAACACAGTAAGGAAGTTATTTTAGTTATCAAACTAAACTTGTTTGGGAACCTTTCCTGACATTGTCCTGACTCGTTACATGGTTAACCCACTGGAACAGCCTCTCATCGCAACTCGAAAAGATCCTTCACCAATTACAGAGTTGATGCTGGTTTGTCATTTCAAGCTGGTTAACTTACGGGTGTTTCATAGAAACCGATAAAATTCTAACAGGACTAGACAGGGTAGATGCAGGAAGGATGTTCCCGATGGTGGGGGAGTCCAGAACCAGGGGTCACAGTCTGAGGATACGGGGTAGACCATTTAGGACTGAGATGAGGAGAAATTTCTTCACCCAGAGAGTGGTGAGCCTGTGGAATTCGCTACCACAGAAAGTAGTTGAGACCAAAACGTTGTATGTTTTCTAGAAGGAGTTAGATATAGCTCTTGGGGCGAAAGGGATCAAAGGATATGGAGAGAAAGTGGGAGCAGGCTATTGAGTTGGATGATCAGCCATGATCATATTGAATGGCGGAGCAGGCTCGAAGGGCCGAATGGCCTACTCCTGCTCCTATTTACTATGTTTTCTATGTTTCTATGATTTGGTGGGTTTGCTGTTGGGGCTGGAGGAGCTGGGGGAGAGGTTAAGCAACACAGGGATGAGCACAACTGAGAGGTGGAAGCCAAGCCCACAGCAGATCTCAAGGATCAACTACTCCTGCACAGAGGAGCAAGGCATAAGGTGTCTTCACCTCACCAAGGAGGCTGCCACTGAGTAATACCACTTGCTACAACCATCTCCAGCCTTACACCAATGCATGGACAGCCCTCCCTGTGGCTGTCGAGGTCACCGTTACCCTTGACCTCCTGGTCCCAGGGGTTAGGCTGCAGTAGTGATATCAGTGACCTCTCGAGTTTGCCATCCTCTGGTGTCTCAGGCTGGTCACTGACAGACTCTACATCTGGGGGGCCGATACACCCTGCTCCCATGGACCGGGAGAGAAGCAGGACGATAGGGTTCGAGGCTTCAGCCCCATAACAGGTGTCCCCAGGTACAAGATGGCAAAGCCTGCACCCACATGGCCGCCTGTGCTTCCCCTCACCATCTTTGTCAATACAAACGGATTCCGCTTTCTCAACATGCTGCTGGTCTAGGACCACAGGCAGCGTGGGGTAGAGACCCGTATCCACTACCCTGACCCTCTCGTCCTGTGCCTTTCCTCTGTGCAAGCTTTATTCCCAGCAAGGTAATCAGGTCACAGGTTGGGACTTCCCCGCTCAGGCAGGGCTCAGGAACCCAGTCAGGAACCTGGATACAGAGCTGGCTGACAAGGCGAGTCAACAATCGGCAAGACCGAGAAATACTTACATTCCCTGGACCGCCTGGGAGGAGCTGTGCTGGGCCTTGGGCCTTCAGGTTATTGGTCGTCTGCTGCATGTTCCACAACATCACCAGCGTGAGGGTTGAACACTTAACACCCCCTGTGACTCTGTATCAGTTCACAGTGCGATCCTGTGCAAATCCTATCAACAGTGACCCCAGAACTCATGATGGCAGCTATCTGAGATTCCAGGCCTGGAGACAGATTACTGGGAGAGGCTCCACGATAGTGGGGGTCACTTTAGTGTTCATGGAGCACATATATCACTACAGGAATATACATTACAATTGGCCCCTCTGACTGTGCAGCACTCCTACTGTGCTGACCCTCCAACAGTGCAGTACTCCCTCAGTACTGCCTCTTAGTGCAGTGCTCCCTCAGTACTGACCCTCCGACAGTGTAGCTCTCCCTCAGTACTGACCCTCCGACAGTGTAGCTCTCCCTCAGTATTGACCCTCCGACAGCGCAGCACTGTCTTAGTACCGGCTCTCCAACAGTGCAGCTCTCCCTCAGTACTGACCCTCTGACAGGACGGTGCTCCCTCAGCACTGACCCTCTGACAGGGCGGTGCTCCCTCAGTACTGACCCTCCGACAGTGCAGCTCTCCCTCAGTACCGACCCTCCAACAGTTCAGCTCTCCCTCAGTACTGACCCTCCGACAGTGCAGCTCTCCCTCAGTACTGACCCTCCGACAGTGCAGCTCTCCCTCAGCACTGACCCTCTGACAGGGCAGCTCTCCCTCAGTACTGGCCCTCCGACAGGGCGGTGCTCCCTCAGTACTGACCCTCCGACAGTGCAGCTCTCCCTCAGTACCGACCCTCCGACAGTGCAGCTCTCCCTCAGTACTGACCCTCCGACAGGGCGGTGCTCCCTCAGTACTGACCCTCCGACAGTGCAGCTCTCCCTCAGTACCGACCCTCCGACAGTGCAGCTCTCCCTCAGTACTGACCCTCCGACAGTGCAGCTCTCCCTCAGTACTGACCCTCCGACAGTGCAGCTCTCCCTCAGCACTGACCCTCTGACAGTGCAGCTCTCCCTCAGTACTGGCCCTACGACAGTGCAGCACTCCCTCAGTACTGACCCTCGGACAGTGCAGCTCTCCCTCAGCACTGACCCTCTGACAGGGCGGTGCTCCCTCTATACTGACCCTCCGACAGTGCAGCTCTCCCTCAGTACTGACCCTCCGACAGTGCAGCTCTCCCTCAGTACTGACCCTCCGACAGTGCGGCTCTCCCTCAGTACTGACCCTCCGACAGTGCAGCTCTCCCTCAGCACTGACCCTCTGACAGGGCGGTGCTCCCTCAGTACTGACCCTCCGATAGGGCGGTGCTCCCTCAGTACTGGCCCTACGACAGTGCAGCACTCCCTCAGTACTGACCCTCGGACAGTGCAGCTCTCCCTCAGCACTGACCCTCTGACAGGGCGGTGCTCCCTCAGTACTGACCCTCCGACAGTGCAGCTCTCCCTCAGTACTGACCCTCTGACAGTGCAGCTCTCCCTCAGTACTGACCCTCCGACAGTGCGGCTCTCCCTCAGTACTGACCCTCCGACAGTGCAGCTCTCCCTCAGCACTGACCCTCTGACAGGGCGGTGCTCCCTCAGTACTGACCCTCCGATAGGGCGGTGCTCCCTCAGTACTGACCCTCCGACAGTGCGGCGCTGCCTCAGCACTGACCCTCCGACAGGGCGGTGCTCCCTCAGTACTGACCCTCCGATAGGGCGCTGCTCCCTCAGTACTGACCCTCCGACAGGGCGGTGCTCCCTCAGTACTGACCCTCCGATAGGGCGGTCCTCCCTCAGCACTGACCCTCCGACAGGGCGGTGCTCCCTCAGCACTGACCCTCCGACAGTGCGGCTCTCCCTCAGCACTGACCCTCCAACAGGGCGGTCCTCCCTCAGCACTGACCCTCCAACAGGGCGGTGTTCCCTCAGTACTGACCCTCCGACAGGGCGGTGTTCCCTCAGTACTGACCCTCCGACAGGGCGGTGTTCCCTCAGTACTGACCCTCCGACAGGGCGGTGTTCCCTCAGTACTGACCCTCCGACAGGGCGGTCCTCCCTCAGCACTGACATTCTAACAGTTGTCATGAAAAGTCGATTACAGCCACAAATTACTTACGTATATTGAACTTTTTAAGGGAGACTTGTGTGTTTTTAAAGAAGGACACTGAGCAAAGGATGGCTGATAACATAAAGTGGCCACTTTCTGGAAAATTCCGATGTGGGTTATACTGACAGGCCTGTCCTGAGAGAACATGGAATGTTGCACCTGATGTCAGCCTTCTTCAAGCAGAGACATTTGTAAGGGAGATAGGAAAGATGCAAACAACTGAACTTTAATCTCCTGTGGTTGCGGACAAAAAGACTGATTACCATATCTCAGTCGTCATCTAAAACCCATCACCTGTTGATTCCTATCTCAGAACGGTCGGCGAATAAAGCAAACAGATGTGGATGCAAGATATGTCTTCTTTACTTTTACAGGAATACACAGGGAAAATGGGATAAAAAGCTAGTTGCAGAGCAGTGCAGTGTGTGTGGGACAGCAAGACAACCCCTTGCAGTTGTGGGTGAGATCTCCCTCTCTCTCTCTGTCTCTCTCTGTTGCTAGAGGCAAGGTTCAGCAGAAGCTACAATCTAAAGGAAACAGGACCAGTGTCTTCAGCTACCCTGCAGAACCAAGTGTCTCCAAAACAACTTCGAAACTGCCAAGGTCAGTTCCACCGGAATCACCCAACTTAACAGCCACCACATTTCACCATCTACACCTCACCGACAAGACCAATTCGTTTATCTTTTTTTTTAACTTTTACTTGGGCTCTTCACTTCTCATTTCTGATCTGTGTGTTGTGTTTTTATTTTTTTTCCCGTGTTTTTAGTAACTAATAAACTCACTCTTTCTTTGACTCAGGAAAGCCTGGCTAAATTGGCTCCTTCTAATCCCATTGGGTCTGGGAAAAGGGATCCATGGGGGAAAGGGTCCCTTTTAAATTAACCTTGTTGTGACCAAAAGAGGGGTTGAATAAATAAGGAGAGCCAATTCATTCCTCCTCACCCAGGAGCATAATCAAATTGGGGTCCTGATCGGGAAGTTAACAAATTGGGCGACCTTGCCTGGGGACCGGTCGTAACACAGTGCAGCACTCCCTCAGTACTGACCCTCCGACAGTGCGGCACTCCCTCAGTACTGACCCTCCGACAGTGCGGTGCTCCCTCAGTACTGACAATCCGACAGTGCGGTGCTCCCTCAGTACTGACCCTCCGACAGTGCGGCGCTCCCACAGTACTGACCCTCCGACAGTGCGGCGCTCCCTCAGTACTGACCCTTCGATTGTGCAACGCTCCCTCAGTACTGACCCTTCGATTGTGCAATGCTCCCTCAGTACTGACCCTTCGATTGTGCAACGCTCCCTCAGTACTGACCCTTCGATTGTGCAGCGCTCCCTCAGTACTGACCCTCCAACAGTGCAGCACTCCCTCAGTACTGACCTTCCAACAGTGTGACGCTCCCTCAGTACTGACCCTCCAACAGTGCAGTGCTCCCTCAGTACTGACCCTCCAACAGTGCAGCGCTCCCTCAGTACTGACCCTCCAACAGCGCGGCGCTCCCTCAGTACTGACTCTCCAACAGTGCAGCGGAGTCCCTCAGTACTGACCCTCCGACAGTGCAGCGCTCCCTCAATACTGACCCTCTGACAGTACAGTGCTCCCTTAGTACTGACATTCTGACAGTGCAGCGCTCCCTCAGTACTGACCCTTCGATTGTGCAACGCTCCATCAGTCCTGATCCTCCGACAGTGCAGCACTCCCTCAGTACTGACCCTCCAACAGTGCAGCGCTCCCTCAGTACTGACCCTCCACAGTGCGGCGCTCCCTCAGTACTGACCCTTCGATTGTGCAATGCTCCATCAGTCCTGATCCTCCGACAGTGCAGCACTCCCTCAGTACTGACCCTCCAACCGTGTGGTGCTCCCTCAGTACTGACATTCCAGCAATGCAGGGCTCCCTCAGTGCTGACCCTCTGCCAATGCAGCGCTCCCTCACCACTGACCCTTCGATTGTGCAACGCTCCATCAGTCCTGATCCTCTGACAGTGCAGCACCCCTTCAGTACTGACCCTCCGACAGTGCAGCATTCCCTCAGTATTGACCCTCCGACAATGCAACGCTCCCTCAGCACTGACCCTTTGACAGTGCAATCTGCAGTGGGAGATGATGAGGGGTGCACAGAGGAAGGGGTGGGGAAGGAAGGGTATGTCCAGCGTGGTACAGTCCTGTAGGACTGATTGCAAGAAATTAACAATTGAAACTGAAGCAGCACAAAACAGATTTTATTTAAAGCTTCAAAATAATGTTTCTCCCATTGACTGTGGAGACTACCCTGTGTTAACATCATGAGGCCCACCTCGGGTGGTGTGAGTGGGCACAAGGTTCAGAGGGGGGCTTTGGACAGGAGTTTCTGAAAGAGCGGTGGGGAATATGGGGTTGGGTAATTTGGGGGGAAAGCAGTGTGGGGTGCAGGGCAGGTCAGTTCCTGTGTGTCAGAGATCAGGTACATACATACGAGAGTCACAACATCAATAACAGAAAGCCTCCTCTCCACCGCACCCACCCACCCCCCTAACAAGTGACCCAAGGGCACCCCCTTGTTAGTGCCTGGCAGCTCAATCTTCCAGATCATTCTGCAGCACTCTGTGTTCACCATGCTGACTGATACAGTCCTTAGTGGTTTCCAGGATGGTGGATAGCCTGCGGTTAAGAGCGATCAGATGAGGCTCATTCAGGATGGGGGAGAGTGGGTCAATCAGCAGCGATTCCTGCATCACGTCACTGAGTTTATAGCTCTCGGTGGCTAAAAGCTGCAGCCGGAGAAACGTTCCCCTCCGCATCCTGTAAAACAGCAACAAACAGAGCAGCATCAGCACAAAGAGACACACCAGAAATAGTTCAACAACAATATCTGTCTCCACTGTGGCCCTGGGCTTCAGGCTGTGCAATAGGTCTAAGGGCACAGATTCTCTGGAGTCACAGGGCGTGGCCTGTGGACGGTCAAAGGGCAGTGACTATGGAGAGTCAAAGGGCAGTGACTCCGGGGAGTCAAAGGGCAGTGACTATGGAGAGTCAAAGGGCAGTGACTATGGAGAGTCAAAGGGCAGTGACTATGGAGAGTCAAAGGGCAGTGACTCCGGGGAGTCAAAGGGCAGTGTCTCCGGGGGTCAAAGGGCAGTGATTGCGAAGGTCAAAGGCCAGTGACTGTGGGAGGTCAAAGGCCAGTGACAGGACGTGAACATTCACAAGCAAGAAGGAAAAATGAAATAAGAATGAAAATGGTGGCTGAGGCTGAAGGAAGAAATTTATTCATTTTGAGCCTGTTTGTGGTGGGAGAGAATCGATGGGCTGAAGGGCCTTTCTCTTTGGATTGCCTGATGCAGGAACTATAGAGCAGGGAGTGCCAGGACAGGCTCATTCTGAGTTCGGTTCCAGTATTTCAGCAAAGAAGTGCGGAGCCCTTAGGTCCTCCTCCCTGGGCCTGTTGTAGGGTTACCAACTGGGATTAAATGTATTCCTGGAGGTTTAGTCACGTGACTTGACCCCACACTCCAGCCATTAGTCGGCCAACACATCCATCCTTGTGACGCACTGACTTCCTACACCAATTGGAAAGCAAAAAGACTCATTACCCAATTGGATGATGCTTGACTGTCATCCAGACAGCCTTTCTCTCCCATTTTCAATATTTTTATTCCTGGTGAAATGTTCAAAGAAAATGACAAAAAAAGTCCCGTTGATTTTTTCTCCAGGGTTGCACACGGCAGTGTCCTGGAGATTGGTCTTCAATTCCTGGAGACTCCAGGCCAATCCTGGAGGATTGGCAACACTAGTTGTAAATGATAGAGACTCATGTGCAAAGGACAGGGGTTAGTGTTGTCCTTACCGGCAGCATTGCTGGAGGGGGGCCAAGATCGAGAGCTCATCCTGAGAGTGTCTCCCAAACCTTGAAAGCAAGGCAAGAAACTGATCAAACACATGCACCCGCACACTCACATCTCTTAGCACAGGTTATACCTTCAACTGTAAAACTACAGCAATCGAAACACAAAATGAGAAATTCATTTCACCAACTCTCAGTTGAAGGGCCACTTAATGGGAATTTACAAAATGCTGAAAGCAGGGGCATTGGGGGAATTGGAATTCTGTCCCTTTATTACTGAGTTTTATAAAAACTCCTCCTCTGTTAGTGATTCCTGTCCTTTTATTACTCCATCCTGTTGCTTAAATATTGAAATAAAAACCAAAAAATGCTGGAAATACTCAGCATCTGTGGAGAGAGAAAAACGGAGTTTCAGGGTTTCAGGTCGATGACCTTTCATCAGAACTGGGAAGAGTTCACGACGTAACCGGTCTTGAGCAAGGGGTGGGTGGGACACGGGCTAAAGGAAGGTCTGTGATAAGGTGGAAGACAGGAGAGATTGAATGATGGAAGGTTGGTCCTTAAAGGACCAAATGGAATGGAGATGGGGCAAGGAAAGGAACAAAGGATGTGCCCAGAGCAGGTGTGCTCTTGTCTGAAAGAAAAATAAGAGAAAAACCCCAAAACATGCAAAGAGAAGGAACAGAATGCGGAGAGAACAGAGTTTACAGTCTGAAATTGTTGAACTGTATGTTGAATCTAGAAGACTGTGAAGTGCTGAATCAAAAGATGACGTGATGTTCCTCAAGCTGATGTTGAGCTTTATTGGAAGGGGACAGACCGAGGACAGAGATGTCAGCACGAAAGCAAGGTGGGGAATTAAAATGACCAGACGGCTGGTCGTTTGGGTTCATGCATGCACACTGAGCAAAGGGTTCGCAAAGCGAGAATCCAATCTGCCTTTGGTTTCCCCATTGGCCACATTGTGAGCAGCAAATACGGTTGGTTAGATTGAATGAAGAGCACGTAAAGGTGATAATACCACAGCAAAGAATTGCAGATGCTGGAAATCTGAAATAAAAACAGGAAGCGCTGGAAACACTCAGCAGGTCATAACTTTTCTACTGAAGAGTTGTTGACCTGAAATGTTAATTGTTTCTCTCTCAATGGGTGCTGTCAGACCTGCTGAGTATTTCCAGCATTTTCTGTTTTTAATACAAAGTAAAGTTGCTGCTTCACCAGGAAGGAGTGTTTGGGTCTTTGGGCAGTGAACACGGATGAAAAGTAGTCATTTAAAACCTCACCGACGTCCTCCGGCTTCACACACAGATTGCCACTTTGGTCCCTTATGGGCCCTACTCTTTCCCTGGTTATCCTCTTGCCCTTAATATATTTATAAAATTCCTTGGGATTTTCCTTTATTTTGCCCCCTCTTCGCTCTCCTAATTACTTTTTTTTAAGTACCACCTACACTTTCTATATTCCTCTAGAGCTTCTGCTGTTTTCACTCCCCCGTATCTGCCATAAGTCTCCTTTTTTCCCTTATCCAATCCTCTGTATCCCTTGACATCCAGGGCTCCCTGGACTTGTTAGTCCTACCCTTCACCTTTACGGGAACAAGTTGGCCCTGAACTCTCACTATTTTCTTTTTGAATGGCTCCCACTGGTCTGATGTAGACTTTCCTACAAGTAGCTGCTCCCAGTCCACTTTGACCACATCCTGTCTTATCATATTAAAATCGGCCTTCCCCCAATTCAGGACCTTTATTTCTGGTCTATCTTTGTCCTTTTCCATAACAACCTTAAATCTTACAGAGTTATGGTCACTATCCCCGAAATGCTCCCCCACTGACACTTCTAACACTTGCCCGGCTTCATTCCCTAAGATTAGGTCCAATACCGCCCCTTCTCTTGTAGCACTTTCTACACGCTGGCTCAACAAGAGAATTGTTCCTGGATGCACTTTAAGAATTCCGCCCCCTCTAAGCCTTTCCCAGTGACTATGACTATCCCAGTTAACACTGGGAAAGTTGAAATCCCCTACTATTATTATCCTATTATTTTCACACTTCTCCGAGATTTGCCTACATATTTGCTCCTCTATCTCCCCCTGACTATTTGGAGGCCTGTAGTACACACCCAGCAAAGTGATTGCCCCCTTTTTGTTTTTAAGTTCTATCCATATGGGCTCATTTGAGGGAACATCTAAGATACCATCCCTCTTTACTACAGGAATTGACTCCTTGATAAACAGTGCAATGCCACCTCTTCTTTTACACCCCCCTCCCCCTCCACCACCACCGCTATCACACCTGAAGATTCTATACCTTGGAATATTGAGCTGACAGTCCTGCCCTTCCCTCAACCATGTCTCTGTGATAGCAACAATATCATATTCCCATGTGTTAATCAACACCCTCAATTCATCTGCCTCACTTGTAAGGCTCCTTGTGTTAGAATCGATGCAATCCAGCCTTGCATTATTCCCTTGTGCCCTAACAGGTCTATATTTGCTCTGCCTTCCAGACTGACTTGATTTCTCTTCTATATTTGGCTGTGCATCACCCCCTACCGTACCTTCATTCTGTATCCCATCCCCCTGACAAATTAGTTTAAACCCCCACCCCCAACAACACTAGCAAACCCCTCCACAAGGATGTTGAACTCATTCCGGTTCAGGTGCAACCTGTCCAACTTGTACAGGTCCCACCTTCACCAGAAACAGACCCAGTGATCCAGGAAACTAAAGCCCTCCCTCCTGCACCAACTCTTCAGCCACGCATTCATTCTCTCTATTCCTATACTCACTAGCACATGGCACTGGGAGTAATCCAGAGATTACAACCTTTGAGTTCCTGCTTTTTAATCTACTACCTCGCTCCCTAAATTCTTGTTGCAGGACCTCATCCCTCTTTCTACCTCCTGTTGTTGGTACCAATGTGAACCACGACCTCTGACTGTTTGCCCTCCCCCTTCAGGATGCCCTGCAGCCGTTCTGTGACATCCTTGACCTTGGCACCAGGAAGGCAACACACCATCCTGGAGTCACGTCTATGGCCGCAGAAGTACCTGTCTGCACCCCTCACTATTAAGTCTCCTACCACTATTGCTCTTGCACTCTTACTCCTCCGCCCTTGTGCAGCTGAGCCACCCACAGTGTTGTGAACTTGGCTCTGGCTGCACTCTCCAGAGGAACCTTCACCCTCATTGATTTCCAACAGAGAAAAACGGTTCTTGAGGGAGATGCACTCTGGGGCTTTGCTGACTACCTGCCCCCCACCCTTCTTCTGACTGGTGGTCACCCATTCCCTCTCTGACTGCACTTCCTTAAGCTGCGGAGTGACCACATCTAAAAACATGCTATCCACGTAACCCTCAGCCTCACGGATGCATCACTGTGTCTCCAGCTGACACTCAAGTTCCGAAACCCGTTGCTCAAGCTGGTCAAGCCGGTGGCACTTCCTGCACATGTGGTCATCCAGATTGCAAGGAGTGTCTAAGAATTCCCACATGCTGCAGGCCGGACAACACACGGGACTCAGCTCCCCTGCCATACATTTTGTTTGTGTTTAATTAAAAGACTATTTCCTTAAATTTAAGCCAAGTAGAAAACTATTTAGTTTTACTTAAAAAATACAAATGCTGAGGCTCTGACCCTCTCTAATGTCGCTTTAAAGTGGAAATAAAAACTTACCCACTACCCACCAATCAGCTCTCTCCCTTGTCCTGACATCACTCCTTTCGAATTCCAGCGTCACCGAGTGTCTGGGTGAGAACCGACTCCCTCACAGGTAAACCCCGCTCCCTCACAGGTAAACTCCGCACCCTCACAGGTAAACTCCACTCCGCTCCCTCACAGGTAAACTCCGCACCCTCACAGGTAAACCCCGCTCCCTCACAGGTAAACTCCGCACCCTCACAGGTAAACTCCGCACCCTCACAGGTAAACTCCACTCCGCTCCCTCACAGGTAAACTCCGCACCCTCACAGGTAAACTCCGCTCCCTCACAGGTAAACTCCACTCCGCTCCCTCACAGGTAAACTCCGCACCCTCACAGGTAAACTCCGCACCCTCACAGGTAAACTCCACTCCGCTCCCTCACAGGCAAACCCCGCTCCCTCACAGGTAAACTCCACTCCGCTCCCTCACAGGTAAACTCCACTCCGCTCCCTCACAGGTAAACTCCGCACCCTCACAGGTAAACTCCACTCCGCTCCCTCACAGGTAAACTCCGCACCCTCACAGGTAAACTCCGCACCCTCACAGGTAAACTCCACTCCGCTCCCTCACAGGTAAACTCCGCTCCCTCACAGGTAAACTCCGCACCCTCACAGGTAAACTCCGCACCCTCACAGGTAAACTCCGCTACCTCACAGGTAAACTCCGCAACCTCACAGGTAAACTCCGCACCCTCACAGGTAAACTCCACTCCGCTCCCTCACAGGTAAACTCCGCTCCCTTACAGGTAAACTCCGCACCCTCACAGGTAAACTCCGCTCCCTCACAGGTAAACCCCGCTCCCTCACAGGTAAACTCCGCACCCTCACAGGTAAACTCCGCACCCTCACAGGTAAACTCCACTCCCTCACAGGTAAACCCCGCTCCCTCACAGTAAACTCCACTCCGCTCCCTCACAGGTAAACTCCGCACCCTCACAGGTAAACTCCGCTCCGCTCCCTCACAGGTAAACTCCGCTCCCTCACAGGTAAACTCCGCACCGCACCCTCACAGGTAAACTCCGCACACTCACAGGTAAACTCCACTCCGCTCCCTCACAGGTAAACTCCGCTCCCTTACAGATAAACTCCGCACCCTCACAGGTAAACTCCACTCCGCTCCCTCACAGGTAAACTCCGCTCCCTCACAGGTAAACTCCGCTCCCTCACAGGTAAACTCTGCACCGCTCCCTTACAGGTAAACTCCGCACCCTCACAGGTAAACTCCACTCCGCTCCCTCACAGGTAAACTCCGCTCCCTTACAGGTAAACTCCGCTCCCTCACAGGTAAACTCTGCACCGCTCCCTCACAGGTAAACTCCGCTCCCTCACAGGTAAACTCCACTCCGCTCCCTCACAGGTAAACTCCGCACCGCTCCCTCACAGGTAAACTCCGCTCCCTCACAGGTAAACTCCACTCCCTCACAGGTAAACTCCGCACCCTCACAGGTAAACTCTGCACCGCTCCCTCACAGGTAAACTCTGCACCGCTCCCTCACAGGTAAACTCCTCACCGCTCCCTCACAGGTAAACTCCGCACCGCTCCCTCACAGGTAAACTCCGCACCGTTCCCTCACAGGTAAACTCTGCCCCTTCACAGGTAAACTCTGCACCGCTCCCTCACAGGTAAACTCCGCCCCGCTCCCTCACAGGTAAACTCTGCTCCCTCACAGGTAAACTCCACACCGCTCCCTCACAGGTAAACTCTGCTCCCTCACAGGTAAACTCCGCTCCACACCCTCACAGGTAAACTCCGCACCGCTCCCTCACAGGTAAACTCCACTCCACACCCTCACAGGTAAACTCCGCACCGTTCCCTCACAGGTAAACTCTGCTCCCTCACAGGTAAACTCCGCCCCGCTCCCTCACAGGTAAACTCTGCTCCCTCACAGGTAAACTCCGCCCCGCTCCCTCACAGGTAAACTCTGCACCGCTCCCCCACAGGTAAACTCTGCCCCGCTCCCTCACAGGTAAACTCCGCACCGCTCCCTCACAGGTAAACTCCACTCCACTCCCTCACAGGTAAACTCTGCACCCTCACAGGTAAACTCCGCTCCCTCACAGGTAAACTTCGCTCCCTCACAGGTAAACTCCGCACTGCTCCCTCACAGGTAAACTCCGCTCCCTCACAGGTAAACTCCGCACTGTACCCTCACTGGTAAACTCCACTCCCTCACAGGTAAACTCCACTCCGCTCCCTCACAGGTAAACTCCACTCTCTCACAGGTAAACTCCGCACCGCACCCTCACTGGTAAACTCCACTCCCTCACAGGTAAACTCCACTCCGCTCCTTCACAGGTAAACTCCACTCTCTCACAGGTAAACTCCGCTCCCTCACAGGTAAACTCCGCACCGCTCCCCCACAGGTAAACTCCGCCCCGCTCCCTCACAGGTAAACTCCACTCCGCTCCCTCACAGGTAAACTCCACTCTCTCACAGGTAAACTCCGCTCCCTCACAGGTAAACTCCGCACCGCTCCCCCACAGGTAAACTCCGCCCCGCTCCCTCACAGGTAAACTCCACTCCGCTCCCTCACAGGTAAACTCTGCACCCTCACAGGTAAACTCCGCTCCCTCACAGGTAAACTCCACTCCGCTCCCTCACAGGTAAACTCCGCTCACTCACAGGTAAACTCCGCACCGCTCCCTCACAGGTAAACTCCACTCCCTCACAGGTAAACTCCGCACCGCTCCCTCACAGGTAAACTCCGCACCCTCACAGGTAAACTCCGCACCGCTCCCTCACAGGTAAACTCCACACCCTCATCCTCTCTCTCTCTCCCGCTCTTTATTCTCTCTCTCTCTCTCCCGCTCCTTATTCTCTCTATATCTCTCCCGCTCTTTATTCTCTCTCTCTCTCTCCCACTCTATATTCACTCTCTCTCTCTCTCTCCCACTCATTATTCACTCTCTCTCTCTCTCTCCCGCTCTTTATTCTCTCTCTCTCCCACTCTTTATTCACTCTCTCTCTCCCCCACTCTTTATTCTCTCTCTCTCTCTCCCGCTCTTTATTCTCTCTCTCTCTCTCCCGCTCTTTATTCACTCGCTCTCTCTCTCTCTCCCGCTCTTTATTCTCTCTCACTCTCTCCGACTCTTTATTCACTCTCTCTCTCTCCCTCCCGCTCTTTATTCACTCTCTCACTCTCTCCGACTCTTTATTCACTCTCTCTCTCTCCCTCCCGCTCTTTATTCACTCTCTCTCTCTCCCGCTCTTTATTCACTCTCTCTCTCTCTCTCCCGCTCTTAATTCTCTCTCTCTCTCTCCCACTCTTTATTCACTCTCTCTCTCTCCCGCTCTTTATTCTCTCTCTCTCTCTCCCGCTCTTTATTCTCTCTCTCACTCTCCCGCTCTTTATTCACTCTCTCTCTCCCCCGCTCTTTATTCACTCTCTCTCTATCCCGCTCTTTATTCACTCACTCTCTCACTCTCCCGCTCCTTATTCACTCTCTCTCTCTCCCGCTCTTTATTCACTCCCTCCCTCTCTCCCGCTCTTTATTCACTCTCTCTCTCTCTCCCGCTCTTTATTCACTCTCTCCCTCTCTCCTGCTCTTTATTCTCTCTCTCTCTCTCCCGCTCTTTATTCTCTCTCTCTCTCTCTCCTGCTCTTTATTCTCTCTCTCTCCCGCTCTTTATTCTCTCTCTCTCTCCCACACTCTTTATTCACTCTCTCTCTCTCCCGCTCTTTATTCACACTCTCTCTCCCCCGCTCTTTATTCACACTCTCTCTCCCGCTCTTTATTCACTCTCTCTCTCCCCCGCTCTTTATTCACTCTCTCTCTCTCCCGCTCTTTATTCACTCTCTCTATCTCTCCCGCTCTTTATTCACTCTCTCTCTCTCCCGCTCTTTATTCACTCTCTCTCTCTCCCGCTCTTTATTCACTCTCACTCTCCCGCTCTTTATTCACTCTCTCCCTCTCTCCCGCTCTTTATTCACTCTCTCTCTCCCGCTCTTTATTCACTCTCTCTCTCTCTCCAGCTCTTTATTCTATCTCTCTCTCTCTCCCGCTCTATATTCTCTCCCTCTCTCCCGCTCTTTATTCACTCTCTCTCTCCCGCTCTTTATTCACTCTCTCTCTCTCTCTCGCTCTTTATTCTCTCTCTCTCTCTCTCCCGCTCTTTATTCACTCTCTCCCTCTCTCCCGCTCTTTATTCACTCTCTCTCTCTCTCTCCCGCTCTTTATTCACTCTCTCTCTCTCTCTCCCGCTCTTTATTCACTCTCTCTCTCTCCCGCTCTTTATTCACTCACTCTCTCCCGCTCATTATTCTCTCTCTCTCTCTCTCTCGCTCTTTATTCACTCTCTCTCTCCCGCTCTTTATTCTCTCTCTCTCTCTCTCTCTCTCGCTCTTTATTCTCTCTCTCTCTCTCTCCCGCTCTATTTTCACTCTCTCTCTCTCTCTCTCCCGCTCTTTATTCTCACTCTCTCTCTCTCCCGCTCTTTATTCTCTCTCTCTCTCCCGCTCTTTATTCACTCTCTCTCTCCCGCTCTTTATTCTCTCTCTCTCTCTCTCTCCCACTCTTTATTCTCTCTCTCTCTCTCCCGCTCTTTATTCTATCTCTCTCTCTCTCCTGCTCTTTATTCACTCTCTCTCTCTCTCCCGCTCTTTATTCACTGTCTCTCTCTCGCTCTTTATTCTCTCTCTCTCTCTCTCCTGCTCTATTTCACTCTCTCTCTCTCTCTCCCGCTCTTTATTCAATCTCTCTCTCTCTCGCTCTTTATTCACTCTCTCTCCCGCTCTTTATTAACTCTCTCTCTCCCGCTCTTTATTCACTCTCTCTCCCGCTCTTTATTCACTCTCTCTCTCCCGCTCTTTATTCACTCTCTCTCTTTATTCACTCTCTCTCTCTCTCGCTCTTTATTCACTCTCTCTCTCTCTCCCGCTCATAATTCACTCTCTCTCTCTCTCGCTCTTTATTCACTCTCTCTCTCTCTCCCGCTCTTTATTCTTTCTCTCTCTCTCCCGCTCTTTATTCACTATCTCTCTCTCGCTCTTTATTCACTCTCTCTCTCTCTGTCCTGCTCTTTATTCACTCTCTCTCTCTCTCTCTCGCTCTTTATTCACTCTCTCTCTCTCTCCCGCTCTTTATTCACTTTATTCTCTCTCTCTCTCCCGCTCTTTATTCACTATCTCTCTCTCCCGCTCTTTATTCACTCTCACTCTCCTGCTCTTTATTCACTCTCTCTCTCTCCCGCTCTTTATTCACTCTCTCTCTCTCCCGCTCTTTATTCACTCTCTCTCTCTCTCTCTCCCGCTCTTTATTCACTCTCTCTCTCTCTCCTGCTCTTTATTCACTCTCTCTCTCTCTCTCTCCCGCTCATTATTCTCTCTCTCTCTCTCCCGCTCTATATTCTCTCTCTCTCTCTCCCACTCTTTATTCACTCTCTCTCTCTCCCGCTCTTTATTCTCTCTCTCTCTCTCCCGGTCTTTATTCTCTCTCTCTTTCTCCCACTCTTTATTCTCTCTCTCTCTCTCACTCTTTATTCTCTCTCTCTCTCTCTCACTCTTTATTCACTCTCTCTCTCTCCCGCTCTTTATTCACTCTCTCTCTCCCCCGCTCTTTATTCACTCTCTCTCTCTCCCGCACTTTATTCACTCACTCTCTCTCTCTCCCGCTCTTCATTCACTCTCTCTCTCTCCCGCTCTTTATTCACACCCTCCCTCTCTACCGCTCTTTATTCACTCTCTCTCTCTCTCTCTCGCTCTTTACTCACTCTCTCCCTCTCTCTCTCCCGCTCTTTATTCACTCTCTCTCTCTCTCACACTCTTTATTCACTCTCTCTCCCGCTCTTTATTCTCTCTCTCTCCCGCTCTTTATTCTCTCTCTCTCTCTCCCGCTCTTTATTCACTCTCTCTCTCTCTCCTGCTCTTTATTCACTCTCACTCTCGCCCGCTCTTTATTCTCTCTCTCTCTCTCTCCCACTCTTTATTCTCTCTCTCTCTCTCTCTCCCCCATTCTTTATTCACTCTCTCCCTCTCTCTCTCCCGCTCTTTATTCACTCTCTCCCTCTCTCTCTCCCACTCTTTATTCACTCTCTCTCCCGCTCTTTATTCACTCTCTCTCTCTCTCTCTCCCGCTCTTTATTCACTCTCTCTCTCTCTCTCTCGCTCTTTATTCACTCTCTCTCTCTCTATCCCGCTCTTTATTCACTCTCTCCATCTCTCTCTCTGCCTCTTTATTCACTCACTCCTCTCTCTCTCTCCCCCTATTTATTCACACTCTCTCTCTCTCTCGCTCTTTATTCACTCTCTCTCTCTCTCGCTCTGTATTCACTCACTCCCTCTCTCTCTCCTGCTCTTTATTCACTCTCTCTCTCTCTCTCTCCCGCTCTTTATTCACTCTCTCTCTCTCTCTCTCGCTCTTTATTCACTCTCTCTCTCTATCCCGCTCTTTATTCACTTTATTCTCTCTCTCTCCCGCTCTTTATTCACTCTCTCTCTCTCCTGCTCTTTATTCACTCTCTCTCCCTCTCTCTCCCGCTCTTTATTCACTCTCTCTCTCCTGCTCTTTATTCACTCTCTCTCTCTCTCTCTCTCGCTCTTTATTCACTCTCTCTCTCCCGCTCTTTATTCACTCTCTCTCTCTCTCTCTCTCTCGCTCTTTATTCAGTCTCTCTCTCTCCTGCTCTTTATTCACTCTCTCTCTCTCGCTCTTTATTCTCTCTCTCTCTCTCCCGCTCTTTATTCTCTCTCTCTCTCCCACTCTTTTTTTCACTTTATTCTCTCTCACTCTCCCGCTCTTTCTTAACTCTCTCTCTCTCCCGCTCTTTATTCACTCTCTCTCTCTCTCGCTCTTTATTCACTCTCTCTCTCTCTCGCTCTTTATTCACTCTCTCTCTCTCTCTCTCGCTCTTTATTCACTCTCTCTCTCTCCCGCTCTTTATTCACTCTCTCCCTCTCTCTCTCCCGCTCTTTATTCACTATCTCTCTCTCTCGCTCTTTATTCACTCTCTCTCTCTCTCGCTCTTTATTCTCTCACTCTCTCTCCCGCACTTAATTCACCCTCTCTCTCTCGCTCTTTGTTCACTCTCTCTCTCTCTCCCGCTCTTTATTCACTCTCTCTCTCTCTCGCTCTTTATTCACTCTCTCTCTCTCCCGCTCTTTATTCACTCTCTCTCTCTCTCCAGCTCTTTATTCACTCTCTCTCTCTCCCGCTCTTTATTCACCCTCTCTCTCTCCCGCTCTTTATTCTCTCTCTTTCCCTCCAGTCTTTATTCACTCTCTCTCTCTCCCGCTCTTTATTCTCTCTCTCTCCCGCTCTTTATTCTCTCTCACTCTCTCGCTCTTTATTCACTCTCTCCCTCTCTTCCGCTCATTATTCATTCTCTCTTGCTCCCGCTCTTTATTCACTCTCTCTCTCTCTCTCCCGCTCTTTATTCACTCTCTCCCTCTCTCTCTCCTGCTCTTTATTCAGTCTCTCCCTCTCTCTCTCCTGCTCTTTATTCACTCTCTCTCTCTCTCTCTCCCACTCTTTATTCTCACTCTCTCTCTCTCCCGCTCTTCATTCACTCTCTCTCTCTCTCTCTCCCGCTCTTTATTCACTCTCTCACTCTCTCTCTCTCTCGCTCTTTATTCACTCTCTCTCTCTCCCGCTCTTTATTCACTCGCTCTCTCCCGCTCTTTATTCTCTCTCTCTCTCTCTCTCGCTCTTTATTCTCTCTCTCTCTCTCTCTCTCTCTCCCGCTCTTTATTCACTCTCTCTCTCTCTCTCTCTCTTCATTCACTCTCTCTCTCTCTCTCTCCCGCTCTTTATTCACTCTCTCTCTCTCTCTCTCTCCCGCTCTTTATTCACTCTCTCTCTCTCTCTCTCGCTCTTTATTCACTCTCTCTCTCTCCCGCTCTTTATTCACTCTCTCTCTCTCCCGCTCTTTATTTTCTCTCTCTCTCTCTCTCCCGCTCTTTTTTCACTCTCTCTCTCTCTCCTGCTCTTTATTCACTCTCTCTCTCTCTCTCTCCCGCTCTTTATTCACTCTCTCTCTCTCTCTCTCGCTCTTTATTCACTCTCTCTCTCTCTCCCGCTCTTTATTCTCTCTCTCTCTCTCTCCCACTCTTTATTCACTCTCTCTCTCTCCCGCTCTTTATTCTCTCTCTCTCTCTCTCCCACTCTTTATTCACACTCTCTCACACCCGCTCTTTATTCTCTCTCTCTCTCTCTCGCTCTTTATTCACTCTCTCTCTCTCTCTCTCCTGCTCTTTATTCAATCTCTCTCTCTCTCTCTCTCGCTCTTTATTCACTCTCACTCTCTCCCGCTCTATATTCTCTCTCTCCCTCTCTCTCACTCTTTATTCACTCTCTCTCTCTCCCGCTCTTTATTCTCTCTCTCTCTCTCTCCTGCTCTTTATTCACTCTCACTCTCTCCCGCTCTTTATTCACTCTCTCTCTCTCCCGCTCTTTATTCTCTCTCTCTCTCCCACTCTTTATTCACTCTCTCTCTCTCTCGCTCTTTATTCTCTCTCTCTCTCTCTCTCACTCTTTATTCACTCTCTCTCTCTCCCGCTCTTTATTCTCTCTCTCTCTCTCCTGCTCTTTATTCACTCTCACTCTCTCCCGCTCTTTATTCTCTCTCTCTCTCTCTCCCACTCTTTATTCTCTCTCTCTCTCTCTCTCCCCCATTCTTTATTCACTCTCTCCCTCTCTCTCTCCCGCTCTTTATTCACTCTCTCTCTCTCTCCCACTCTTTATTCACTCTCTCTCCCGCTCTTTATTCTCTCTCTCTCTCTCCCGCTCTTTATTCACTCTCTCTCTCTCTCTCGCTCTTTATTCACTCTCTCTCTCTCCCGCTCTTTACTCACTCTCTCCCTCTCTCTCTCCCGCTCTTTATTCACTCTCTCTCTCTCCCACACTCTTTATTCACTCTCTCTCCCGCTCTTTATTCTCTCTCTCTCCCGCTCTTTATTCTCTCTCTCTCTCTCCCGCTCTTTATTCACTCTCTCTCTCTCTCCTGCTCTTTATTCACTCTCACTCTCGCCCGCTCTTTATTCTCTCTCTCTCTCTCTCCCACTCTTTATTCTCTCTCTCTCTCTCTCCCCCATTCTTTATTCACTCTCTCCCTCTCTCTCTCCCGCTCTTTATTCACTCTCTCCCTCTCTCTCTCCCACTCTTTATTCACTCTCTCTCCCGCTCTTTATTCACTCTCTCTCTCTCTCTCTCCCGCTCTTTATTCACTCTCTCTCTCTCTCTCTCGCTCTTTATTCACTCTCTCTCTCTCTCTCCCGCTCTTTATTCACTCTCTCCATCTCTCTCTCCTGCTCTTTATTCACTCACTCTCTCTCTCTCTCCCCTATTTATTCACACTCTCTCTCTCTCTCGCTCTTTATTCACTCTCTCTCTCTCACTCCCGCTCTTTATTCTCTCTCTCTCTCTCTCTCTCCCGCTCTTTATTCACTCTCTCTCTCTCTCTCGCTCTTTATTCACTCTCTCTCTCCCTCTCTCGCTCTTTATTCACTCTCTCCCTCTCTCTCTCTCGCTCTTTATTCACTCTCTCTCTCTCTCTCTCCCACTCTTTATTCACTCTCTCTCCCGCTCTTTGTTCACTCTCTCTCTCTCTCCCGCTCTTTATTCACTCTCTCCCTCTCTCTCTCCTGCTCTTTATTCACTCTCTCTCTCTCTCTCTCCCGCTCTTTATTCACTCTCTCTCTCTATCGCTCTTTATTCACTCTCTCTCTCTCTCTCGCTCTTTATTCACTCTCTCCCTCTCTCTCTCCCGCTCTTTATTCACTCTCTCTCTCTCTCGCTCTTTATTCACTCTCTCTCTCTCGCTCCTTATTCTCTCTCTCTCTCTCTCCCGCTCTTTATTCACTCTCTCTCTCGCTCTCGCTCTTTATTCACTCTCTCTCTCTCCCGCTCTTTATTCACTTTATTCTCTCTCTCTCCCGCTCTTTATTCACTCTCTCTCTCTCCTGCTCTTTATTCACTCTCTCTCTCTCTCTCGCTCTTTATTCACTCTCTCTCTCCCGCTCTTTATTCACTCTCTCCTCTCTCTCTCGCTCTTTATTCACTCTCTCTCTCTCCTGCTCTTTATTCACTCTCTCTCTCTCTCTCGCTCTTTATTCTCTCTCTCTCTCCCGCTCTTTATTCTCTCTCTCTCTCTCCCACTCTTTATTCACTTTATTCTCTCTCTCTCTCCCGCTCTATTTTCACTCTCTCTCTCTCCCACTCTTTATTCACTCTCTCTCTCTCTCGCTCTTTATTCACTCTCTCTCTCTCTCGCTCTTTATTCCACTCTCTCCCTCTCTCTCTCCCGCTCTTTATTCACTCTTTCTCTCTCTCTCCCGCTCTTTATTCTCTCTCTCTCTCTCTCCCGCTCTATATTCACTCTCTCTCTCTCTCTCCTGCTCTTTATTCACTCTCTCTCTCTCTCCCGCTCTTTATTCTCTCTCTCTCTCCCGCTCTTTATTCACTCTCTCTCTCTCTCGCTGTTTATTCACTCTCTCTCTCTCCGGCTCTTTATTCACTCTCTCTCTCTCCCGCTCTTTATTCACTCTCTCTCTCTCCCGCTCTTTATTCACTCTCTCTCTCTCCCGCTCTTTATTCACTCTCTCCCACTCTCTCTCCTGCTCTTCACTCACTCTCTCTCTCTCCCGCTCTTTATTCACTCTCTCCCTCTCTCTGTCCTGCTCTTTATTCTCTTTCTCTCTCTCCCGCTCTTTATTCACTCTCTCTCTCGCTCTTTATTCACTCTCTCTCTCTCTCCCGCTCTTTATTCACTCTCTCTCTCTCTCGCTATTTATTCACTCTCTCTCTCTCCCACTCTTTATTCACTCTCTCTCTCTCTCCTGCTCTTTATTCACTCTCTCTCTCTCCCGCTCTTTATTCACTCTCTCTCTCTCTCCCGCTCTTTCTTCACTCCCTCTCTCTCTCCCGCTCTTTATTCACTCTCTCTCTCTCTCCTGCTCTTTATTCACTCTCTCTCTCTCCCGCTCTATTTTCACTCTCTCTCTCTCCCGCTCTTTATTCTCTCCCTCTCTCCCGCTCTTTATTCACTCTCTCTCGCTCCCGCTCTTTATTCACTCTCTCTCTCTCTCCCACTCTTTATTCACTCTCTCCCTCTCTCACTCCTGCTCTTTATTCACTCTCTCCCTCTCTCTCTCCTGCTCTTTATTCACTCTCTCTCTCTCTCTCCCGCTCTTTATTCTCTCTCTCTCTCTCTCCAGCTCTTTATTCACTCTCTCTCTCTCTCTCGCTCTTTATTCACTCTCTCTCTCTCTCCCGCTCTTTATTCACTCTCTCTCTCTCCCGCTCTTTATTTTCTCTCTCTCTCTCCTGCTCTTTTTTCACTCTCTCTCTCTCCTGCTCTTTATTCACTCTCTCTCTCTCTCCCGCTCTTTATTCTCTCTCTCTCTCCCGCTCTTTATTCACTCTCTCTCTCTCCCGCTCTTAATTCACTCTCTCTCTCTCTCTCTCCCGCTCTTTATTCACTCTCTCTCTCTCCCACTCTTTATTCACTCTCTCTCTCTCCCGCTCTTTATTCTCTCTCTCTCTCTCTCCCACTCTTTACTCACACTCTCTCTCTCCCGCTCTTTATTCTCTCTCTCTCTCTCGCTCTTTATTCACTCTCTCTCTCTCTCCTGCTCTTTATTCACTCTCTCTCTCTCTCTCTCTCGCTCTTTATTCACTCTCACTCTCTCCCGCTCTTTATTCTCTCTCTCCCTCTCTCTCACTCTTTATTCACTCTCTCTCTCTCCCGCTCTTTATTCTCTCTCTCTCTCTCTCCTGCTCTTTATTCACTCTCACTCTCTCCCGCTCTTTATTCACTCTCTCTCTCTCGCCGCTCTTTATTCTCTCTCTCTCTCCCACTCTTTATTCACTCTCTCTCGCTCTTTATTCTCTCTCTCTCTCTCTCTCACTCTTTATTCACTCTCTATCTCTCCCGCTCTTTATTCTCTCTCTCTCTCTCCTGCTCTTTATTCACTCTCACTCTCTCCCGCTCTTTATTCTCTCTCTCTCTCTCTCCCACTCTTTATTCTCTCTCTCTCTCTCTCTCTCTCTCCCCCACTCTTTATTCACTCTCTCCCTCTCTCTCTCCCGCTCTTTATTCACTCTCTCTCTCTCTCTCGCACTCTTTATTCATTCTCACTCCCGCTCTTTATTCTCTCTCTCTCTCTCTCTCTCCCGCTCTTTATTCACTCTCTCTCTCTCTCTCGCTCTTTATTCACTCTCTCTCTCCTCTCTCGCTCTTTATTCACTCTCTCCCTCTCTCTCTCTCGCTCTTTATTCACTCTCTCCCTCTCTCTCTCCCACTCTTTATTCACTCTCTCTCCCGCTCTTTGTTCACTCTCTCTCTCTCTCCCGCTCTTTATTCACTCTCTCTCTCTCTCGCTCTTTATTCACTCTCTCTCTCTCTCGCTTTTTATTCACTCTCTCCCTCTCTCTCTCCCGCTCTTTATTCACTCTTTCTCTCTCTCTCCCGCTCTTTATTCTCTCTCTCTCTCTCTCCCGCTCTATATTCACTCTCTCTCTCTCTCCTGCTCTTTATTCACTCTCTCTCTCTCTCCCGCTCTTTATTCTCTCTCTCTCTCTCCCGCTCTTTATTCGCTCTCTCTCTCTCTCGCTGTTTATTCACTCTCTCTCTCTCCGGCTCTTTATTCACTCTCTCTCTCTCCCGCTCTTTATTCACTCTCTCTCTCTCCCGCTCTTTATTCACTCTCTCTCTCTCCCGCTCTTTATTCACTCTCTCCCACTCTCTCTCCTGCTCTTCACTCACTCTCTCTCTCTCCCGCTCTTTATTCACTCTCTCCCTCTCTCTCTCCTGCTCTTTATTCTCTTTCTCTCTCTCCCGCTCTTTATTCACTCTCTCTCTCGCTCTTTATTCACTCTCTCTCTCTCTCCCACTCTTTATTCACTCTCTCTCTCTCTCGCTCTTTATTCACTCTCTCTCTCTCCCACTCTTTATTCACTCTCTCTCTCTCTCCTGCTCTTTATTCACTCTCTCTCTCTCCCGCTCTTTATTCACTCCCTCTCTCTCTCCCGCTCTTTATTCACTCTCTCTCTCTCTCCTGCTCTTTATTCACTCTCTCTCTCTCCCACTGTATTTTCACTCTCTCTCTCTCCCGCTCTTTATTCTCTCCCTCTCTCCCGCTCTTTATTCACTTTCTCTCGCTCCCGCTCTTTATTCACTCTCTCTCTCTCTCCCGCTCTTTATTCACTCTCTCCCTCTCTCTCTCCCACTCTTTATTCACTCTCTCCCTCTCTCTCTCCTGCTCTTTATTCACTCTCTCTCTCTCCCACTCTTTTTTTCACTTTATTCTCTCTCTCTCTCCCGCTCTTTATTCACTCTCTCTCTCTCCCGCTCTTTATTCACTCTCTCTCTCTCTCGAACTTTATTCACTCTCTCTCTCTCTCTCGCTCTTTATTCACTCGCTCCCTCTCTCTCTACCGCTCTTTATTCACTCTCTCTCTCTCTCTCGCTCTTTATTCACTCTCTCCCTCTCTCTCTCCCGCTCTTTATTCTCTCTCTCTCTCTCTCCCGCTCTTTATTCACTCTCTCTCTCTCTCTCTCTTTATTCACTCTCTCTCTCTCTCTCCTGCTCTTTATTCACTCTCTCTCTCTCTCCCGCTCTTTATTCTCTCTCTCTCTCTCTCTCCCGCTCTTTATTCAGTCTCACTCTCTCTCGCTCCTTATTCACTCTCTCTCTCTCCTGCTCTTTATTCACTCTCTCTCTCTCCCGCTCTTTATTCACTCTCTCTCTCTCCCGCTCTTTATTCACTCTCTCTCTCTCCCGCTCTTTATTCACTCTCTCCCTCTCTCTCTCCTGCTCTTTATTCACTCTCTCTCTCTCCCGCTCTTTAATCAATCTCTCTCTCTCTCTAGCTCTTTATTCACTCACTCTCTCCCGCTCTCTCTCCTGCTCTTTATTCTCTCTCTCTCTCTCCCGTACTTTATTCACCCTCTCTCTCTCTCTCGCTCTTAATTCACTCTCTCTCTCTCTCCCGCTCTTTATTCACTCTCTCTCTCTCTCGCTCTTTATTCACTCTCTCTCTCCCGCTCTTTATTCACTCTCTCTCTCTCTCCTGCTCTTTATTCACTCTCTCTCTCTCCCGCTCTTTATTCACCCTCTCTCTATCCCGCTCTTTATTCTCTCTCTTTCTCTCCAGTCTTTATTTACTCTCTCTCTCTCCCGCTCTTTATTCTCTCTCTCTCTCTCCCGCTCTTTATTCTCTCTCTCTCTCTCGCTCTTTATTCACTCTCTCCCTCTCTTCCGCTCTTTATTCACTCTCTCTTGCTCCCGCTCTTTATTCACTCTCTCTCTCTCTCTCTCGCTCTTTATTCACTCTCTCCCTCTCTCTCTCCTGCTCTTTATTCACTCTCTCCCTCTCTCTCTCCTGCTCCTTATTCACTCTCTCTCTCTCTCTCTCTCCCGTTCTTTATTCTCTCTCTCTCTCTCTCTCCCGCTCTTCATTCACTCTCTCTCTCTCTCTCTCCCGCTCTTTATTCACTCTCTCTCTCTCTCTCTCTCGCTCTTTATTCACTCTATCTCTCTCTCCCGCTCTTTATTCACTCTCTCTCTCCCGCACTTTATTATCTCTCTCTCTCTCTCTCCTGCTCTTTATTCACTCTCTCTCTCTCTCTCCCGCTCTTTATTCACTCTCTCTCTCTCCCGCTCTTTATTTTCTCTCTCTCCCTCTCTCCTGATCTTTATTCACTCCCTCTCTCTCTCTCCAGCTCTTTATTCACTCTCTCTCTCTCCCGCTCTTTATTCACTCTCTCTCTCTCTCCCGCTCTTTATTCACTCTCTCTCTCTCTCTCTCGCTCCTTATTCACTCTCTCTCTCTCTCTCCTGCTCTTTATTCACTCTCTCTCTCTCTCCCGCTCTTTATTCTCGCTCTCTCTCTCTCGCTCTTTATTCACTCTCTCTCTCTCTCTCTCCTGCTCTTTATTTACTCTCTCTCTCTCGCTCTTTATTCACTCTCTCTCTCTCTCTCCCGCTCTTTATTCTCTCTCTCTCGCTCCCACTCTTTATTCACTCTCTCCCTCTCTCTCACTCTTTATTCACTCTCTCTCTCTCCCGCTCTTTATTCACTCTCTCTCTCTCCTGCTCTTTATTCACTCTCTCTCCCTCTCTCTACCGCTCTTTATTCACTCTCTCCCTCATGCTCTTTATTCACTCTCTCTCTCTCTCTCGCTCTTTATTCACTCTCTCTCTCCCGCTCTTTATTCACTCTCTCTCTCCCGCTCTTTATTCTCTCTCTCTCTCCCGCTCTTTATTCACTCTCTCTCTCTCTCGCTCTTTATTCACTCTCTCTCTCTCCCGCTCTTTATTCACTCTCTCTCTCTCTCCTGCTCTTTATTCACTCTCTCTCTCTCCCGCTCTTTATTCACCCTCTCTCTCTCCCGCTCTTTATTCTCTCTCTTTCTCTCCAGTCTTTATTCACTCTCTCTCTCCCCCACTCCTTATTCACTCTCTCCCTCTCTCTCTCCCGCTCTTTATTCACTCTCTCTCTCTCTCTCCCACTCTTTATTCACTCTCTCTCCCGCTCTTTATTCTCTCTCTCTCTCTCCCGCTCTTTATTCAATCTCTCTCTCTCTCTCTCGCTCTTTATTCACTCTCTCTCTCTCTCTCTCGATCTTTACTCACTCTCTCCCGCACTTTATTCACTCTCTCTCTCTCTCTCCCGCTCTTTATTCACTCTCTCTCTCTCTCTCTCGCTCTTTATTCACTCTCTCTCTCTCTCTCCCGCTCTTTATTCAGTCTCTCCATCTCTCTCTCCTGCTCTTTATTCACTCACTCTCTCTCTCTCTCCCGCTATTTATTCAATCTCTCTCTCTCTCTCGCTCTTTATTCACTCTCTCTCTCTCTCGCTCTTTATTCACTCTCTCTCTCTCTCTCCTGCTCTTTATTCACTCTCCCTCTCTCTCTCTCTCCCGCTCTTTATTCACTCTCTCTCTCTCTCTCGCTCTTTATTCACTCTCTCTCTCTCTCGCTCTTTATTCACTCTCTCCCTCTCTCTCTCCCGCTCTTAATTCACTCTCTCTCTCTCTCGCTCTTTATTCACTCTCTCTCTCTCTCGCTCTTTATTCTCTCTCTCTCTCTCTCCCGCTCTTTATTCACTCTCTCTCTCTCTCGCTCTTTATTCACTCTCTCTCTCTCTCCCGCTCTTTACTCACTTTAATCTCTCTCTCTCTCCCGCTCTTTATTCACTCTCTCTCTCGCCTGCTCTTTATTCACTCTCTCTCCCTCTCTCTCCCGCTCCTTATTCACTCTCTCTCTCCTGCTCTTTATTCACTCTCTCTCTCTCTCTCTCTCGCTCTTTATTCACTCTCTCTCTCCCGCTCTTTATTCACTCTCTCTCTCTCTCTCACTCTTTATTCACTCTCTCTCTCTCCTGCTCTTTATTCACTCTCTCTCTCTCTCGCTCTTTATTCACTCTCTCTCTCTTTCTCTCCTGCTCTTTATTCACTCTCTCTCTCTCTCTCGCTCTTTATTCACTCTCTCTCTCTCCCGCACTTTATTCTCTCTCTCTCTCTCTCCCACTCTTTATTCACTCTCTCCCTCTCTCTCACTCTTTATTGACTCTCTCTCTCTCCTGCTCTTTATTCACTCTCTCTCTCTCCCGCTCTTTATTCACTCTATCTCTCTCCCGGTCTTAATTCTCTCTCTCTCTCTCCCGCTCTTTATTCACTCTCTCCCTCTCTCTCTCCTGCTCTTTATTCACTCTCTCTCTCTCCCGCTCTTTAATCACTCTCTCTCTCTCTCTAGCTCTTTATTCACTCACTCTCTCCCACTCTCTCTCCTGCTCTTTATTCTCTCTCTCTCTCTCCCGCACTTTATTCACCCTCTCTCTCTCTCTCGCTCTATATTCACTCTCTCTCTCTCTCCCGCTCTTTATTCACTCTCTCTCTCTCTCGCTCTTTATTCACTCTCTCTCTCTCCCGCTCTTTATTCACTCTCTCTCTCTCTCCTGCACTTTATTCACTCTCTCTCTCTCTCCCGCTCTTTATTCTCTCTCTCTCTCTCTCGCTCTTTATTCACTATCTCTCTCTCTCTCTCCTGCTCTTTATTCACTCTCTCTCTCTCTCGCTCTTAATTCACTCTCTCTCTCTCTATCCCACTCTTTATTCACTCTCACTCTCTCCCGCTCTTTATTCTCTCTCTCCCTCTCTCTCACTCTTTATTCACTATCTCTCTCTCCCGCTCTTTATTCTCTCTCTTTCTCTCTCCTGCTCTTTATTCACTCTCACTCTCTCCCGCTCTTTATTCACTCTCTCTCTCTCTCCCACTCTTTATTCTCTCTCTCTCTCTCTCCCGCTCTTTATTCACTCTCTCTCTCTCTCTCCCGCTCTTTATTCTCTCTCTCTCTCTCTCCTGCTCTTTAATCACTCTCACTCTCTCCCGCACTTTATTCACTCTCTCTCTCTCGCCCGCTCTTTATTCACTCTCTCCCTCTCTCTCTCCCGCTCTTTATTCTCTCTCTCTCTCTCCTGCTCTTTATTCACTCTCACTCTCTCCCACTCTTTATTCATTCTCACTCCCGCTCTTTATTCTCTCTCTCTCTCTCTCTCCCGCTCTTTATTCACTCTCTCTGTCTCTCTCGCTCTTTATTCACTCTCTCTCTCCCTCTCTCGCTCTTTATTCACTCTCTCCCTCTCTCTCTCTCGCTCTTTATTCACTCTCTCCCTCTCTCTCTCCCACTCTTTATTCACTCTCTCTCCCGCTCTTTGTTCACTCTCTCTCTCTCTCCCGCTCTTTATTCACTCTCTCTCTCTCTCTCTCTCGCTCTTTATTCACTCTCTCTCTCTCTCCCGCTCTTTATTCACTCTCTCTCTCTCTCTCTCGCTCTTTATTCACTCTCTCCCTCTCTCTCTCCTGCTCTTTATTCACTCTCTCTCTCTCTCTCTACCGCTCTTTATTCACTCTCTCTCTCTCTCTCGCTCTTTATTCACTCTCTCCCTCTCTCTCTCCCGCTCTTTATTCTCTCTCTCTCTCTCTCCCGCTCTTTATTCACTCTCTCTCTCTCTCACTCTTTATTCACTCTCTCTGTCTCTCTCCTGCTCTTTATTCACTCTCTCTCTCTCTCCCGCTCTTTATTCCTCTCTCTCTCTCTCTCCCGCTCTTTATTCAGTCTCACTCTCTCTCGCTCCTTATTCACTCTCTCTCTCTCCTGCTCTTTATTCACTCTCTCTCTCTCCCGCTCTTTATTCACTCTCTCTCTCTCCCGCTCTTTATTCACTCTCTCTCTCTCCCGCTCTTTATTCACTCTCTCCCTCTCTCTCTCCTGCTCTTTATTCACTCTCTCTCTCTCCCGCTCTTTAATCAATCTCTCTCTCTCTCTAGCTCTTTATTCACTCACTCTCTCCCGCTCTCTCTCCTGCTCTTTATTCTCTCTCTCTCTCTCCCGTACTTTATTCACCCTCTCTCTCTCTCTCGCTCTTAATTCACTCTCTCTCTCTCTCCCGCTCTTTATTCACTCTCTCTCTCTCTCTCGCTCTTTATTCACTCTCTCTCTCCCGCTCTTTATTCACTCTCTCTCTCTCTCCTGCTCTTTATTCACTCTCTCTGTCTCCCGCTCTTTATTCACCCTCTCTCTATCCCGCTCTTTATTCTCTCTCTTTCTCTCCAGTCTTTATTTACTCTCTCTCTCTCCCGCTCTTTATTCTCTCTCTCTCTCTCCCGCTCTTTATTCTCTCTCTCTCTCTCGCTCTTTATTCACTCTCTCCCTCTCTTCCGCTCTTTATTCACTCTCTCTTGCTCCCGCTCTTTATTCACTCTCTCTCTCTCGCTCTTTATTCACTCTCTCCCTCTCTCTCTCCTGCTCTTTATTCACTCTCTCCCTCTCTCTCTCCTGCTCCTTATTCACTCTCTCTCTCTCTCTCTCCCGCTCTTTATTCTCTCTCTCTCTCTCTCCCGCTCTTCATTCACTCTCTCTCTCTCTCTCTCCCGCTCTTTATTCACTCTCTCTCTCTCTCTCTCTCGCTCTTTATTCACTCTCTCTCTCTCTCCCGCTCTTTATTCACTCTCTCTCTCCCGCACTTTATTATCTCTCTCTCTCTCTCTCCTGCTCTTTATTCACTCTCTCTCTCTCTCTCCCGCTCTTTATTCACTCTCTCTCTCTCCCGCTCTTTATTTTCTCTCTCTCCCTCTCTCCTGATCTTTATTCACTCCCTCTCTCTCTCTCCAGCTCTTTATTCACTCTCTCTCTCTCCCGCTCTTTATTCACTCTCTCTCTCTCTCCCGCTCTTTATTCACTCTCTCTCTCTCTCTCTCGCTCCTTATTCACTCTCTCTCTCTCTCTCTCCTGCTCTTTATTCACTCTCTCTCTCTCTCCCGCTCTTTATTCTCGCTCTCTCTCTCTCGCTCTTTATTCACTCTCTCTCTCTCTCTCTCCTGCTCTTTATTTACTCTCTCTCTCTCGCTCTTTATTCACTCTCTCTCTCTCTCTCCCGCTCTTTATTCTCTCTCTCTCGCTCCCACTCTTTATTCACTCTCTCCCTCTCTCTCACTCTTTATTCACTCTCTCTCTCTCCCGCTCTTTATTCACTCTCTCTCTCTCCTGCTCTTTATTCACTCTCTCTCCCTCTCTCTACCGCTCTTTATTCACTCTCTCCCTCATGCTCTTTATTCACTCTCTCTCTCTCTCTCGCTCTTTATTCACTCTCTCTCTCCCGCTCTTTATTCACTCTCTCTCTCCCGCTCTTTATTCTCTCTCTCTCTCTCCCGCTCTTTATTCACTCTCTCTCTCTCTCGCTCTTTATTCACTCTCTCTCTCTCCCGCTCTTTATTCACTCTCTCTCTCTCTCCTGCTCTTTATTCACTCTCTCTCTCTCCCGCTCTTTATTCACCCTCTCTCTCTCCCGCTCTTTATTCTCTCTCTTTCTCTCCAGTCTTTATTCACTCTCTCTCTCCCCCACTCCTTATTCACTCTCTCCCTCTCTCTCTCCCGCTCTTTATTCACTCTCTCTCTCTCTCTCCCACTCTTTATTCACTCTCTCTCCCGCTCTTTATTCTCTCTCTCTCTCTCCCGCTCTTTATTCAATCTCTCTCTCTCTCTCTCGCTCTTTATTCACTCTCTCTCTCTCTCTCTCGATCTTTACTCACTCTCTCCCGCACTTTATTCACTCTCTCTCTCTCTCTCCCGCTCTTTATTCACTCTCTCTCTCTCTCTCTCGCTCTTTATTCACTCTCTCTCTCTCTCTCCCGCTCTTTATTCAGTCTCTCCATCTCTCTCTCCTGCTCTTTATTCACTCACTCTCTCTCTCTCTCCCGCTATTTATTCAATCTCTCTCTCTCTCTCGCTCTTTATTCACTCTCTCTCTCTCTCGCTCTTTATTCACTCTCTCTCTCTCTCTCCTGCTCTTTATTCACTCTCCCTCTCTCTCTCTCTCCCGCTCTTTATTCACTCTCTCTCTCTCTCTCGCTCTTTATTCACTCTCTCTCTCTCTCGCTCTTTATTCACTCTCTCCCTCTCTCTCTCCCGCTCTTAATTCACTCTCTCTCTCTCTCGCTCTTTATTCACTCTCTCTCTCTCTCGCTCTTTATTCTCTCTCTCTCTCTCTCCCGCTCTTTATTCACTCTCTCTCTCTCTCGCTCTTTATTCACTCTCTCTCTCTCTCCCGCTCTTTACTCACTTTAATCTCTCTCTCTCTCCCGCTCTTTATTCACTCTCTCTCTCGCCTGCTCTTTATTCACTCTCTCTCCCTCTCTCTCCCGCTCCTTATTCACTCTCTCTCTCCTGCTCTTTATTCACTCTCTCTCTCTCTCTCTCTCGCTCTTTATTCACTCTCTCTCTCCCGCTCTTTATTCACTCTCTCTCTCTCTCTCACTCTTTATTCACTCTCTCTCTCTCCTGCTCTTTATTCACTCTCTCTCTCTCTCGCTCTTTATTCACTCTCTCTCTCTTTCTCTCCTGCTCTTTATTCACTCTCTCTCTCTCTCTCGCTCTTTATTCACTCTCTCTCTCTCCCGCACTTTATTCTCTCTCTCTCTCTCTCCCACTCTTTATTCACTCTCTCCCTCTCTCTCACTCTTTATTGACTCTCTCTCTCTCCTGCTCTTTATTCACTCTCTCTCTCTCCCGCTCTTTATTCACTCTATCTCTCTCCCGGTCTTAATTCTCTCTCTCTCTCTCCCGCTCTTTATTCACTCTCTCCCTCTCTCTCTCCTGCTCTTTATTCACTCTCTCTCTCTCCCGCTCTTTAATCACTCTCTCTCTCTCTCTAGCTCTTTATTCACTCACTCTCTCCCCACTCTCTCTCCTGCTCTTTATTCTCTCTCTCTCTCTCCCGCACTTTATTCACCCTCTCTCTCTCTCTCGCTCTATATTCACTCTCTCTCTCTCTCCCGCTCTTTATTCACTCTCTCTCTCTCTCGCTCTTTATTCACTCTCTCTCTCTCCCGCTCTTTATTCACTCTCTCTCTCTCTCCTGCACTTTATTCACTCTCTCTCTCTCTCCCGCTCTTTATTCTCTCTCTCTCTCTCTCGCTCTTTATTCACTATCTCTCTCTCTCTCTCCTGCTCTTTATTCACTCTCTCTCTCTCTCGCTCTTAATTCACTCTCTCTCTCTCTATCCCACTCTTTATTCACTCTCACTCTCTCCCGCTCTTTATTCTCTCTCTCCCTCTCTCTCACTCTTTATTCACTATCTCTCTCTCCCGCTCTTTATTCTCTCTCTTTCTCTCTCCTGCTCTTTATTCACTCTCACTCTCTCCCGCTCTTTATTCACTCTCTCTCTCTCTCCCACTCTTTATTCTCTCTCTCTCTCTCTCCCGCTCTTTATTCACTCTCTCTCTCTCTCTCCCGCTCTTTATTCTCTCTCTCTCTCTCTCCTGCTCTTTAATCACTCTCACTCTCTCCCGCACTTTATTCACTCTCTCTCTCTCGCCCGCTCTTTATTCACTCTCTCTCTCTCTCTCCCACTCTTTATTCACTCTCTCCCTCTCTCTCTCCCGCTCTTTATTCTCTCTCTCTCTCTCCTGCTCTTTATTCACTCTCACTCTCTCCCACTCTTTATTCATTCTCACTCCCGCTCTTTATTCTCTCTCTCTCTCTCTCCCGCTCTTTATTCACTCTCTCTGTCTCTCTCGCTCTTTATTCACTCTCTCTCTCCCTCTCTCGCTCTTTATTCACTCTCTCCCTCTCTCTCTCTCGCTCTTTATTCACTCTCTCCCTCTCTCTCTCCCACTCTTTATTCACTCTCTCTCCCGCTCTTTGTTCACTCTCTCTCTCTCTCCCGCTCTTTATTCACTCTCTCTCTCTCTCTCTCTCGCTCTTTATTCACTCTCTCTCTCTCTCCCGCTCTTTATTCACTCTCTCTCTCTCTCTCTCGCTCTTTATTCACTCTCTCCCTCTCTCTCTCCTGCTCTTTATTCACTCTCTCTCTCTCTCTCTACCGCTCTTTATTCACTCTCTCTCTCTCTCTCGCTCTTTATTCACTCTCTCCCTCTCTCTCTCCCGCTCTTTATTCTCTCTCTCTCTCTCTCCCGCTCTTTATTCACTCTCTCTCTCTCTCACTCTTTATTCACTCTCTCTGTCTCTCTCCTGCTCTTTATTCACTCTCTCTCTCTCTCCCGCTCTTTATTCTCTCTCTCTCTCTCTCCCGCTCTTTATTCAGTCTCACTCTCTCTCGCTCCTTATTCACTCTCTCTCTCTCCTGCTCTTTATTCACTCTCTCTCTCTCCCGCTCTTTATTCACTCTCTCTCTCTCCCGCTCTTTATTCACTCTCTCTCTCTCCCGCTCTTTATTCACTCTCTCCCTCTCTCTCTCCTGCTCTTTATTCACTCTCTCTCTCTCCCGCTCTTTAATCAATCTCTCTCTCTCTCTAGCTCTTTATTCACTCACTCTCTCCCGCTCTCTCTCCTGCTCTTTATTCTCTCTCTCTCTCTCCCGTACTTTATTCA